>NC_091062.1:130247503-130552781 GCF_000393655.2 Nicotiana sylvestris | reverse complement strand
GCCTTAAAGGGTGTTATTTCGAACTTATCGAAATAGTAATCCGTCGTCGTATGATCGAGGTCGAACTCTTCTTTTTAGCGAAGGCCTCAGGCCTTAAAGGGTGTTATTTCGAACTTATCCAAATAGTCACCCGTCGTCATTCGATAGAGGTTGAACTCTTATTTTTTGCTAAGGCCCTTGGCCTTAAAGGGTGTTATTTCGAACTTAACAAAATAGTAATCCATCGTCGTTCGATCGAGGTCGGACTCTTCTTTTTGGCGAAGGCCCCTGGCCTTACAGGGTGTTATTTCGAACTTATCGAAATAGTAACCCGTCGTCGTTCGATCGAGGTCGAACTCTTCTTTTTGGCGAAGGCCCCTGGCCTTAAAGGGTGTTATTTCGAACTTATCGAAATAGTAACCCGTCGTCGTATGATAGAGGTTGGACTCTTCTTTTTTGCGAAGGCCCTTGGCCTTAAAAAGTGTTATTTCGAACATATCAAAATAGTAATCCATCGTCGTTCGATCGAGGTCGAACTATTCTTTTTGGGGAAGGCCCTTGGCCTTAAAATGTGTTATTTCAAACTTATCAAAATAGTAACCTGTCGTCGTTCAACAGAGGTCAAACTCTTCTTTTTGGCGAAGGCCCCTAGCCTTTAAGGGTGTTATTTCGAACTTATCAAAATAGTAACCCATCGTCGTTCGATCAAGGTCGAACTCTTCTTTTTGGTGAAGGCCCTTGGCCTTCAAGGGTGTTATTTCAAACTTATCGAAATAGTAACCCGTCGTCGTTCGATGGAGGTCGAACTCTTCTTTTTGGCGAAGGCCCCTGTCCTTAAAGGTTGTTATTTCGAACTTATCGAAATAGTAACCCGTCGTCGTATGATCGAGGTCGAACTCTTCTTTTTGGCGAAGGCCTCTTGCCTTAAAGGGTGTTATTTCGAACTAATCAAAATAGTCACCCGTCGTCGTTCGATATAGGTTGAACTCTTCTTTTTTGCGAAGGCCCTTGGCCTTAAAGGGTGTTATTTCGAACTAATCGAAATAGTAATCCATCGTCGTTCGATCGAGGTCGAACTCTTCTTTTTGGCGAAGGCCCCTGGCCTTAAAGGGTGTTATTTCGAACTTATCGAAATAGTAACCCGTCGTCGTATGATAGAGGTTGGACTCTTCTTTTTTGCGAAGGCCCTTGGCCTTAAAAAGTGTTATTTCGAACATATCGAAATAGTAATCCATCGTCGTTCGATCGAGGTCGAACTATTCTTTTTGGGGAAGGCCCTTGGCCTTAAAATGTGTTATTTCAAACTTATCAAAATAGTAACCTGTCGTCGTTCAACAGAGGTCAAACTCTTCTTTTTGGCGAAGGCCCCTAGCCTTTAAGGGTGTTATTTCGAAATTATCAAAATAGTAACCCATCGTCGTTCGATCAAGGTCGAACTCTTCTTTTTGGTGAAGGCCCTTGGCCTTCAAGGGTGTTATTTCAAACTTATCGAAATAGTAACCCGTCGTCGTTCGATGGAGGTCGAACTCTTCTTTTTGGCGAAGGCCCCTGTCCTTAAAGGTTGTTATTTCGAACTTATCGAAATAGTAACCCGTCGTCGTATGATCGAGGTCGAACTCTTCTTTTTGGCGAAGGCCTCTTGCCTTAAAGGGTGTTATTTCGAACTAATCAAAATAGTCACCCGTCGTCGTTCGATATAGGTTGAACTCTTCTTTTTTGCGAAGGCCCTTGGCCTTAAAGGGTGTTATTTCGAACTAATCGAAATAGTAATCCATCGTCGTTCGATCGAGGTCGAACTCTTCTTTTTGGCAAAATCCCCTGGCCTTAAAGGGTGTTATTTCGAACTTATCGAAATAGTAACCCGCCGTCGTTCGATCGAGGTCGAACTCTTCTTTTTGGCGAAGGCCCCTGGCCTTAAAGGGTGTTATTTCGAACTTATCGAAATAGTAACCCGTCGTCATATGATAGAGGTTGAACTATTCTTTTTTGCTAAGGCCCTTGGCCTTAAAGGGTGTTATTTCGAACTTAACAAAATAGTAATCCATCGTCGTTCGATCGAGGTCGGACTCTTCTTTTTGGCGAAGGCCCCTGGCCTTACAGGGTGTTATTTCGAACTTATCCGAAATAGTAACCCGTCGTCGTTCGATCGAGGTCAAACTCTTCTTTTTGGCGAAGGCCCCTGGCCTTAAAGGGTGTTATTTCGAACTTATCGAAATAGTAACCCGTCGTCGTATGATAGAGGTTGAACTCTTCTTTTTGCGAAGGCCCTTGGCCTTAAAAAGTGTTATTTCGAACATATCAAAATAGTAATCCATCGTCGTTCGATCGAGGTCGAACTATTCTTTTTGGCGAAGGCCCTTGTCCTTAAAATGTGTTATTTCAAACTTATCAAAATAGTAACCCGTCGTCGTTCGATCGAGGTCGAACTCTTCTTTTTGGCGAAGGCCCCTGGCCTTAAAGGGTGTTATTTCGAACTTATCGAAATAGTAACCCGTCGTCGTTCGATCGAGGTCGAACTCTTCTTTTTGGCGAAGGCCCCTGGCCTTAAAGGGTGTTATTTCGAACTTATCGAAATAGTAACCCGTCGTCATTCGATCGAGGTCGAACACTTCTTTTTGGCGAAGGCCCCTAGCCTTTAAGGGTGTTATTTCGAACTTATCAAAATAGTAACCCATCGTCGTTCGATCGAGGTCGAACTCTTCTTTTTGGCGAAGGCCCCTGGCCTTAAAGGGTGTTATTTCGAACTTATAGAAATAGTAACCCGTCGTCGTATGATCGAGGTCGAACTCTTCTTTTTTGCGAAGGCCCTTGGCCTTAAAGGATGTTATTTCGAACGTATCGGAATAGTAATCCATCGCCGTTCGATCGAGGTCAAACACTTCTTATTTGCGAAGGCCCCTGGCCTACAAGGGTGTTATTTCGAACTTATCGTAATAATAACCGTCTTCGTTCGATCGAGGTCAAACTCTTCTTTTTGGTGAAGGCCCCTGGCCTTCAACGGTGTTATTTTGAACTTCTCGAAATAGTAACCCATCGTCGTTCGATGGAGGTCGAACCCTTCTTTTTGGCGAAGGCCCCTGTCCTTAAAAAGTGTTATTTCGAACATATCAAAATAGTAATCCATCGTCGTTCGATCGAGGTTGAACTATTCTTTTTGGGGAAGGCCCTTGGCCTTAAAATGTGTTATTTCAAACTTATCAAAATAGTAACCTGTCGTCGTTCAACAGAGGTCAAACTCTTCTTTTTGGCGAAGGCCCCTAGCCTTTAAGGGTGTTATTTCGAACTTATCAAAATAGTAACCCATCGTCGTTCGATCAAGGTCGAACTCTTCTTTTTGGTGAAGGCCCTTGGCCTTCAAGGGTGTTATTTCAAACTTATCGAAATAGTAACCCGTCGTCGTTCGATGGAGGTCGAACTCTTCTTTTTGGCGAAGGCCCCTGTCCTTAAAGGTTGTTATTTCGAACTTATCGAAATAGTAACCCGTCGTCGTATGATAGAGGTTGGACTCTTCTTTTTTGCGAAGGCCCTTGGCCTTAAAAAGTGTTATTTCGAACATATCAAAATAGTAATCCATCGTCGTTCGATCGAGGTCGAACTATTCTTTTTGGGGAAGGCCCTTGGCCTTAAGGGTGTTGTAAGCACGTGATTTTTGACCCTCCCCGAGAATTTTCACATTTTTAGCGTGAATATGTGAAATTGGGTCTAGTATAACTATTTTAACTATTTTACCTTATTTTGTTGCAAAAAAAAGAAAAAATCAGAAAATATATATATAAATTTTAGTTTATGTATTTCTCATAAACTTGAAAAATACAAAAATTGTACTTTATTTTGGTACTTTATATAAATTCGAAAATTAACAAAAAATATATATATAATTCTATTAATGTTTTGAAGTCATTTTAATACAAAAATATTATTTCATATTTTTGTCTTTATTAAAAAAAAAAAAAAAAAAAAAAAAAAAAAAAAATAGTTTTATTAATATGTTATAGTTATTTTAACTTTGAAAAATACAAAAAAAAAAACATTACTTCATATTTTATCTTAATATTTACGAAAATTACAAAAAAATGGTTTATTAATATTTTATAGTCGTTTTAACTTTGAAAAAATACAAAAATAGTACTTCATATTTTATCTTAATATTTACGAAAATTACAAAAAATAGTTTTATTAATATTTTTGTAGCTATGTTAAAATCTTGAAAAAATATTTAAAAATATATAGTTTCGTTTAAATACTAGTCTTATTTTTGGTAGTTATTTTGCTTACATAGGACTAGTTAAGCAGCGTATTCCTATTTCTCGGGTCCGGGCAAAAGAATAATATTCGGGTTCAAACTACCCGGTTTTAGGCCTAATTTTCGGACCGAGCCCATAATAAACCGTGTCCAGGACACGTGGGGAACCCCACCACGCGTGGGGGACATATGCCTTGAACCCCACCACGCGTGGGGCTCATTTTTTGAGGGCAAAACATTACAAATACACGGACAAAACATGAAAGGGAGGAGGATTTTTTTTTGGATGGAAAAAACGGACAGATTTTTCAAAAAAATAACTGGAGCACTGTTCATTCATCTCCTTCCTAAAAAGGAAGAAGATAGAAAAACCAGGAGGAGGGGCTACTGTCCGAAAAACTAAGGTCCAAAGCAGCTCAACTCCCCGTCGCCTTCCTCACCAGCGAACACCTCCGTTCGACGCCATAACCACCAACCAAACGACACCATAACCACCAGCTGACCCCTCCCCGTCACCTCCACGCCATAACCACCATAACCAACACCCAAACCCACCATTCCTCACGTCCCAAAACGCCATAACCACCAGCTCCACCTTCTCGTCGTCACTTTCCAGTCGACAACCAGTCCCTAACCCCCTAGCCTGCGAGCTCCAGCTCTACCCAAAACCACCATCGTCTTCCTCCTTTCCTCAAGACCGAGAAAACCCTAGCAAAAACCTACCCGAACTAGTCACACCCCCACGACCACCTGCCGAACCAGCAAACTCCGGCGACCATCGTCACCATCTTCTCCGTCATTCAGCCCGTCGCCCCCTACTGCTGCTTCGTCGTCAGGGAGGCGGTCGTTGCTGCGTAGGAGATACAGCAGCCACTAACAATCTTGGGGCGTCGACAGTTGTGGGGTCCAAGCTTTCCATCGAGGTCGTCTTTGGTTCGTCGAGGTCCGGTACGTCGAGGTGCTGTCCGAGGTTCCGTCGTTGTTCTTCGTTCAGAGAGGTCCGGCTTGAGTTCCGTCGGAATCGTGTTTGTCGTTCTGAGTTTGTCGAGGTGCAAAGGTTAGTAAACCTCGATGTATTAGATAAATAAACTTTATGTTGAATGTTTGAGATGCAATATAAAAATTGGTATGGAAATTTTCTGCCTATGTTTCACTGTCTGCATTTTTGTTCATTTTCATGTTATGTTATTCTTGTTTATTTGATGTCGTTTAATTAAGTTGGACTAGTCGTACTATGACACAAGTTTGACATTAATCTGTTCGTCCTTTCCTTCGGTTAGTTCATTCGAAAAAATAGTATTAGTGCATGCTGTTACTACTATCGAAACACTCATTCACTAAACTCCTCTTATTAAACTTATAACAAATCATGGGAATTTAATTGTAAAGAGGTCGTAAGTTTAGTATTGTTAAAGACATAAAATGGCATCCTTAAAAAAAAAAAAAAAAAAAAAAAATAAATAAATATAATAGTAATAATAAATAATAAGAATGAGATGAGCCTCGCCGAATAAAAATACAAATTGCGGGGCCCTCAGTAAATACTTGTTTAAAATTACTTAGAATTCGGGAGGGTCGTTTAGCGAATTTCACGGCCTCCGCAAAATAATAACGCGATAGTCTCTTTAGGCGCGCGTTTAATAATTTACTTTCTTAAACTCGGGTGCGCATTTCATGCGACCCAAATCCAAATCTCAAAACATCAAATAAAAGGCGTTCCGGATTGTGGGTGCATTTCATGTGACGCAGTCCAAAGACGTGTTTTAAGCGATGTTCACATTCTTGTAAAAACAATAATAATAAAGCGGTTAAAAGTTAAAATTTGCACATAAGTTCATATTGTATTAAAAATCAGATAAATAAGCCAAATATAACAGTTGAGCGACCGTGCTAAAACCACGGAACTCGGGAATGCCTAACACCTTCTCCCGGGTTAACAGAATTCCTTATCTAGATTTCTGGTACGCAGACTGTAATATAGAGTCATTATTTTCCTCGATTCGGGATAAAAATTGGTGACTTGGGACACCCTAAATCTCCCAAGTGGCGACTCTGAAATAATTAAACCGATCCCGTTTCGATTGTCCTTTAATTGGAAAAAAACTCCCTCTGCGCCCCCCGGGCGCGGAAAAAGGAGGTGCGACAGCTCTGGCGACTCTGCTGGGGATTAGCACCCAGAACCACTGGTTCAGGGTTAGAAATTCGAGCTTAGATAAATTGTTATATTTGGCTTTATCTGATTTTTTACATGTTTTAAGCCTAATGTGCTAAATGTTGCTTTTACCGCTTTGATATTATGTGAACTGTATATAAATTGTGCCGAAACCCATCTTCTCTCTGAGTCTTCTAAATCATGAAGAAGGGCGTACTTCGTATGACTTCTTTTCTGTATAGTGTCAAATCCCAATTTAGAACGAGGTTCGGATAAGTTGCTAAGCCGGTGAAGCTTCTGTATTCCCGGTACGCTGCCCCCCCTCGGCTCGAGCTGTCCGCTCGGGTAAGCCAGGTCTAGAACAAACACCCAGGTTCTGAACCTAGTATAACAAAGCCACATGCCGGATCCCTAGTAGGAACGTTTATTTGCATCATGTGCATTTGACTTAGGGGACTCAACACAGGGGTTGGGTCCGTCTAGGACAAGCAACCTGAAAATAATAGACCATCTTATGACATCCTATGTGCTACATGTTGTATTCAGTCAAGGGCAAATGGGTCATTTGGTCATTTCCAGCATGATGTTATTTTAATCAAAGCATGAGGAACATTCGCGGAATCCAAGAAGCCTTGGAATTCCCTATGTCCCCCACGCTTGCTTTTTGGGAAAACACATGGGGAACATTTGTGGAATCCAGGAAGCCTTGGAATTCCCATATGTCCCCCACGCTTCATATGTTGGAAAAAGCGCATGGGGAACATTTGTGGAATCCAGAAGCCTTGGAATTCCCATATGTCCCCCACGCTTCATATGTTGGAAAAAGCGCATGGGGAACATTTGTGAAATCCAAGATGTCTTGGAAATCCTTATGTTTCTCATGCCACATTTTGAAAACAACAATAAATATAAAAAAATAAAAAATAAAAATACATATAAAAACAAGGCATGAAAATTCAAAAAATTTCGTATGTTGTCATCGTTTTCCACAAATTAGAAAATCGTGAAAAGATGAGGAAATGACAGTGTAGAGATATAACTACTTATTTTTAGAAAGAGAAAAAAAACGCAAATGTCCAAGTAGTGTCGAAACTCTGCCGAAATTTTGAGAAATAAAAAATAAAAAATATGTCTTATTAGTTTGTTTTATTAAAGCAAAGGAAAAGTAGAAAAAAATAATCATTGTTTTGCCATAAAAGTTTGTCTTGCCATAAAAATGAAAAAAAGAGTCTTGTTTTTAAAATATGTGTTATTTATTTGTTTATGAAAATGACAAAATTAAAATAATCCAAAAAAATATTTTCTCCATTATTGACTTCTTTAGGAAGTCTTTCTAATTGTTTTCAAAATAATATAATATATATAAAAAAAAACAAATCCAAAAATAGTTTGATTCTTTTTTCAAAATTGAAAAGAAAATTCAAAATTCAAAAAACATTTTGAGAAGCATTTCTTTTATTAAAAGCAAAATTCCGAAAAAATATTTTCTTCTTCTTCTTTAGAATAATAAAAAAAAGCAAATGAAAATTCACAAAATATATCTTAGAAGTGTTTCTTTTAAAAAAGAAAATCAATCAAAAAATAATATTTTTTTGCTTCTTTTAAAGTAGTTCTTTTAAACGAAAATTCAAAAAAAAAGGGTTAGTTCATCTTCTTATTATTTGCCTACTTATTCTTATTTGACCGAACTACGCGGGTTTGATTCTCACCGGATGTGAGATACGTAGGCAACCCTCATCGGGTCCAACCCCACCTTCTCAAAAAAGAAGGAATGTTTTATGTTTTTCGTTAATTTGTTTGTTTGTTATGAATGAAAAATAATAGTCTATTTGATTGTTGTGGGAAAAATAACAAAAACAAAAAATATAGAAAATGGAAAAGGGTCCTCTCAAAAATAGTTTATTCGCCCGAACTACGCGGGTTTGATTCTCACCGGATGTGAGATACGTAGGCAACCCTCATCGGGTCCAACTCCCCTTTCCATTTTACCAATAATGATATACCATAAAGCATATATGTACACACATGTATATAAATACATATACTGTTTGTTTTGTTTTCCAAGATTTTTGTTTAGAGTCAAAATAAAGGTTTCTGTTTTGGCCTAAAAGGTCACCTTAATAAATGTGCAGGATGAGCACAGAGAAAAATGAACCATTCTCGGCCCTCAGCGAGGTCCCCCTACAACTCCACATGTGGTGGAATGATTTGGAAGCCAATAGCAAAGAGGTAGTAGGAAGAATATTGGGAGGTTTTGTAAATTTGTTGGGCGTTAGGCCAAGGACAGATATTCTTGAAGCTCTAATACCATTTTGGGACCCAACCCGCAATGTATTCCGTTTTGTTGACTTTGAACTTTCACCAACACTTGAGGAAGTCGCCGGATATGCGGGATTGAATGAGAGGTTAAGAGGGCAATATTTGCTTTCGCCAAGGCCAGTGTCTCCGCATGCGTTTCTGGATCTACTAAGCATTAGTCGGAAGGTACAACATGACGATTTATCGAGAGGATATTGTGATCTCCATTTCTTGTATCAGCGGTACGGAACCCCGCAGGGTTTTGAGGAACCGAACCTTGGGTTAACTCACGGAGGGAACAGAAACAAATGGGAAGCAAGACGTACTTTGGCTTTTATCACAGCATTCTTGGGAGTCATGGTCTGTCCAAGGAAGGATAAAAAGATAGAGATAGGTCTGGTAGGGATGGCCGACGTGGCAATCAAAAGAACCAATAGTACTGTGGTTCCTTTGATTTTGTCCGAAATCTACCGGGCTCTGACTATATGCCGAGAAGGAGGCAAGTTCTTCCAAGGTTGCAACCTGTTACTTCAGCTATGGATGCAGGAACATCTCCATCACCGAGTAGGATACATGAACCACGGGTTGACCGAGAGGAATTGTATCAGCGGATTCAAGAAGCGCATGACAGGCGCCAGATTTCCTGAAGGCGTCGAAGCATGGTTTACACGGTTAAGGTCAACAACAGCTGACCAAATTGAATGGGCATTCGGTTGGTTGGCTGATACTGAGGTGATCTACATGTCGGCTGAAGAATGTCATGTTCTCTTAATAGGCCTTCGCAGCATCCAGCCATATGCCCCTCATCGGGTATTACGACAATTGGGCAGGTTTCAAGTAGTCCCTACTGACGAAGACATGAGCAAGCATGCCTTAGAATTAAGCCCGGGAGTCATATTCCCCGAGGGGAAGATTAGAAAACTGTGGCATGAATGTAGATTCTTGGAGCCCAAGACCATGGTGCGAGAACTAGCCAAAGGTGAGGTAGACCCAAAGTACGATGCTTGGTTCAAAGGAAGGTTTCAGATTCGGCAAAGACCTGCTAAAAGGGCACACGTCCAACACTTCACAGACGATTCGCAAGAGCAATGGGGATGGTTAAAAAGGGAGGAAGGTTACCGGGTTGAAATCGGGAAGCTAAAGCAACAAGTCGAAAGACTTACATTCGAGAACAATGTGCAAGCCGCTTCGGAGCAGGCTGAAAGAAACAAGCTAGCCCAAGAAAACCAAATCTTGAAGGCCCGCCTTCACCAAGACAGTAAGAGTGACGTTGACCGACAGAAGCGTCGCTCTGACGAAAGATTGATAGCAAGTTTGAGAAGTCAGGTCATCCAGAGCCAAGAAGAATTAGAACAATCAGAAGCATGCATAGCAAGGATGAAGGTCAGATGGGCAAGGCACACAATGGCCCGGAAGCAGCGTTTGCAACAGGTCATAAGGGATTATGAGATGAGCATCGGAATATTGAGGGAGACGAACTCCACTCTACATGATCGGATCGTCAAACAAGCACGAGATGCCCAAGCCGACAGAAGGCGATGTTACGATGCAATGACCAGAATGGAAAGACGAATGGAGATATTCCAGGATCAGCTTGCCAACAATGCGCAAACACTGGGGTTGAAGAACCGACAGATAAGGCATTTGTTCGCAGAAAGGGACAACATTCGAGGAAGGATCGACGAGATTGGGCATTACATCTACATGAGATGCCTGGCATGCGAGCAAATGCCTCGGAAGACCCTCCTTGTTTCCATCATGGGTTGCGTCCACCGAATCATGAATGAGTTGAAAGGTCTGCAGAGAGACCTCACACCAAGGGCCGCGGAAAGGCCGAATGATGCCTCGCGGGCCCCTAAGTTGGAAAATTAATCTTTGGTTGAGTCTTGTTTATTTGGTTTTGTTGTTTTTCCATATGTTGTTTTCTTTTCTTTTAGTCAAAACGGCTTAAGAACTGTGGAGTCTGTACTATTGCTATTCCTTGCTTGAAGTAATTTGTAATAGCAAAATTTTGAGAATGAATTTAACGATTTCACAAGAATTTTGTGTTTCTTTACTTTAAGGCAGAACTACGCCTGGTCTGATTCACGCGGGGACGTGATACGTAGGCAATCCCCATAAGATTCGACCGCTTTTAATAAATAAAAATAAAAATACAAAATAAAACACAGGGTTTCCCAAAGTACTTTAAAAATGGATGAATGAGCAAACCGGGATGACGTATGTTGTTTGAGGCAAGGCATGTAGAAACGATTAATTGCCTAGGTGCATTGCATCCTCTATGTGTTATGATCAAATCTGTTAAGCTCTAACACTAACAAAGTTTGTTGTTGTCTGATACAAGACAGTTAGTTGTTAAAGAATTCTGGCAACACATTCATACCAAACCAGATCCAAAGGACCGGTAGCAACAAGCATGACCACTTCTGAGAATAGTAATGAGGAAGAAAGGCCGATGAGCCAGTTGCTAAAAGAGGCAATGGAAAAGATTGAAAGGATGGGACTAGAGATGCATGCAATGCAGCTAGCCCTGGCCAAAACGCAAAAGAGCCCTGAGACACTGGGACACGTGCCGGAGTACCCTCACTCTGGCCCTTCCACAAGCCGCCCAAACCCCCTCTATCATCAAGAAAGAAGCCCTCATGATTCCCAAGCTCCACCACCCCATCAACCTCTCCCAACATCCAATATTCCCATTTTTGTGGGACCTGCATCAGCCCCTTTGCAGCGAACGACCAGTGAGCCATTGTTTCAGGCTCACGATACACAATACTATCCCCCTGAGCCTACATTCCACGCACCGGAACCACAGGTTTACAATCCCCATTTGGAAGTACCGGCAGAGGTTGAGAAGCCGGTTAAGGCCCCTGAACAGGATGAAGTGTTAAGAAAGTTCAAAAGCCTGGAGCAATCCTTCAGAAACTTGCACGGGCTGGGCAATCAAGTCAGCGTGGCATACAAAGATCTGTGCCCTTTCCCAGATGTCCAACTCCCGGCTGGGTTCAAGATGCCCAAGTTTGATTTATATGAAGGGCACGGTGATCCCATGGCACATTTGCGGGGATTCTGTAGCAAAATGAGAGGGGCAGGAGGCAAGGATGAGCTTTTGATAGCTTACTTCGGCCAAAGTCTGAGCGGATCTGCACTGGAATGGTATACCAGGCAGGATTTCAGCAGGTGGTACACGTGGGATGATCTGGCACAGGCTTTTGCAGGTCATTTCCAGTACAATCTAGAGATAGTCCCCGACCGTCTCACATTATTGAGAACTGGGAAGAAACCCGGGGAAAGTTTTCGCGAGTTCGGATTCCGCTGGAGAGAACAAGCAGCTAGAGTCGATCCTCCCATGAGAGAGGGAGAAATGGTAGACTACTTTTTGCAGACATTGGATCCAACCTACTTTGGTCACTTGGTGACAACGGTTGGAAAATCTTTCAACGAGGTGGTCAAAATAGGGGTCATGATAGAAGAAGGTTTGAGGTCGGACAAGATCTTAAACTATTCGGCACTTAAGGCCACAACCCAGGCTATTCAAAGCGGCACGGGAGGTGCGCTAAGAAGAAAGAAAGAAGAGGTTGCCACGATCGAGGCAGGCAGTTGGTCCAGGGCTGGCAGGCCGCACTACAACCAACCCAGGCCTCACAGGTCAAACTACCCATACAACCCACCACAAAATTTCTATCCACCTCGAGAACCGCATTGTTCCGTACACCAAGCCCAGATATACACTCAGCCCCCGGTTCGCCCACAATGGCGCGCACCGGCTCCCCAGAACATATATGCACCACCACAAAACACTTACCCTCCACCAAGGGCATATAGAAATCCTTCAGGGGCAGGTTTCCGGGGAAATCCAGATGCCAGAAATGACAGGTTGCGGAAACAAAGAACCTTCACCGAACTGGGAGAAACCTACACCGCTGTGTTCCACAAGCTGCGGCAATTAGGTTTGGTTAGTCCTGTCCATACTCGGGAACCAAATCCTCCGCCTCAGAATTTGGATCGTTCAATCAGTTGTGAATACTGTTCAGGGATGCTCGGGCACGATACCGAGAAGTGTTGGAAGTTAAGGCATGCCATACAGGATCTTATTGACACCAATAAGATCGAGGTCCAGACACCGGAGGCTCCTAACATCAACCAAAACCCGCTGCCAGCGCACCACGAAGCTCACATGATTGAGTTGGTGTGTGAGGGAGGTGAATTAAGAAAACCCTCACAAACAGTGATGATGATCCAAGCTGCCCCAAAAGAAGTCTTAACCAGTGGAGGAACAAATGTACAGTCGCAGGGAGAAGGCGTCAAGCCGGTAGTAATATGGGGGAAGAACCCGTCCGCCATAGCAAGCAAACCCGAGCCAAGCAAGTTGGTAATACCAGGGATCCTGCCCACACCGGGTAACCATAAAGCCGGTGGTCCAACTGCCTATGCTTGACAGCAGGGCTGTGCCCTGGAAATATGAAAAAGCAGTGGTGACGTACCAAGGAAAACAGGTGGAAGAAGTCAGTTGTGAAGCGCAAGGGCTGACCCGATCAGGTCGATGTTTTGTTCCGGTGGAGTTAAGAAAAACCAACCCAGTGGCAACCAAGAAGCCAGTGTCAGAAGAAGAGGCTGAAGACTTCCTGAGGAAGATGAAAGTGCAAGACTATTCTGTGGTTGAGCAGCTGAGAAAAACACCTGCCCAGATCTCACTATTGTCATTACTCCTCCATTCCGAGGAACATCGTCGGGCCCTGTTAAAGATATTGAACGAGGCCCATGTACCCAGTGAGATTTCTGTAAACCACCTGGAAACCATTGCTAGCAAGATTTTCGAGGTGAACAGAGTGACATTCTCAGATGATGACCTACCGGTGGAAGGTACGGAGCATAACAAAGCTCTATACCTAGCTGTCAAATGTGAAGACTCGGTGGTAACCCGAGTATTGGTGGATAATGGCTCAAGCGCCAATATTTGTCCATTATCCACCCTGGACCAGTTAAAGATTGACCGTGGAAGAATCCGGGAGAATAGCATCTGTGTCCGAGGGTTTGACGGAAACGGAACAGCCACTGTGGGGGATGTTGTACTTGAACTAACCATTGGCCCGGTCCTGTTTACCATGGAATTCCAGGTATTGGACGCCACGGTATCTTACAACTTGCTGTTAGGACGACCCTGGATTCACGCAGCTAAAGCGGTGCCTTCCACCCTACATCAGACAGTGAAGTTCGAGTGGGAAAGACAAGAGGTCGTGTTGCACGGTGAGGATACAACATGCACCATGGGCGGAACCATTGTGCCTTTCATAGAGACCACTGATGACAAGGGTCCTTGGGTCTACCAGATTCTCGATACAGGGTCGGCCAACAAAATTTCTGAAGGAGAAATCATCCTGCACCCTAGGGTAGCTGCCGCAACAGTAATGATGGTATCAGAAATGCTGGGTAATGGGTTTGTGCCGGGAAAAGGCCTGGGAGTTGAACTTCAAGGGATAGTCCAACCTGTCTCCCTTCCTAAGAATCTGGAAACTTTCGGGTTGGGATTCAAACCAACCGCAGCAGACAGGAAGCAGGCGCGAAAGATGAAGAAGAGGGTCTGGTTTCTGCCTAAACCAGTGCCATGCCTCTCGAGGTCTTTTGTTAAAGCTAGTGCCAAGGGGTCAGCGATCCCAAAGATTCGAGGACCTTTGATCGGCATAAGTGAAGACCTGAATCAGAGTTTTGAGAGACTATTCGCGGATGTCAGTATGGTGGAAGCTGGAGAGGGTTCCAGCAGAGCAGAGATACAATTTGTGGGGCCTGAGGCCAAGACCAACAATTGGACGGTTACTCCTCTCCCTGTCCGAGGGGAGTCTTGGTAGTAGGCTTTGATTAATGTTTTGTTTGTTTGTTTGTTTGATCGGATTATTCAAGGGTGTAATCCCAATTTTACTTTCGTTTTGTAAAAGTGTGAACCCTTTTTATCCTGCAAATTTAATAAAGTTCTTTTCTTTTGTCCCGTTTTTAATTTCTTGTTTTGTTCTTTTTCTTTCTGAACAGTTCTCTTTTTACTGGTCCTAATGACATGGCATGTACAGCGGATCTTCGACCTAGTCTAAATAATCAATCTGAATCTGACTCAATGATGCAAGAGGTCGTTTGTGATAATGAACCCGAAGGTGACGAAGGGGAAGCCTTCGAAGAAATAAACCGAGAACTGTGCCAATTTGAAGAGAAACCCAAGCCTAACCTAAATGACACTGAGGCTGTGAACCTAGGAGACGCTGATAACATCCAAGAGACCAAAATTAGCATCCACATTGAGCCGAATGTCAAAGCAGAATTGATCGAAACTCTCAGGGAATTCAAAGATGTTTTTGCATGGTCATATGATGATATGCCTGGATTGAGCACCGATTTAGTGGTTCACAAATTGCCCACTGACCCGGCATACCCTCCGGTCAAGCAAAAACTAAGGAAATTTAAAACAGAAATGAGTGTAAAGATCAAAGAAGAAGTGATTAAGCAGTTGCAATCGAAGGTCATTCGGGTCACTCGGTATCCCGAGTGGCTGGCCAATGTGGTACCAGTCCCAAAGAAGGATGGAAAAATCAGGGTGTGCGTCGACTACCGCAACCTCAACAAAGCGAGTCCCAAGGACAATTTCCCGTTACCCAACATTCATATCTTGATCGATAACTGCGCTGGGCGCGAGATCGGATCCTTTGTGGATTGCTATGCGGGATATCATCAGATCCTAATGGACGAAGAGGATGCTGAGAAGACAGCGTTTATTACGCCATGGGGAACCTACTGCTATCGGGTAATGCCGTTCGGTTTAAAGAACGCTGGGGCAACGTACATGCGAGCAATGACTGCTGTGTTTCATGACATGATACACAAAGAAATAGAGGTGTACGTCGATGATGTGATCATCAAATCTTGGCGTCAGGAGGACCATGTGGCAGACCTAAGGAGATTTTTCCAAAGACTCCGGAGGTATGATATCAAGCTTAACCCGGCCAAATGCGCATTCGGGGTTCCATCAGGAAAGTTGCTAGGATTCATCGTCAGTCGACGGGGGATTGAGTTAGACCCATCCAAAATTGAATCCATCCGAGACTTGCCACCGCCAAGGAACAAAACAGAGGTAATGAGTTTGCTGGGTAGACTCAATTACATCAGCAGGTTCATCGCTCAACTCACAGCAACTTGTGAGCCCATATTTCGGCTACTGAGAAAGGATGCTGCAGAAGGTTGGACGACAGAGTGTCAAGAGGCTTTCGACCAAATCAAAGGGTATCTGTCTAATCCACCCGTGTTGGTCCCGCCTAAGCCCGGGAAACCCCTAATCCTTTACCTGACAGTCTTGGAAAATTCATTTGGTTGTGTACTGGGGCAACATGATGACACAGGGAGGAAGGAGCAGGCCATCTACTATCTTAGCAAGAAATTCACAGTGCATGAGGTCAAGTACACTCAACTCGAGAAAACATGTTGCGCCCTAACTTGGGTAGCTCAGAAGTTGAAGCACTACCTGTCTTCATACACTACTTATCTCATATCCCGTGTGGACCCGTTGAAGTATATCTTTCAGAAACCTATGCCCACGGGAAGGTTGGCAAAATGGCAAATTCTGCTCACAGAATTTGATATCATCTACGTGACAAGGACGGCCATGAAAGCCCAGGCACTGGCAGACCATTTGGCAGAGAATCCCGTCGATGAGAAATACGAGCCCTTAAGAACGTATTTTCCTGACGAAGAGGTGATGCATACGAATGAGTTGGAAATACCCGAGGAACCGGGTTGGAAGCTTTTCTTCGATGGAGCTGCAAACGCAAAAGGAGTTGGAATAGGAGCAGTACTCATTTCTGAAACAGGACGGCATTATCCTGTTACGGCTCAACTACGCTTCTATTGCACCAACAATATGGCCGAATATGAAGCTTGCATTCTGGGTCTGCGCTTGGCTGCTGACATGGGTGTCCAAGACGTCTTGGTCTTGGGAGACTCGGACCTCTTGGTACATCAAATTCAGGGTGAATGGGAAACACGAGATCTAAAGCTCATACCATACCGACAATGCTTGCATGATCTGAGCAAGAAATTTCGATCGGTAAAGTTCAAACATATCCCGAGAGTTCACAATGAGGTTGCGGATGCCTTAGCCACCTTGGCATCAATGCTGCACCACCCTGACAAAATGTATGTTGATCCTCTACACATCCAGGTCCGTGATCAGCACGCCTACTGCAATGCCATAGAAGAAGAAGCGGATGGCGAACCCTGGTTTCATGATATCAAAGAATACCTTAGGATGGGGATATATCCAGAACATGCTTTTGGGGACCAAAAAAGAGCCCTTCGGCGTTTGTCGAATGGTTTCTTCCTCAGTGGAGGAGTATTGTACAAAAGAACCCCGGATTTGGGATTGTTGAGATGCATAGATGCCGGGCAGGCAACGACGGTTATGGCGGAAGTACATGCCGGAGTTTGTGGGCCACACATGAGCGGATATATATTGGCAAGAAAGATCCTTCGAACAGGGTGTTATTGGCTAACCATGGAACACGACTGTATCACTTTCGTAAGGAAATGCCATCAGTGCCAGATACATGGAGATTTGATTCGTTCTCCGCCAACAGAGTTACATACGATGTCAGCACCCTGGCCGTTTGTAGCATGGGGCATGGATGTCATTGGGCCCATCGAGCCAGCAGCGTCCAACGGTCATAGGTTCATTCTAGTGACCATTGATTACTTCACCAAATGGGTTGAGGCTAAAACCTTCAAATCAGTAACTAAGAAAGCAGTGGTGGACTTTGTTCACTCCCATATCATCTGCAGATTTGGGATCCCAAAAGTGATCATCACAGATAACGGTGCGAATCTTAATAGCAGCCTGATGAAAGAGGTATGCCAACAATTCAAGATTACACACCGCAATTCCACCCCATATCGTCCTAAGGCAAATGGAGCAGTCGAAGCAGCCAATAAGAATATCAAGAAGATACTGCGAAAAATGGTGGAAGGGTCCAGACAGTGGCACGAGAAATTGCCCTTTGCTTTGTTGGGTTACCGCACTACCGTCCGGACTTCCATAGGCACAACTCCTTATTTGTTGGTGTATGGAACTGAGGCCGTGATCCCAGCGGAGGTCGAAATTCCATCCCTCCGAATTGTCGCTGAAGCCGGGATTGATGATGATGAATGGGTAAAAGCTCGATTGGAACAGTTGAGCCTGATAGATGAGAAAAGATTGGCAGCAGTGTGCCATGGTCAACTGTATCAGAAGAGAATGGCAAGAGCATATAACAAGAAGGTGCGCCCCAGGAAGTTTGAGGTAGGGCAGCAGGTGTTAAAGAAGATCCTCCCACATCAGGTCGAAGCAAAAGGCAAATTCGCCCCAAATTGGCAAGGGCCTTATATCGTGACCAGAGTATTGTCCAACGGCGCTCTGTGTTTGACAGATATCGAGGGTAGATGTGTCGACATGGCTATCAATTCAGATGCAGTCAAGAGATATTATGCGTAATTTCTTTAATTATGGCAATTTTTGGTTTATTTGTTTGTATTTGGCATTTGATGGATAATGAGATGACGGAGGCAATTCTTTCTTCTATCCAAACACTGTTTAACCCTTGCTTCCCCCTTTGAGCCTTAAGTAATTCTTTCATACCCCTCTTTTGGAATCACTAATGGAAAGGACATGAAAAAAAAAAAAAAAAAGAAGAAAAAAGAAGATAAAATCATAAGAAATACAAAACCGTGGGAACTACGTTTGACCTGATTCCTCAAAGAGGATACGTAGGCGCCTCACGGCTCGGTCATAGTATGCATCATAGGGGATATCCGATGCATAATGTACATAGTGTGCGTAATAGGCACAGCGTTGCGTAACGCACATAGCGCAACATAAGTATAAATAATAAATTCCCCAAGCAAGAAAACTGGGGCAGAAGTTATGTTTTTAAAATTCCAACAAAGGTTCGATTCCAAAAGTTGTAGCACATCACCCATCAAATTATTTTCATTTCTTTCATAGCCTTTCTTTAACCCCACACCAACATCAACGTCCAAAAGACCTCCCGATCAATGTTCAAGAGATGTCGAGTCAGGCGAATAAGACCGAGAATAATACACCAAGCCCCAGCAAAGAAGAGGGTCGTAAGATTGGGAACGAATTGATAGTCGAAGGAATCTCCAGAAAAGAGGGTCGTATCTACAACACCCCGATTCCTCGAAAGAAATAAAATGAGAGAGTCTCATCGGTGAAAACCTTCGCAGGCACCGAGAGGCGATGTAAGATGAGGGATATAAAATGAGAGAGTCTTATTGGTGAAGACCTTCACAGGCACCATAAGGCGCCGGGAGATGAGAGAAAAGAGAGAGTCTCATTAGTGAAAACCCCTCGAAGGGCACTATGAGGCGACGAAACAGATCAGCAAAGCTACCACATTCGCAACAAGATGAACATCCATTTATCATCCCCAGCAAGTCAGACCGTCGGACAAATCGATTGATACAAATAGACTGGGTCGGGAATCTATGGTGCACGTCATGATCACGGGGACCAGTTGTGTCCTCCAGATAAGTTCTTTGGATTGTCTCCTCCCACAAAATATTGGTTCAGAAAGTTTTTCTTTTTTCCATGTCTTTATTTCTTTTCCTAAAATGTGTCTTGAAAGGATTTTTCAAAGCTTACTACCAGAAACCAAAGGAGAATTCATCCAATGCAGGATGATACAAACAGTCTTAAAGGCCGGTCCCAGGCAATGCAGGGATTGTGCCCGGAAATTTTTGGAAGAAGTAAGCTCCAAAAGGGAGTGGTTTCGGGAGTTAGAAGCAGACTCCCACATCATGTGTTTAAAGAGAAAGCAGAAAAGGGGATAAATTGAAAACCAATCCCCAGCAGGCTAGAGACCCCCAACAGGCAACTTTGCCTGCCAACCAATTATGGGGACAAAGAGCAAGAAAAGGGGAAGAGAGGAAAATTGCTCGCCAGAAAGGCACCCTCTACCACCACGATTAAAACTGACTAAATCCTTTTGTCTTTTGCAGGAGAGCAAAGAATTGATGACGGCAACAAGATGCAATGCCATGGAAGTTACCAAAAACCGGGGCAGAAAATTTTCTGCCGATTGTCGAAAATTTTCTCGGAAGAACGGGGAAACAATTTCAATACATTTTAAGTTCTAGGTCGCCCACCAGTATAATGCGGGAATACTTTTAAGTTCTAGGTCGCCCACCAGTATAATGCGGGAATACTTTTAAGTTCTAGGTCGCCCACCAGTATAATGCGGGAATACATTTTAAGTTCTAGGTCGCCCACCAGTATAATGCGGGAATACTTTTAAGTTCTAGGTCGCCCACCAGTATAATGCGGGAATACATTTTAAGTTCTAGGTCGCCCACCAGTATAATGCGGGAATACTTTTAAGTTCTAGGTCGCCCACCAGTATAATGCGGGAATACTTTTAAGTTCTAGGTCGCCCACCAGTATAATGCGGGAATACTTTTAAGTTCTAGGTCGCCCACCAGTATAATGCGGGAATACATTTTAAGTTCTAGGTCGCCCACCAGTATAATGCGGGAATACATTTAAGTTCTAGGTCGCCCACCAGTATAATGCGGGAATACATTTTAAGTTCTAGGTCGCCCACCAGTATAATGCGGGAATACTTTTAAGTTCTAGGTCGCCCACCAGTATAATGCGGGAATACATTTTAAGTTCTAGGTCGCCCACCAGTATAATGCGGGAATACTTTTAAGTTCTAGGTCGCCCACCAGTATAATGCGGGAATACTTTTAAGTTCTAGGTCGCCCACCAGTATAATGCGGGAATACTTTTAAGTTCTAGGTCGCCCACCAGTATAATGCGGGAATACATTTTAAGTTCTAGGTCGCCCACCAGTATAATGCGGGAATACATTTTAAGTTCTAGGTCGCCCACCAGTATAATGCGGGAATACTTTTAAGTTCTAGGTCGCCCACCAGTATAATGCGGGAATACATTTAAGTTCTAGGTCGCCCACCAGTATAATGCGGGAATACTTTTAAGTTCTAGGTCGCCCACCAGTATAATGCGGGAATACATTTTAAGTTCTAGGTCGCCCACCAGTATAATGCGGGAATACATTTAAGTTCTAGGTCGCCCACCAGTATAATGCGGGAATACATTTAAGTTCTAGGTCGCCCACCAGTATAATGCGGGAATACTTTTGTTTGAGTCATTGAAGGTTTTATTTTAGCAGACGCATTTGCTAACAAAAGTTTTGTTTTACCCGTAGGAGATGCACATCCTAGCCTAGTCTTTAGTTTACTCATCATTGCATCAGTAGTATAAATGAGTTACAATTTTGCTAACGACTCACGAATCTTCCTAGTACAAACTGGGTTAGGAAATTTTGTTTGTTTTGTTTGTTTTGATTGTCAGGGACCCGCCTGTAGAACGGAGGGTGTTGCGTGTCAAAGAAAAGAAGAAATCAGGCGTCCACCTGGAGAACAAGGACAAAGAAAAATAGAAGTCAGGCGTCCACCTGGAGAACAAGGACAAAAGAAATAGAAATCAGGCACCCACCTGGAGAATAAGGGAATACAATTGAAGTATTGAAGTCAAAAGCCCGCTCATATGAGAAAGGAGCACACTCATAATCAATAAAGCAGAGGAATACAACAGGAATCCCCATCAAGAAGCAATAAAAATCCCCAGCATTCACAAAAGGCTGGTCAGAAAAGAGAAAAACAAAAAGGGAGAAAAACACGAAAGTGGAGAGCAAATGTGGTCTGCTCAAGAACTAGCACCTACAACTAGCAAGTATCAAGGTTCAGATCCAAAGTCTGCGTGAAGCACCATTCAAGACTCAAGACCAAGCTTCAGAAGACTTAAGAGATAGGAATCCTTGTAACTAGTAGCTGATAGGCTTAGTTAGTCTTTTTCAGTTTTCATTTTTGTTGTAATGACAGGATCGCGGACCGGAACCTCGACGGAACGGCACCTCGATCGGCTCTTCACCTCGGTACACTTCACTATCTCTCTCATTTCCGAACTACACGTGGCCTGATTCCTGTATAACCAAGGATATGTAGGCAGCTCAGATACCAGGGCTCGGTCACAATCCCTCCCTTTCCTTAAGTGTAGTCCGTCCAAGTAATGGTCGGGTCAAAAACACGTCTAGTCGTTCTTTGTCGGAAAACTCTTCGTGTTTCCAGTCAAAGAGGGGCAGCTGTAAGCACGTGATTTTTGACCCTCCCCGAGAATTTTCACATTTTTAGCGTGAATATGTGAAATTGGGTCTAGTATAGCTATTTTAACTATTTTACCTTATTTTGTTGCAAAAAAAAGAAAAAATCAGAAAATATATATATAAATTTTAGTTTATGTATTTCTCATAAACTTGAAAAATACAAAAATTGTACTTTATTTTGGTACTTTATATAAATTCGAAAATTAACAAAAAATATATATATAATTCTATTAATGTTTTGAAGTCATTTTAATACAAAAATATTATTTCATATTTTTGTCTTTATTAAAAAAAAAAAAAAAAAACGAAAATTACAAAATAGTTTTATTAATATGTTATAGTTATTTTAACTTTGAAAAATACAAAAAAAAAAAACATTACTTCATATTTTATCTTAATATTTACGAAAATTACAAAAAAATGGTTTATTAATATTTTATAGTCGTTTTAACTTTGAAAAAATACAAAAATAGTACTTCATATTTTATCTTAATATTTACGAAAATTACAAAAAATAGTTTTATTAATATTTTTGTAGCTATGTTAAAATCTTGAAAAAATATTTAAAAATATATAGTTTCGTTTAAATACTAGTCTTATTTTTGGTAGTTATTTTGCTTACATAGGACTAGTTAAGCAGCGTATTCCTATTTCTCGGGTCCGGGCAAAAGAATAATATTCGGGTTCAAACTACCCGGTTTTAGGCCTAATTTTCGGACCGAGCCCATAATAAACCGTGTCCAGGACACGTGGGGAACCCCACCACGCGTGGGGGACATATGCCTTGAACCCCACCACGCGTGGGGCTCATTTTTTGAGGGCAAAACATTACAAATACACGGACAAAACATGAAAGGGAGGAGGATTTTTTTTTGGATGGAAAAAACGGACAGATTTTTCAAAAAAAATAACTGGAGCACTGTTCATTCATCTCCTTCCTAAAAAGGAAGAAGATAGAAAAACCAGGAGGAGGGGCTACTGTCCGAAAAACTAAGGTCCAAAGCAGCTCAACTCCCCGTCGCCTTCCTCACCAGCGAACACCTCCGTTCGACGCCATAACCACCAACCAAACGACACCATAACCACCAGCTGACCCCTCCCCGTCACCTCCACGCCATAACCACCATAACCAACACCCAAACCCACCATTCCTCACGTCCCAAAACGCCATAACCACCAGCTCCACCTTCTCGTCGTCACTTTCCAGTCGACAACCAGTCCCTAACCCCCTAGCCTGCGAGCTCCAGCTCTACCCAAAACCACCATCGTCTTCCTCCTTTCCTCAAGACCGAGAAAACCCTAGCAAAAACCTACCCGAACTAGTCACACCCCCACGACCACCTGCCGAACCAGCAAACTCCGGCGACCATCGTCACCATCTTCTCCGTCATTCAGCCCGTCGCCCCCTACTGCTGCTTCGTCGTCAGGGAGGCGGTCGTTGCTGCGTAGGAGATACAGCAGCCACTAACAATCTTGGGGCGTCGACAGTTGTGGGGTCCAAGCTTTCCATCGAGGTCGTCTTTGGTTCGTCGAGGTCCGGTACGTCGAGGTGCTGTCCGAGGTTCCGTCGTTGTTCTTCGTTCAGAGAGGTCCGGCTTGAGTTCCGTCGGAATCGTGTTTGTCGTTCTGAGTTTGTCGAGGTGCAAAGGTTAGTAAACCTCGATGTATTAGATAAATAAACTTTATGTTGAATGTTTGAGATGCAATATAAAAATTGGTATGGAAATTTTCTGCCTATGTTTCACTGTCTGCATTTTTGTTCATTTTCATGTTATGTTATTCTTGTTTATTTGATGTCGTTTAATTAAGTTGGACTAGTCGTACTATGACACAAGTTTGACATTAATCTGTTCGTCCTTTCCTTCGGTTAGTTCATTCGAAAAAATAGTATTAGTGCATGCTGTTACTACTATCGAAACACTCATTCACTAAACTCCTCTTATTAAACTTATAACAAATCATGGGAATTTAATTGTAAAGAGGTCGTAAGTTTAGTATTGTTAAAGACATAAAATGGCATCCTTAAAAAAAAAAAAAAAAAAAAAAATAAATAAATATAATAGTAATAATAAATAATAAGAATGAGATGAGCCTCGCCGAATAAAAATACAAATTGCGGGGCCCTCAGTAAATACTTGTTTAAAATTACTTAGAATTCGGGAGGGTCGTTTAGCGAATTTCACGGCCTCCGCAAAATAATAACGCGATAGTCTCTTTAGGCGCGCGTTTAATAATTTACTTTCTTAAACTCGGGTGCGCATTTCATGCGACCCAAATCCAAATCTCAAAACATCAAATAAAAGGCGTTCCGGATTGTGGGTGCATTTCATGTGACGCAGTCCAAAGACGTGTTTTAAGCGATGTTCACATTCTTGTAAAAACAATAATAATAAAGCGGTTAAAAGTTAAAATTTGCACATAAGTTCATATTGTATTAAAAATCAGATAAATAAGCCAAATATAACAGTTGAGCGACCGTGCTAAAACCACGGAACTCGGGAATGCCTAACACCTTCTCCCGGGTTAACAGAATTCCTTATCTAGATTTCTGGTACGCAGACTGTAATATAGAGTCATTATTTTCCTCGATTCGGGATAAAAATTGGTGACTTGGGACACCCTAAATCTCCCAAGTGGCGACTCTGAAATAATTAAACCGATCCCGTTTCGATTGTCCTTTAATTGGAAAAAAACTCCCTCTGCGCCCCCCGGGCGCGGAAAAAGGAGGTGCGACAGGTGTTATTTCGAACTTATCAAAATAGTAACCCATCGTAGTTCGATCGAGGACGAACTCTTCTTTTTGGCGAAGGCCCCTGGCCTTAAAGGGTGTTATTTCGAACTTATATAAATAGTAACCCGTCGTCGTATGATCGAGGTCGAACTCTTCTTTTTGCGAAGGCCCTTGGCCTTAAAGGGTGTTATTTCGAACGTATCGGAATAGTCACCCGTCGTCGTTCGATATAGGTTGAACTCTTCTTTTTTGCGAAGGCCCTTGGCCTTAAAGGGTGTTATTTCGAACTAATCGAAATAGTAATCCATCGTCGTTCCATCGAGGTCGAACTCCTTCTTTTTGGCGAAGGCCCCTGGCCTTAAAGGGTGTTATTTCGAACTTATCGAAATAGTAACCCGTCGTCATTCGATCGAGGTCGAACTCTTCTTTTTGGCGAAGGCCCCTGGCCTTAAAGGGTGTTATTTCGAACTTATCGAAATAGTAACCCGTCGTCATTCGATCGAGGTCGAACACTTCTTTTTGGCGAAGGCCCCTAGCCTTTAAGGGTGTTATTTCGAACTTATCAAAATAGTAACCCATCGTCGTTCGATCGAGGTCGAACTCTTCTTTTTGGCGAAGGCCCCTGGCCTTAAAGGGTGTTATTTCGAACTTATAGAAATAGTAACCCGTCGTCGTATGATCGAGGTCGAACTCTTCTTTTTTGCGAAGGCCCTTGGCCTTAAAGGGTGTTATTTTGAACTTATCGGAATAGTCACCCGTCGTCGTTCGATATAAGTTGAACTCTTCTTTTTTGCGAAGGCCCTTGGCCTTAAAGGGTGTTATTTCGAACTAATCGAAATAGTAATCCATCGTCGTTCGATCGAGGTCGAACTCTTCTCTTTGGCAAAAGCCCCTGGCCTTAAAGGGTGTTATTTCGAACTTATCGAAATAGTAACTCGTCGTCGTTCGATCGAGGTCGAACTCTTCTTTTTGGCGAAGGCCCCTGGCCTTAAAGGGTGTTATTTCGAACTTATCGAAATAGTAACCCGTCGTCATATGATAGAGGTTGAACTATTCTTTTTGCGAAGGCCCTTGGCCTTAAAGGGTGTTATTTCGAACGTATCGGAATAGTAATCCATCGCCATTCGATCGAGGTCAAACACTTCTTATTTGCGAAGGCCCCTGGCCTACAAGGGTGTTATTTCGAACTTATCGTAATAATAACCGTCTTCGTTCGATCGAGGTCAAACTCTTCTTTTTGGTGAAGGCCCCTGGCCTTCAAGGGTGTTATTTTGAACTTCTCGAAATAGTAACCCATCGTCGTTCGATGGAGGTCGAACTCTTCTTTTTGGCGAAGGCCCCTGTCCTTAAAGGTTGTTATTTCGAACTTATCGAAATAGTAACCCGTCGTCGTATGATCGAGGTTGAACTCTTCTTTTTGGCAAAAGTCCCTGGCCTTAAAGGGTGTTATTTCGAACTTATCGAAATAGTAACCCGTCGTCGTTCGATCGAGGTCAAACTCTTCTTTTTGGCGAAGGCTCCTGGCCTTAAAGGGTGTTATTTCGAACTTATCGAAATAGTAATCCGTCGTCGTATGATCGAGGTCGAACTCTTCTTTTTAGCGAAGGCCTCAGGCCTTAAAGGGTGTTATTTCGAACTTATCCAAATAGTCACCCGTCGTCATTCGATAGAGGTTGAACTCTTATTTTTTGCTAAGGCCCTTGGCCTTAAAGGGTGTTATTTCGAACTTAACAAAATAGTAATCCATCGTCGTTCGATCGAGGTCGGACTCTTCTTTTTGGCGAAGGCCCCTGGCCTTACAGGGTGTTATTTCGAACTTATCGAAATAGTAACCCGTCGTCGTTCGATGGAGGTCAAACTCTTCTTTTTGGTGAAGGCCCCTGGCCTTCAAGGGTGTTATTTTGAATTTCTCGAAATAGTAACCCATCGTCGTTCGATGGAGGTCGAACTCTTCTTTTTGGCGAAGGCCCCTGTCCTTAAAGGTTGTTATTTCGAACTTATCGAAATAGTAACCCGTCGTCGTATGATCGAGGTTGAACTCTTCTTTTTGGCAAAAGTCCCTGGCCTTAAAGGGTGTTATTTCGAACTTATCGAAATAGTAACCCGTCGTCGTTCGATCGAGGTCAAACTCTTCTTTTTGGCGAAGGCTCCTGGCCTTAAAGGGTGTTATTTCGAACTTATCGAAATAGTAATCCGTCGTCGTATGATCGAGGTCGAACTCTTCTTTTTAGCGAAGGCCTCAGGCCTTAAAGGGTGTTATTTCGAACTTATCCAAATAGTCACCCGTCGTCATTCGATAGAGGTTGAACTCTTATTTTTTGCTAAGGCCCTTGGCCTTAAAGGGTGTTATTTCGAACTTAACAAAATAGTAATCCATCGTCGTTCGATCGAGGTCGGACTCTTCTTTTTGGCGAAGGCCCCTGGCCTTACAGGGTGTTATTTCGAACTTATCGAAATAGTAACCCGTCGTCGTTCGATCGAGGTCGAACTCTTCTTTTTGGCGAAGGCCCCTGGCCTTAAAGGGTGTTATTTCGAACTTATCGAAATAGTAACCCGTCGTCGTATGATAGAGGTTGAACTCTTCTTTTTGCGAAGGCCCTTGGCCTTAAAAAGTGTTATTTCGAACATATCAAAATAGTAATCCATCGTCGTTCGATCGAGGTCGAACTATTCTTTTTGGGGAAGGCCCTTGGCCTTAAAATGTGTTATTTCAAACTTATCAAAATAGTAACCTGTCGTCGTTCAACAGAGGTCAAACTCTTCTTTTTGGCGAAGGCCCCTAGCCTTTAAGGGTGTTATTTCGAACTTATCAAAATAGTAACCCATCGTCGTTCGATCAAGGTCGAACTCTTCTTTTTGGTGAAGGCCCTTGGCCTTCAAGGGTGTTATTTCAAACTTATCGAAATAGTAACCCGTCGTCGTTCGATCGAGGTCGAACTCTTCTTTTTGGCGAAGTCCCCTGTCCTTAAAGGGTGTTATTTCGAACTTATCGAAATAGTAATCCGTCGTCGTTCGATCGAGGTCGAACTCTTCTTTTGGCGAAGGCCCCTGGCCTTAAAGGGTGTTATTTCGAACTTATCGAAATAGTAACCCGTCGTCATTCGATCGAGGTCGAACTCTTCTTTTTGGCGAAGGCCCCAAGCCTTTAAGGGTGTTATTTCGAACTTATCAAAATAGTAACCCATCGTCGTTCGATCGAGGTCGAACTCTTCTTTTGGCGAAGGCCCCTGGCCTTAAAGGGTGTTATTTCGAACTTATAGAAATAGTAACCCGTCGTCGTATGATCGAGGTCGAACTCTTCTTTTTGCGAAGGCCCTTGGCCTTAAAGGGTGTTATTTCGAACGTATCGGAATAGTAATCCATCGCCGTTCGATCGAGGTCAAACCTTTCTTATTTGCGAAGGCCCCTGGCCTACAAGGTTGTTATTTCGAACTTATCGTAATAATAACCATCTTCGTTCGATCGAGGTCAAACTCTTCTTTTTGGTGAAGGCCCCTGGCCTTCAAGGGTGTTATTTTGAACTTCTCGAAATAGTAACCCATCGTCGTTCGATGGAGGTCGAACTCTTCTTTTTGGCGAAGGCCCCTGTCCTTAAAGGTTGTTATTTCGAACTTATCGAAATAGTAACCCATCGTCGTATGATCGAGGTCGAACTCTTCTTTTTGGCGAAGGCCTCTGGCCTTAAAGGGTGTTATTTCGAACTAATCAAAATAGTCACCCGTCGTCGTTCGATATATGTTGAACTCTTCTTTTTTGCGAAGGCCCTTGGCCTTAAAGGGTGTTATTTCGAACTAATCGAAATAGTAATCCATCGTCGTTCGATCGAGGTCGAACTCTTCTTTTTGGCGAAGGCCCCTAGCTTTTAAGGGTGTTATTTCGAACTTATCGAAATAGTAACCCGTCGTCGTTCGATCAAGGTCGAACTCTTCTTTTTGGCGAAGGCCCCTGTCCTTAAAGGGTGTTATTTCGAACTTATCGAAATAGTAACCCGTCGTCGTATGATCGAGGTCGAACTCTTCCTTTTTGCGAAGGCCCTTGGCCTTAAAGGGTGTTATTTCGAACGTATCGGAATAGTCACCCGTCGTCGTTCGATATAGGTTGAACTCTTCTTTTTTGCGAAGGCCCTTGGCCTTAAAGGGTGTTATTTCGAACTAATCGAAATAGTAATCCATCGTCGTTCCATCGAGGTCGAACTCCTCTTTTTGGCAAAAGCCCCTGGCCTTAAAGGGTGTTATTTCGAACTTATCGAAATAGTAACCCGTCGTCGTTCGATCGAGGTCGAACTCTTCTTTTTGGCGAAGGCCCCTGGACTTAAAGGGTGTTATTTCGAACTTATCGAAATAGTAACCCGTCGTCATTCGATCGAGGTCGAACACTTCTTTTTGGCGAAGGCCCCTAGCCTTTAAGGGTGTTATTTTGATCTTATCAAAATAGTAACCCATCGTCGTTCGATCGAGGTCGAACTCTTCTTTTGGCGAAGGCCCCTGGCCTTAAAGGGTGTTATTTCGAACTTATAGAAATAGTAACCCTTCGTCGTATGATCGAGGTCGAACTCTTCTTTTTGCGAAGGCCCTTGGCCTTAAAGGGTGTTATTTCGAACGTATCGGAATAGTCACCCGTCGTCGTTCGATATAGGTTGAACTCTTCTTTTTTGCGAAGGCCCTTGGCCTTAAAGGGTGTTATTTCGAACTAATCGAAATAGTAATCCATCGTCGTTCCATCGAGGTCGAACTCCTCTTTTTGGCAAAAGCCCCTGGCCTTAAAGGGTGTTATTTCGAACTTATCGAAATAGTAACCCGTCGTCGTTCGATCGAGGTCGAACTCTTCTTTTTGGCGAAGGCCCCTGGCCTTAAAGGGTGTTATTTCGAACTTATCGAAATAGTAACCCGTCGTCATTCGATCGAGGTCGAACACTTCTTTTTGGCGAAGGCCCCTAGCCTTTAAGGGTGTTATTTCGAACTTATCAAAATAGTAACCCATCGTCGTTCGATCGAGGTCGAACTCTTCTTTTTGGCGAAGGCCCCTAGCTTTTAAGGGTGTTATTTCGAACTTATAGAAATAGTAACCCGTCGTCGTATGATCGAGGTCGAACTCTTCTTTTTTGCAAAGTCCCTTGGCCTTAAAGGGTGTTATTTTGAACGTATCGGAATAGTCACCCGTCGTCGTTCGATATAGGTTGAACTCTTCTTTTTTGCGAAGGCCCTTGGCCTTAAAGGGTGTTATTTCGAACTAATCGAAATAGTAATCCATCGTCGTTCGATCGAGGTCGAACTCTTCTTTTTGGCAAAAGCCCCTGGCCTTAAAGGGTGTTATTTCGAACTTATCGAAATAGTAACCCGTCGTCGTTCGATCGAGGTCGAACTCTTCTTTTTGGCGAAGGCCCCTGGCCTTAAAGGGTGTTATTTCGAACTTATCGAAATAGTAACCCGTCGTCGTATGATCGAGGTCGAACTCTTCTTTTTGGCGAAGGCCCTTGGCCTTAAAGGGTGTTATTTCGAACGTATCGGAATAGTAATCCATCGCCGTTCGATCGAGGTCAAACACTTCTTATTTGCGAAGGCCCCTGGCCTACAAGGGTGTTATTTCGAACTTATCGTAATAATAACCGTCTTCGTTCGATCAAGGTCAAACTCTTCTTTTTGGTGAAGCCCCATGGCCTTCAAGGGTGTTATTTTGAACTTCTCGAAATAGTAACCCATCGTCGTTCGATGGAGGTCGAACCCTTCTTTTTGGCGAAGGCCCCTGTCCTTAAAGGTTGTTATTTCGAACTTATCGAAATAGTAACCCGTCGTCGTATGATCGAGGTCGAACTCTTCTTTTTGGCCAAGGCCTCTGGCCTTAAAGGGTGTTATTTCGAACTAATCAAAATAGTCACCCGTCGTCGTTCGATATAGGTTGAACTCTTCTTTTTGGCGAAGGCCCTTGGCCTTAAAGGGTGTTATTTCGAACTAATCGAAATAGTAATCCATCGTCGTTCGATCGAGGTCGAACTCTTCTTTTTGGCGAAAGCCCCTGGCCTTAAAGGGTGTTACTTCGAACTTATCGAAATAGTAACCCGTCGTCGTTCGATCGAGGTCGAACTCTTCTTTTGGCGAAGGCCCCTGGCCTTAAAGGGTGTTATTTCGAACTTATCGAAATAGTAACCCGTCGTCATATGATAGAGGTTGAACTATTCTTTTTGCGAAGGCCCTTGGCCTTAAAGGGTGTTTTTTTTCGAACATATCGAAATAGTAATCCATCGTCGTTCGATCGAGGTCGAACTCTTCTTTTTGGCGAAGGCCCTTGGCCTTAAAATCTGTTATTTCAAACTTATCGAAATAGTAACCCGTCGTCGTATGATCGAGGTGGAACTCTTCTTTTTGGCGTAGGCCTCTGGCCTTAAAGGGTGTTATTTCGAACTTATCGAAATAGTCACCCATCGTCGTTCGATAGAGGTTGAACTCTTCTTTTTGGCGAAGGCCCCTAGCCTTAAAGGGTGTTATTTCAAACTTATCGGATTAGTAACCCATTGTCGTTCGATCGAGGTCGAACTCTTCTTTTTGGCGAAGGCCCTTGGCCTTAAAATGTGTTATTTCAAACTTATCGAAATAGTAACCCGTCGTCGTATGATCGAGGTGGAACTCTTCTTTTTGGCATAGGCCTCTGGCGTTAAAGGGTGTTATTTCGAACTTATCGAAATAGTCACCCATCGTCGTTCGATAGAGGTTGAACTCTTCTTTTTGGCGAAGGCCCCTAGCCTTAAAGGGTGTTATTTCGAACTTATCGGATTAGTAACCCATTGTCGTTCGATAGAGGTCGAACTCTTCTTTTTGGCGAAGGCCCTTGGCCTTAAAATGTGTTATTTCAAACATATCGAAATAGTAACACGTCGTCGTTCGATCGAGGTCGAACGCTTCTTTTTGGTGAAGGCCCCTGGCCTTAAAGGGTGTTATTTCGAACTTATCTAAATAGTAACCCGTCGTCGTTCGATCGAGGTCGAACTCTTCTTTTTGGCGAAGGCCCCTAGCTTTTAAGGGTGTTATTTCGAACTTATCGAAATAGTAACCTGTCGTCGTTCGATCAAGGTCGAACTCTTCTTTTTGGCGAAGGCCCCTGTCCTTAAAGGGTGTTATTTCGAACTTATCGAAATAGTAACCCGTCGTCGTTCGATCGAGGTCGAACTCTTCTTTTTGGCGAAGGCCCCTGGCCTTAAAGGGTGTTATTTCAAACTTATCAAAATAGTAACCCGTCGTCATTCGATCGAGGTCGAACACTTCTTTTTGGCGAAGGCCCCTAGCCTTTAAGGGTGTTATTTCGAACTTATCAAAATAGTAACCCATCGTCGTTCGATCGAGGTCGAACTCTTCTTTTTGGCGAAGGCCCTTGGCCTTAAAATCTGTTATTTCAAACTTATCGAAATAGTAACCCGTCATCGTATGATCGAGGTGGAACTCTTCTTTTTGGCGTAGGCCTCTGGCCTTAAAGGGTGTTATTTCGAACTTATCGAAATAGTCACCCATCGTCGTTCGATAGAGGTTGAACTCTTCTTTTTGGCGAAGGCCCCTAGCCTTAAAGGGTGTTATTTCGAACTTATCGGATTAGTAACCCATTGTCGTTCGATCGAGGTCGAACTCTTCTTTTTGGCGAAGGCCCTTGGCCTTAAAATGTGTTATTTCAAACATATCGAAATAGTAACCCGTCGTCGTTCGATCGAGGTTGAACGCTTCTTTTTGGCGAAGGCCCCTGGCCTTAAAGGGTGTTATTTCGAACTTATCTAAATAGTAACCCGTCGTCGTTCAATCGAGGTCGAACTCTTCTTTTTGGCGAAGGCCCCTAGCTTTTAAGGGTGTTATTTCGAACTTATCGAAATAGTAACCCGTCGTCGTTCGATCAAGGTCGAACTCTTCTTTTTGGCGAAGGCCCCTGTCCTTAAAGGGTGTTATTTCGAACTTATCGAAATAGTAACCCGTCGTCGTTCGATCGAGGTCGAACTCTTCTTTTTGGCGAAGGCCCCTGGCCTTAAAGGGTGTTATTTCGAACTTATCGAAATAGTAACCCGTCGTCATTCGATCGAGGTCGAACACTTCTTTTTGGCGAAGGCCCCTAGCCTTTAAGGGTGTTATTTCGAACTTATCAAAATAGTAACCCATCGTCGTTCGATCGAGGTCGAACTCTTCTTTTTGGCGAAGGCCCCTAGCCTTAAAGGGTGTTATTTCGAACTTATAGAAATAGTAACCCGTCGTCGTATGATCGAGGTCGAACTCTTCTTTTTTGCGAAGGCCCTTGGGCTTAAAGGGTGTTATTTCGAACGTATCGGAATAGTAATCCATCGCCGTTCGATCGAGGTCAAACACTTCTTATTTGCGAAGGCCCCTGGCCTACAAGGGTGTTATTTCGAACTTATCGTAATAATAACCGTCTTCGTTCGATCAAGGTCAAACTCTTCTTTTTGGTGAAGGCCCATGGCCTTCAAGGGTGTTATTTTGAACTTCTCGAAATAGTAACCCATCGTCGTTCGATGGAGGTCGAACCCTTCTTTTTGGCGAAGGCCCCTGTCCTTAAAGGTTGTTATTTCGAACTTATCGAAATAGTAACCCGTCGTCGTATGATCGAGGTCGAACTCTTCTTTTTGGCCAAGGCCTCTGGCCTTAAAGGGTGTTATTTCGAACTAATCAAAATAGTCACCCGTCGTCGTTCGATATAGGTTGAACTCTTCTTTTTGGCGAAGGCCCTTGGCCTTAAAGGGTGTTATTTCGAACTAATCGAAATAGTAATCCATCGTCGTTCGATCGAGGTCGAACTCTTCTTTTTGGCGAAAGCCCCTGGCCTTAAAGGGTGTTATTTCGAACTTATCGAAATAGTAACCCGTCGTCGTTCGATCGAGGTCGAACTCTTCTTTTTGGCGAAGGCCCCTGGCCTTAAAGGGTGTTATTTCGAACTTATCGAAATAGTAACCCGTCGTCATATGATAGAGGTTGAACTATTCTTTTTGCGAAGGCCCTTGGCCTTAAAGGGTGTTTTTTTTCGAACATATCGAAATAGTAATCCATCGTCGTTCGATCGAGGTCGAACTCTTCTTTTTGGCGAAGGCCCTTGGCCTTAAAATCTGTTATTTCAAACTTATCGAAATAGTAACCCGTCGTCGTATGATCGAGGTGGAACTCTTCTTTTTGGCGTAGGCCTCTGGCCTTAAAGGGTGTTATTTCGAACTTATCGAAATAGTCACCCATCGTCGTTCGATAGAGGTTGAACTCTTCTTTTTGGCGAAGGCCCCTAGCCTTAAAGGGTGTTATTTCAAACTTATCGGATTAGTAACCCATTGTCGTTCGATCGAGGTCGAACTCTTCTTTTTGGCGAAGGCCCTTGGCCTTAAAATCTGTTATTTCAAACTTATCGAAATAGTAACCCGTCGTCGTATGATCGAGGTGGAACTCTTCTTTTTGGCGTAGGCCTCTGGCCTTAAAGGGTGTTATTTCGAACTTATCGAAATAGTCACCCATCGTCGTTCGATAGAGGTTGAACTCTTCTTTTTGGCGAAGGCCCCTAGCCTTAAAGGGTGTTATTTCGAACTTATCGGATTAGTAACCCATTGCCGTTCGATAGAGGTCGAACTCTTCTTTTTGGCGAAGGCCCTTGGCCTTAAAATGTGTTATTTCAAACATATCGAAATAGTAACACGTCGTCGTTCGATCGAGGTCGAACGCTTCTTTTTGGCGAAGGCCCCTGGCCTTAAAGGGTGTTATTTCGAACTTATCTAAATAGTAACCCGTCGTCGTTCGATCGAGGTCGAACTCTTCTTTTTGGCGAAGGCCCCTAGCTTTTAAGGGTGTTATTTCGAACTTATCGAAATAGTAACCTGTCGTCGTTCGATCAAGGTCGAACTCTTCTTTTTGGCGAAGGCCCCTGTCCTTAAAGGGTGTTATTTCGAACTTATCGAAATAGTAACCCGTCGTCGTTCGATCGAGGTCGAACTCTTCTTTTTGGCGAAGGCCCCTGGCCTTAAAGGGTGTTATTTCAAACTTATCAAAATAGTAACCCGTCGTCATTCGATATAGGTTGAACTCTTCTTTTTGGCGAAGGCCCTTGGCCTTAAAGGGTGTTATTTCGAACTAATCGAAATAGTAATCCATCGTCGTTCGATCGAGGTCGAACTCTTCTTTTTGGCGAAAGCCCCTGGCTTAAAGGGTGTTTTTTCGAACTTATCTAAATAGTAACCCGTCGTCGTTCGATCGAGGTCGAACTCTTCTTTTTGGCGAAGGCCCCTAGCTTTTAAGGGTGTTATTTCGAACTTATCGAAATAGTAACTTGTCGTCGTTCGATCAAGGTCGAAGTCTTCTTTTTGGCGAAGGCCCCTGTCCTTAAAGGGTGTTATTTCAAACTTATCGAAATAGTAACCCGTCGTCGTTCGATCGAGGTCGAACTCTTCTTTTTGGCGAAGGCCCCTGGCCTTAAAGGGTGTTATTTCGAACTTATCAAAATAGTAACCCGTCGTCATTCGATCGAGGTCGAACACTTCTTTTTGGCGAAGGCCCCTAGCTTTAAGGGTGTTATTTCGAACTTATCAAAATAGTAACCCATCGTCGTTCGATCGAGGTCGAACTCTTCTTTTTGGCGAAGGCCCTTGGCCTTAAAATCTGTTATTTCAAACTTATCGAAATAGTAACCCGTCGTCGTATGATCGAGGTGGAACTCTTCTTTTTGGCGTAGGCCTCTGGCCTTAAAGGGTGTTATTTCGAACTTATCGAAATAGTCACCCATCGTCGTTCGATAGAGGTTGAACTCTTCTTTTTGGCGAAGGCCCCTAGCCTTAAAGGGTGTTATTTCGAACTTATCGGATTAGTAACCCATTGTCGTTCGATCGAGGTCGAACTCTTCTTTTTGGCGAAGGCCCTTGGCCTTAAAATGTGTTATTTCAAACATATCGAAATAGTAACCCGTCATCGTTCGATCGAGGTCGAACGCTTCTTTTTGGCGAAGGCCCCTGGCCTTAAAGGGTGTTATTTCGAACTTATCTAAATAGTAACCCGTCGTCGTTCGATCGAGGTCGAACTCTTCTTTTTGGCGAAGGCCCCTAGCTTTTAAGGGTGTTATTTCGAACTTATCGAAATAGTAACCCGTCGTCGTTCGATCAAGGTCGAACTCTTCTTTTTGGCGAAGGCCACTGTCCTTAAAGGGTGTTATTTCGAACTTATCGAAATAGTAACCCGTCGTCGTTCGATCGAGGTCGAACTCTTCTTTTGGCGAAGGCCCCTGGCCTTAAAGGGTGTTATTTCGAACTTATCGAAATAGTAACCCGTCGTCATTCGATCGAGGTCGAACACTTCTTTTTGGCGAAGGCCCCTAGCCTTTAAGGGTGTTATTTCGAACTTATCAAAATAGTAACCCATCGTCGTTCGATCGAGGTCGAACTCTTCTTTTTGGCGAAGGCCCCTGGCCTTAAAGGGTGTTATTTCGAACTTATAGAAATAGTAACCCATCGTCGTATGATCGAGGTCGAACTATTCTTTTTGCAAAGGACCTTGGCCTTAAAGGGTGTTATTTCGAACATATCGAAATAGTAATCCATCGTCGTTCGATCGAGGTCGAACTCTTCTTTTTGGCGAAGGCCCCTAGCTTTTAAGGGTGTTATTTCGAACTTATCGAAATAGTAACCCGTCGTCGTTCGATCAAGGTCGAAGTCTTCTTTTTGGCGAAGGCCCCTGTCCTTAAAGGGTGTTATTTCAAACTTATCGAAATAGTAACCCGTCGTCGTTCGATCGAGGTCGAACTCTTCTTTTTGGCGAAGGCCCCTGGCCTTAAAGGGTGTTATTTCGAACTTATCAAAATAGTAACCCGTCGTCATTCGATCGAGGTCGAACACTTCTTTTTGGCGAAGGCCCCTAGCCTTTAAGGGTGTTATTTCGAACTTATCAAAATAGTAACCCATCGTCGTTCGATCGAGGTCGAACTCTTCTTTTTGGCGAAGGCCCCTGGCCTTAAAGGGTGTTATTTCGAACTTATAGAAATAGTAACCCATCGTCGTATGATCGAGGTCGAACTATTCTTTTTGCAAAGGACCTTGGCCTTAAAGGGTGTTATTTCGAACATATCGAAATAGTAATCCATCATCGTTCGATCGAGGTCGAACTCTTCTTTTTGGCGAAGGCCCCTAGCTTTTAAGGGTGTTATTTCGAACTTATCGAAATAGTAACCCGTCGTCGTTCGATCAAGGTCGAACTCTTCTTTTTGGCGAAGGCCCCTGGCCTTAAAGGGTGTTATTTCGAACTTATCAAAATAGTAACCCGTCGTCATTCGATCGAGGTCGAACACTTCTTTTTGGCGAAGGCCCCTAGCTTTAAGGGTGTTATTTCGAACTTATCAAAATAGTAACCCATCGTCGTTCGATCGAGGTCGAACTCTTCTTTTTGGCGAAGGCCCTTGGCCTTAAAATCTGTTATTTCAAACTTATCGAAATAGTAACCCGTCGTCGTATGATCGAGGTGGAACTCTTCTTTTTGGCGTAGGCCTCTGGCCTTAAAGGGTGTTATTTCGAACTTATCGAAATAGTCACCCATCGTCGTTCGATAGAGGTTGAACTCTTCTTTTTGGCGAAGGCCCCTAGCCTTAAAGGGTGTTATTTCGAACTTATCGGATTAGTAACCCATTGTCGTTCGATCGAGGTCGAACTCTTCTTTTTGGCGAAGGCCCTTGGCCTTAAAATGTGTTATTTCAAACATATCGAAATAGTAACCCGTCATCGTTCGATCGTGGTCGAACGCTTCTTTTTGGCGAAGGCCCCTGGCCTTAAAGGGTGTTATTTCGAACTTATCTAAATAGTAACCCGTCGTCGTTCGATCGAGGTCGAACTCTTCTTTTTGGCGAAGGCCCCTAGCTTTTAAGGGTGTTATTTCGAACTTATCGAAATAGTAACCCGTCGTCGTTCGATCAAGGTCGAACTCTTCTTTTTGGCGAAGGCCACTGTCCTTAAAGGGTGTTATTTCGAACTTATCGAAATAGTAACCCGTCGTCGTTCGATCGAGGTCGAACTCTTCTTTTGGCGAAGGCCCCTGGCCTTAAAGGGTGTTATTTCGAACTTATCGAAATAGTAACCCGTCGTCATTCGATCGAGGTCGAACACTTCTTTTTGGCGAAGGCCCCTAGCCTTTAAGGGTGTTATTTCGAACTTATCAAAATAGTAACCCATCGTCGTTCGATCGAGGTCGAACTCTTCTTTTTGGCGAAGGCCCCTGGCCTTAAAGGGTGTTATTTCGAACTTATAGAAATAGTAACCCATCGTCGTATGATCGAGGTCGAACTATTCTTTTTGCAAAGGACCTTGGCCTTAAAGGGTGTTATTTCGAACATATCGAAATAGTAATCCATCATCGTTCGATCGAGGTCGAACTCTTCTTTTTGGCGAAGGCCCCTAGCTTTTAAGGGTGTTATTTCGAACTTATCGAAATAGTAACCCGTCGTCGTTCGATCAAGGTCGAACTCTTCTTTTTGGCGAAGGCCCCTGTCCTTAAAGGGTGTTATTTCGAACTTATCGAAATAGTAACCCGTCGTCGTTCGATCGAGGTCGAATTCTTCTTTTTGGCGAAGGCCCCTGGCCTTAAAGGGTGTTATTTCGAACTTATCGAAATAGTAACCCGTCGTCATTCGATCGAGGTCGAACACTTCTTTTTGGCGAAGGCCCCTAGCCTTTAAGGGTGTTATTTCGAACTTATCAAAATAGTAACCCGCCGTCGTTCGATCGAGGTCGAACTCTTCTTTTTGGCGAAGGCCTCTGGCCTTAAAGGGTGTTATTTCGAACTTATCGAAATAGTAACCCGTCGTCATATGATAGAGGTTGAACTATTCTTTTTGCGAAGGACCTTGGCCTTAAAGGGTGTTATTTCGAACATATCGAAATAGTAATCCATCGTCGTTCGATCGAGGTCGAACTCTTCTTTTTGGCGAAGGCCCCTAGCTTTTAAGGGTGTTATTTCGAACTTATCGAAAGAGTAACCCGTCGTCGTTCGATCAAGGTCGAACTCTTCTTTTTGGCGAAGGCCCCTGTCCTTAAAGGGTGTTATTTCGAACTTATCGAAATAGTAACCCGTCGTCGTTCGATCGAGGTCGAACTCTTCTTTTTGGCGAAGGCCCCTGGCCTTAAAGGGTGTTATTTCGAACTTATCGAAATAGTAACCCGTCGTCATTCGATCGAGGTCGAACACTTCTTTTTGGCGAAGGCCCCTAGCCTTTAAGGGTGTTATTTCGAACTTATCAAAATAGTAACCCATCGTCGTTCGATCGAGGTCGAACTCTTCTTTTTGGCGAAGGCCCCTGGCCTTAAAGGGTGTTATTTCGAACTTATAGAAATAGTAACCCGTCGTCGTATGATCGAGGTCGAACTCTTCTTTTTGCGAAGGCCCTTGGCCTTAAAGGGTGTTATTTCGAACGTATCGGAATAGTCACCCGTCGTCGTTCGATATAGGTTGAACTCTTCTTTTTTGCGAAGGCCCTTGGCCTTAAAGGGTGTTATTTCGAACTAATCGAAATAGTAATCCATCGTCGTTCGATCAAGGTCGAACTCCTCTTTTTGGCAAAAGCCCCTGGCCTTAAAGGGTGTTATTTCGAACTTATCGAAATAGTAACCCGTCGTCGTTCGATCGAGGTCGAACTCTTCTTTTGGCGAAGGCCCCTGGCCTTAAAGGGTGTTATTTCGAACTTATCGAAATAGTAACCCGTCGTCATATGATAGAGGTTGAACTATTCTTTTTGCGAAGGCCCTTGGCCTTAAAGGGTGTTATTTTGAACATATCGAAATAGTAATCCATCGTCGTTCGATCGAGGTCGAACTCTTCTTTTTGGCGAAGGCCCCTAGCTTTTAAGGGTGTTATTTCGAACTTATCGAAATAGTAACCCGTCGTCGTTCGATCAAGGTCGAACTCTTCTTTTTGGCGAAGGCCCCTGTCCTTAAAGGGTGTTATTTCGAACTTATCGAAATAGTAACCCGTCGTCGTTCGATCGAGGTCGAACTCTTCTTTTTGGCGAAGGCCCCTGGCCTTAAAGGGTGTTATTTCGAACTTATCGAAATAGTAACCCGTCGTCATTCGATCGAGGTCGAACACTTCTTTTTGGCGAAGGCCCCTAGCCTTTAAGGGTGTTATTTCGAACTTATCAAAATAGTAACCCATCATCGTTCGATCGAGGTCGAACTCTTCTTTTTGGCGAAGGCCCCTGGCCTTAACGGGTGTTATTTCGAACTTATAGAAATAGTAACCCGTCGTCGTATGATCGAGGTCGAACTCTTCTTTTTTGCGAAGGCCCTTGGGCTTAAAGGGTGTTATTTCGAACGTATCGGAATAGTAATCCATCGCCGTTCGATCGAGGTCAAACACTTCTTATTTGCGAAGGCCCCTGGCCTACAAGGGTGTTATTTCGAACTTATCGTAATAATAACCGTCTTCGTTCGATAGAGGTCAAACTCTTCATTTTGGTGAAGGCCCCTGGCCTTCAAGGGTGTTATTTTGAACTTCTCGAAATAGTAACCCATCGTCGTTCGATGGAGGTCGAACCCTTCTTTTTGGCGAAGGCCCCTGTCCTTAAAGGTTGTTATTTCGAACTTATCGAAATAGTAACCCGTCGTCGTATGATCGAGGTCGAACTCTTCTTTTTGGCCAAGGCCTCTGGCCTTAAAGGGTGTTATTTCGAACTAATCAAAATAGTCACCCGTCGTCGTTCGATATAGGTTGAACTCTTCTTTTTGGCGAAGGCCCTTGGCCTTAAAGGGTGTTATTTCGAACTAATCGAAATAGTAATCCATCGTCGTTCGATCGAGGTCGAACTCTTCTTTTTGGCGAAAGCCCCTGGCCTTAAAGGGTGTTATTTCGAACTTATCGAAATAGTAACCCGTCGTCGTTCGATCGAGGTCGAACTCTTCTTTTTGGCGAAGGCCCCTGGCATTAAAGGGTGTTATTTCGAACTTTTCGAAATAGTAACCCGTCGTCATATGATAGAGGTTGAACTATTCTTTTTGCGAAGGCCCTTGGCCTTAATGGGTGTTATTTCGAACTTATCAAAATAGTAACCCATCGTCGTTCGATCGAGGTCGAACTCTTCTTTTGGCGAAGGCCCCTGGCCTTAACGGGTGTTATTTCAAACTTATAGAAATAGTAACCCGTCGTCGTATGATCGAGGTCGAACTCTTCTTTTTTGCGAAGGCCCTTGGGCTTAAAGGGTGTTATTTCGAACGTATCGGAATAGTAATCCATCGCCGTTCGATCGAGGTCAAACACTTCTTATTTGCGAAGGCCCCTGGCCTACAAGGGTGTTATTTCGAACTTATCGTAATAATAACCGTCTTCGTTCGATCGAGGTCAAACTCTTCTTTTTGGTGAAGGCCCCTGGCCTTCAAGGGTGTTATTTTGAACTTCTCGAAATAGTAACCCATCGTCGTTCGATGGAGGTCGAACCCTTCTTTTTGGCGAAGGCCCCTGTCCTTAAAGGTTGTTATTTCGAACTTATCGAAATAGTAACCCGTCGTCGTATGATCGAGGTCGAACTCTTCTTTTTGGCCAAGGCCTCTGGCCTTAAAGGGTGTTATTTCGAACTAATCAAAATAGTCACCCGTCGTCGTTCGATATAGGTTGAACTCTTCTTTTTGGCGAAGGCCCTTGGCCTTAAAGGGTGTTATTTCGAACTTATCGGATTAGTAACCCATTGTCGTTCGATCGAGGTCGAACTCTTCTTTTTGGCGAAGGCCCTTGGCCTTAAAATGTGTTATTTCAAACATATCGAAATAGTAACCCGTCGTCGTTCGATCGAGGTCGAACGCTTCTTTTTGGCGAAGGCCCCTGGCCTTAAAGGGTGTTATTTCGAACTTATCTAAATACAACGATGGATAACTATTTCGATATGTTCGAAATAACACCCTTTAAGGCCAAGGGCCTTCGCAAAAAATAATAGTTCAACCTCTATCATATTACGACGGGTTACTATTTCGATAAGTTCGAAATAACACCCTTTAAGGCCAGAGGCCTTCGCCAAAAACAAGAGTTCGACCTCGATCGAACGACGACGGGTTACTATTTTGATAAGTTCGAAATAACACATTTTAAGGCCAAGGGCCTTCGCCAAAAAGAAGAGTTCGACCTCGATCGAACGACGACGGGTTACTATTTCGATAAGTTCGAAATAACACCCTTTAAGGACAGGGGCCTTCGCCAAAAAGAAGAGTTCAACCTATATCGAACGACGACGGGTGACTATTTTGATTAGTTCGAAATAACACCCTTTAAGGCCAGAGGCCTTGGCCAAAAAGAAGAGTTCGACCTCGATCATACGACGACGGGTTACTATTTCGATAAGTTCGAAATAACACCCTTTAAGGACAGGGGCCTTCGCCAAAAAGAAGAGTTCGACCTACATCGATCGAACTTATCGTAATAATAACCGTCTTCGTTCGATCGAGGTCAAACTCTTCTTTTTGGTGAATGCCCCTGGCCTTCAAGGGTGTTATTTTGAACTTCTCGAAATAGTAACCCATCGTCGTTCGATGGAGGTCGAACTCTTCTTTTTGGCGAAGGCCCCTGTCCTTAAAGGTTGTTATTTCGAACTTATCGAAATAGTAACCCGTCGTCGTATGATCGAGGTCGAACTCTTCTTTTTGGCGAAGGCCTCTGGCCTTAAAGGGTGTTATTTCAAACTTATCGAAATAGTAACCCGTCGTCGTTCGATCGAGGTCAAACTCTTCTTTTTGGCGAAGGCTCCTGGCCTTAAAGGGTGTTATTTCGAACTTATCGAAATAGTAATCCGTCGTCGTATGATCGAGGTCGAACTCTTCTTTTTAGCGAAGGCCTCAGGCCTTAAAGGGTGTTATTTCGAACTTATCCAAATAGTCACCCGTCGTCATTCGATAGAGGTTGAACTCTTATTTTTTGCTAAGGCCCTTGGCCTTAAAGGGTGTTATTTCGAACTTAACAAAATAGTAATCCATCGTCGTTCGATCGAGGTCGGACTCTTCTTTTTGGCGAAGGCCCCTGGCCTTAAAGGGTGTTATTTCGAACTTATCGAAATAGTAACCCGTCGTCGTTCGATCGAGGTCGAACTCTTCTTTTTGGCGAAGGCCTCTGGCCTTAAAGGGTGTTATTTCGAACTTATCGAAATAGTAACCCGTCGTCGTTCGATCGAGGTCGAACTCTTCTTTTTGGCGAAGGCCCCTGGCCTTAAAGGGTGTTATTTCGAACTTATCGAAATAGTAACCCGTCGTCGTTCGATCGAGGTCGAACTCTTCTTTTTGGCGAAGGCCCCTGGCCTTAAAGGGTGTTATTTCGAACTTATCGAAATAGTAACCCGTCGTCGTATGATCGAGGTGGAACTCTTCTTTTTGGCGTAGGCCTCTGGACTTAAAGGGTGTTATTTCGAACTTATCGAAATAGTTACCCGTCGTCGTTCGATCGAGGTCGAACTCTTCTTTTTGGCGAAGGCCTCTAGCCTTAAAGGGTGTTATTTCGAACTTATCGAAATATTAACCCGTCTTCGTTCGATCGAGGTCGAACTCTTCTTTTTGGCGAAGGCTCCTGGCCTTAAAGGGTGTTATTTCGAACTTATCGAAATAGTAACCCGTCGTCGTATGATCGAGGTCGAACTCTTCTTTTTAGCGAAGGCCTCAGGCCTTAAAGGGTGTTATTTCGAACTTATCCAAATAGTCACCCGTCGTCGTTCGATAGAGGTTGAACTCTTCTTTTTTGCTAAGGCCCTTGGCCTTAAAGGGTGTTATTTCGAACTTAATGAAATAGTAATCCATCGTCGTTTGATCGAGGTCGGACTCTTCTTTTTGGCAAAGGCCCCTGGCCTTACAGGTTGTTATTTCGAACTTATCGAAAGAGTAACCCGTCGTCGTTCGATCGAGGTCGAACTCTTCTTTTTGGCGAAGGCCCCTGGCCTTAAAGGGTGTTATTTCGAACTTATCGAAATAGTAACCCGTCGTCGTATGATAGAGGTTGAACTCTTCTTTTTTGCGAAGGCCCTTGGCCTTAAAAAGTGTTATTTCGAACATATCAAAATAGTAATCCATCGTCGTTCGATCGAGGTCGAACTCTTCTTTTTGGCGAAGGCCCTTGGCCTTAAAATGTGTTATTTCAAACTTATCAAAATAGTAACCTGTCGTCGTTCGATCGAGGTCGAACTCTTCTTTTTGGCGAAGGCCTCTAGCCTTAAAGGGTGTTATTTCGAACTTATCGAAATAGTAACCCGTCGTCGTTCGATCGAGGTCGAACTCTTCTTTTTGGCGAAGGCTCCTGGCCTTAAAGGGTGTTATTTCGAACTTATCGAAATAGTAACCCGTCGTCGTATGATCGAGGTCGAACTCTTCTTTTTAGCGAAGGCCTCAGGCCTTAAAGGGTGTTATTTCGAACTTATCCAAATAGTCACCCGTCGTCGTTCGATAGAGGTTGAACTCTTCTTTTTGGCTAAGGCCCTTGGCCTTAAAGGGTGTTATTTCGAACTTAATGAAATAGTAATCCATCGTCGTTTGATCGAGGTCGGACTCTTCTTTTGGCGAAGGCCCCTGGCCTTACAGGGTGTTATTTCGAACTTATCGAAAGAGTAACCCGTCGTCGTTCGATCGAGGTCGAACTCTTCTTTTGGCGAAGGCCCCTGGCCTTAAAGGGTGTTATTTCGAACTTATCGAAATAGTAACCCATCGTCGTATGATAGAGGTTGAACTCTTCTTTTTTGCGAAGGCCCTTGGCCTTAAAAAGTGTTATTTCAAACATATCAAAATAGTAATCCATCGTCGTTCGATCGAGGTCGAACTCTTCTTTTTGGCGAAGGCCCTTGGCCTTAAAATGTGTTATTTCAAACTTATCAAAATAGTAACCTGTCGTCGTTCGATCGAGGTCGAACTCTTCTTTTTGGCGAAGGCCTCTAGCCTTAAAGGGTGTTATTTCGAACTTATCGAAATAGTAACCCGTCGTCGTTCGATCGAGGTCGAACTCTTCTTTTTGGCGAAGGCTCCTGGCCTTAAAATCTATCATTTCAAACTTATCGAAATAGTAACCCGTCGTCGTATGATCGAGGTGGAACTCTTCTTTTTGGCATAGGCCTCTGGACTTAAAGGGTGTTATTTCGAACTTATCGAAATAGTAACCCGTCGTCGTTCGATCGAGGTCGAACTCTTCTTTTTGGCGAAGGCCTCTAGCCTTAAAGGGTGTTATTTCGAACTTATCGAAATAGTAACCCGTCGTCGTTCGATCGAGGTCGAACTCTTCTTTTTGGCGAAGGCTCCTGGCCTTAAAGGGTGTTATTTCGAACTTATCGAAATAGTAACCCGTCGTCGTATGATCGAGGTCGAACTCTTCTTTTTAGCGAAGGCCTCAGGCCTTAAAGGGTGTTATTTCGAACTTATCCAAATAGTCACCCGTCGTCGTTCGATAGAGGTTGAACTCTTCTTTTTTGCTAAGGCCCTTGGCCTTAAAGGGTGTTATTTCGAACTTAATGAAATAGTAATCCATCGTCGTTTGATCGAGGTCGGACTCTTCTTTTTGGCGAAGGCCCCTGGCCTTACAGGGTGTTATTTCGAACTTATCGAAAGAGTAACCCGTCGTCGTTCGATCGAGGTCGAACTCTTCTTTTTGGCGAAGGCCCCTGGCCTTAAAGGGTGTTATTTCGAACTTATCGAAATAGTAACCCATCGTCGTATGATAGAGGTTGAACTCTTCTTTTTTGCGAAGGCCCTTGGCCTTAAAAAGTGTTATTTCGAACATATCAAAATAGTAATCCATCGTCGTTCGATCGAGGTCGAACTCTTCTTTTTGGCGAAGGCCCTTGGCCTTAAAATGTGTTATTTCAAACTTATCAAAATAGTAACCTGTCGTCGTTCGATCGAGGTCGAACTCTTCTTTTTGGCGAAGGCCTCTAGCCTTAAAGGGTGTTATTTCGAACTTATCGAAATAGTAACCCGTCGTCGTTCGATCGAGGTCGAACTCTTCTTTTTGGCGAAGGCTCCTGGCCTTAAAGGGTGTTATTTCGAACTTATCGAAATAGTAACCCGTCGTCGTATGATCGAGGTCGAACTCTTCTTTTTAGCGAAGGCCTCAGGCCTTAAAGGGTGTTATTTCGAACTTATCCAAATAGTCACCCGTCGTCGTTCGATAGAGGTTGAACTCTTCTTTTTTGCTAAGGCCCTTGGCCTTAAAGGGTGTTATTTCGAACTTAATGAAATAGTAATCCATCGTCGTTTGATCGAGGTCGGACTCTTCTTTTTGGCGAAGGCCCCTGGCCTTACAGGGTGTTATTTCGAACTTATCGAAAGAGTAACCCGTCGTCGTTCGATCGAGGTCGAACTCTTCTTTTTGGCGAAGGCCCCTGGCCTTAAAGGGTGTTATTTCGAACTTATCGAAATAGTAACCCGTCGTCGTATGATAGAGGTTGAACTCTTCTTTTTTGCGAAGGCCCTTGGCCTTAAAAAGTGTTATTTCGAACATATCAAAATAGTAATCCATCGTCGTTCGATCGAGGTCGAACTCTTCTTTTTGGCGAAGGCCCTTGGCCTTAAAATGTGTTATTTCAAACTTATCAAAATAGTAACCTGTCGTCGTTCGATCGAGGTCGAACTCTTCTTTTTGGCGAAGGCCTCTAGCCTTAAAGGGTGTTATTTCGAACTTATCGAAATAGTAACCCGTCGTCGTTCGATCGAGGTCGAACTCTTCTTTTTGGCGAAGGCCTCTAGCCTTAAAGGGTGTTATTTCGAACTTATCGAAATAGTAACCCGTCGTCGTTCGATCGAGGTCGAACTCTTCTTTTTGGCGAAGGCTCCTGGCCTTAAAGGGTGTTATTTCGAACTTATCGAAATAGTAACCCGTCGTCGTATGATCGAGGTCGAACTCTTCTTTTTAGCGAAGGCCACCGGCCTTAAAGGGTGTTATTTTGAACGTATCGGAATAGTCACCCGTCGTCGTTCGATATAGGTTGAACTCTTCTTTTTTGCGAAGGCCCTTGGCCTTAAAGGGTGTTATTTCGAACTAATCGAAATAGTAATCCATCGTCGTTCGATCGAGGTCGAACTCTTCTCTTTGGCAAAAGCCCCTGGCCTTAAAGGGTGTTATTTCGAACTTATCGAAAGAGTAACCCGTCGTCGTTCGATCGAGGTCGAACTCTTCTTTTTGGCGAAGGCCCCTGGCCTTAAAGGGTGTTATTTCGAACTTATCGAAATAGTAACCCGTCGTCGTATGATAGAGGTTGAACTCTTCTTTTTTGCGAAGGCCCTAGGCCTTAAAAAGTGTTATTTCGAACATATCAAAATAGTAATCCATCGTCGTTCGATCGAGGTCGAACTCTTCTTTTTGGCGAAGGCCCTTGGCCTTAAAATGTGTTATTTCAAACTTATCAAAATAGTAACCTGTCGTCGTTCAATAGAGGTCAAACTCTTCATTTTGGCGAAGGCCCTTGGCCTTAAAATGTGTTATTTCAAACTTATCAAAATAGTAATCCATCGCCATTCGATCGAGGTCAAACACTTCTTATTTGCGAAGGCCCCTGGCCTACAAGGGTGTTATTTCGAACTTATCGTAATAATAACCGTCTTCGTTCGATCGAGGTCAAACTCTTCTTTTTGGTGAATGCCCCTGGCCTTCAAGGGTGTTATTTTGAACTTCTCGAAATAGTAACCCATCGTCGTTCGATGGAGGTCGAACTCTTCTTTTTGGCGAAGCCCCTGTCCATAAAGGTTGTTATTTCGAACTTATCGAAATAGTAACCCGTCGTCGTATGATCGAGGTTGAACTCTTCTTTTTGGCAAAAGCCCCTGGCCTTAAAGGGTGTTATTTCGAACTTATCGAAATAGTAACCCGTCGTCGTTCGATCGAGGTCAAACTCTTCTTTTTGGCGAAGGCTCCTGGCCTTAAAGGGTGTTATTTCGAACTTATCGAAATAGTAATCCGTCGTCGTATGATCGAGGTCGAACTCTTCTTTTTAGCGAAGGCCTCAGGCCTTAAAGGGTGTTATTTCGAACTTATCCAAATAGTCACCCGTCGTCATTCGATAGAGGTTGAACTCTTATTTTTTGCTAAGGCCCTTGGCCTTAAAGGGTGTTATTTCGAACTCAACAAAATAGTAATCCATCGTCGTTCGATCGAGGTCGGACTCTTCTTTTTGGCGAAGGCCCCTGGCCTTACAGGGTGTTATTTCGAACTTATCGAAATAGTAACCCGTCGTCGTTCGATCGAGGTCGAACTCTTCTTTTTGGCGAAGGCCCCTGGCCTTAAAGGGTGTTATTTCGAACTTATCGAAATAGTAACCCGTCGTCGTATGATAGAGGTTGAACTCTTCTTTTTTGCGAAGGCCCTTGGCCTTAAAAAGTGTTATTTCGAACATATCAAAATAGTAATCCATCGTCGTTCGATCGAGGTCGAACTATTCTTTTTGGGGAAGGCCCTTGGCCTTAAAATGTGTTATTTCAAACTTATCAAAATAGTAACCTGTCGTCGTTCAACAGAGGTCAAACTCTTCTTTTTGGCGAAGTCCCCTGTCCTTAAAGGGTGTTATTTCGAACTTATCGAAATAGTAATCCGTCGTCGTTCGATCGAGGTCGAACTCTTCTTTTTGGCGAAGGCCCCTGGCCTTAAAGGGTGTTATTTCGAACTTATCGAAATAGTAACCCGTCGTCATTCGATCGAGGTCGAACTTTTTTTTTGGCGAAGGCCCCAAGCCTTTAAGGGTGTTATTTCGAACTTATCAAAATAGTAACCCATCGTCGTTCGATCGAGGTCGAACTCTTCTTTTGGCGAAGGCCCCTGGCCTTAAAGGGTGTTATTTCGAACTTATAGAAATAGTAACCCGTCGTCGTATGATCGAGGTCGAACTCTTCTTTTTGCGAAGGCCCTTGGCCTTAAAGGGTGTTATTTCGAACGTATCGGAATAGTAATCCATCGCCGTTCGATCGAGGTCAAACCTTTCTTATTTGCGAAGGCCCCTGGCCTACAAGGGTGTTATTTCGAACTTATCGTAATAATAACCATCTTCGTTCGATCGAGGTCAAACTCTTCTTTTTGGTGAAGGCCCCTGGCCTTCAAGGGTGTTATTTTGAACTTCTCGAAATAGTAACCCATCGTCGTTTGATGGAGGTCGAACTCTTCTTTTTGGCGAAGGCCCCTGTCCTTAAAGGTTGTTATTTTGAACTTATCGAAATAGTAACCCATCGTCGTATGATCGAGGTCGAACTCTTCTTTTTGGCGAAGGCCTCTGGCTTTAAAGGGTGTTATTTCGAACTAATCAAAATAGTCACCCGTCGTCGTTCGATATATGTTGAACTCTTCTTTTTTGCGAAGGCCCTTGGCCTTAAAGGGTGTTATTTCGAACTAATCGAAATAGTAATCCATCGTCGTTCGATCGAGGTCGAACTCTTCTTTTTGGCGAAGGCCCCTAGCTTTTAAGGGTGTTATTTCGAACTTATCGAAATAGTAACCCGTCGTCGTTCGATCAAGGTCGAACTCTTCTTTTTGGCGAAGGCCCCTGTCCTTAAAGGGTGTTATTTCGAACTTATCGAAATAGTAACCCGTCGTCGTATGATCGAGGTCGAACTCTTCTTTTTGCGAAGGCCCTTGGCCTTAAAGGGTGTTATTTCGAACGTATCGGAATAGTCACCCGTCGTCGTTCGATATAGGTTGAACTCTTCTTTTTTGCGAAGGCCCTTGGCCTTAAAGGGTGTTATTTCGAACTAATCGAAATAGTAATCCATCGTCGTTCCATCGAGGTCGAACTCCTCTTTTTGGCAAAAGCCCCTGGCCTTAAAGGGTGTTATTTCGAACTTATCGAAATAGTAACCCGTCGTCGTTCGATCGAGGTCGAACTCTTCTTTTGGCGAAGGCCCCTGGACTTAAAGGGTGTTATTTCGAACTTATCGAAATAGTAACCCGTCGTCATTCGATCGAGGTCGAACACTTCTTTTTGGCGAAGGCCCCTAGCCTTTAAGGGTGTTATTTCGATCTTATCAAAATAGTAACCCATCGTCGTTCGATCGAGGTCGAACTCTTCTTTTGGCGAAGGCCCCTGGCCTTAAAGGGTGTTATTTCGAACTTATAGAAATAGTAACCCTTCGTCGTATGATCGAGGTCGAACTCTTCTTTTTGCGAAGGCCCTTGGCCTTAAAGGGTGTTATTTCGAACGTATCGGAATAGTCACCCGTCGTCGTTCGATATAGGTTGAACTCTTCTTTTTTGCGAAGGCCCTTGGCCTTAAAGGGTGTTATTTCGAACTAATCGAAATAGTAATCCATCGTCGTTCCATCGAGGTCGAACTCCTCTTTTTGGCAAAAGCCCCTGGCCTTAAAGGGTGTTATTTCGAACTTATCGAAATAGTAACCCGTCGTCGTTCGATCGAGGTCGAACTCTTCTTTTTGGCGAAGGCCCCTGGCCTTAAAGGGTGTTATTTCGAACTTATCGAAATAGTAACCCGTCGTCATTCGATCGAGGTCGAACACTTCTTTTTGGCGAAGGCCCCTAGCCTTTAAGGGTGTTATTTCGAACTTATCAAAATAGTAACCCATCGTCGTTCGATCGAGGTCGAACTCTTCTTTTTGGCGAAGGCCCCTAGCTTTTAAGGGTGTTATTTCGAACTTATAGAAATAGTAACCCGTCGTCGTATGATCGAGGTCGAACTCTTCTTTTTTGCAAAGTCCCTTGGCCTTAAAGGGTGTTATTTTGAACGTATCGGAATAGTCACCCGTCGTCGTTCGATATAGGTTGAACTCTTCTTTTTTGCGAAGGCCCTTGGCCTTAAAGGGTGTTATTTCGAACTTATCGAAATAGTAACCCGTCGTCGTTCGATCGAGGTCGAACTCTTCTTTTTGGCGAAGGCCCCTGGCCTTAAAGGGTGTTATTTCGAACTTATCGAAATAGTAACCCGTCGTCGTATGATCGAGGTCGAACTCTTCTTTTTGCGAAGGCCCTTGGGCTTAAAGGGTGTTATTTCGAACGTATCGGAATAGTAATCCATCGCCGTTCGATCGAGGTCAAACACTTCTTATTTGCGAAGGCCCCTGGCCTACAAGGGTGTTATTTCGAACTTATCGTAATAATAACCGTCTTCGTTCGATCAAGGTCAAACTCTTCTTTTTGGTGAAGGCCCATGGCCTTCAAGGGTGTTATTTTGAACTTCTCGAAATAGTAACCCATCGTCGTTCGATGGAGGTCGAACCCTTCTTTTTGGCGAAGGCCCCTGTCCTTGAAGGTTGTTATTTCGAACTTATCGAAATAGTAACCCGTCGTCGTATGATCGAGGTCGAACTCTTCTTTTTGGCCAAGGCCTCTGGCCTTAAAGGGTGTTATTTCGAACTAATCAAAATAGTCACCCGTCGTCGTTCGATATAGGTTGAACTCTTCTTTTTGGCGAAGGCCCTTGGCCTTAAAGGGTGTTATTTCGAACTAATCGAAATAGTAATCCATCGTCGTTCGATCGAGGTCGAACTCTTCTTTTTGGCGAAAGCCCCTGGCCTTAAAGGGTGTTACTTCGAACTTATCGAAATAGTAACCCGTCGTCGTTCGATCGAGGTCGAACTCTTCTTTTTGGCGAAGGCCCCTGGCCTTAAAGGGTGTTATTTCGAACTTATCGAAATAGTAACCCGTCGTCATATGATAGAGGTTGAACTATTCTTTTTGCGAAGGCCCTTGGCCTTAAAGGGTGTTTTTTTTCGAACATATCGAAATAGTAATCCATCGTCGTTCGATCGAGGTCGAACTCTTCTTTTTGGCGAAGGCCCTTGGCCTTAAAATCTGTTATTTCAAACTTATCGAAATAGTAACCCGTCGTCGTATGATCGAGGTGGAACTCTTCTTTTTGGCGTAGGCCTCTGGCCTTAAAGGGTGTTATTTCGAACTTATCGAAATAGTCACCCATCGTCGTTCGATAGAGGTTGAACTCTTCTTTTTGGCGAAGGCCCCTAGCCTTAAAGGGTGTTATTTCAAACTTATCGGATTAGTAACCCATTGTCGTTCGATCGAGGTCGAACTCTTCTTTTTGGCGAAGGCCCTTGGCCTTAAAATGTGTTATTTCAAACTTATCGAAATAGTAACCCGTCGTCGTATGATCGAGGTGGAACTCTTCTTTTTGGCATAGGCCTCTGGCGTTAAAGGGTGTTATTTCGAACTTATCGAAATAGTCACCCATCGTCGTTCGATAGAGGTTGAACTCTTCTTTTTGGCGAAGGCCCCTAGCCTTAAAGGGTGTTATTTCGAACTTATCGGATTAGTAACCCATTGTCGTTCGATAGAGGTCGAACTCTTCTTTTTGGCGAAGGCCCTTGGCCTTAAAATGTGTTATTTCAAACATATCGAAATAGTAACACGTCGTCGTTCGATCGAGGTCGAACGCTTCTTTTTGGCGAAGGCCCCTGGCCTTAAAGGGTGTTATTTCGAACTTATCTAAATAGTAACCCGTCGTCGTTCGATCGAGGTCGAACTCTTCTTTTTGGCGAAGGCCCCTAGCTTTTAAGGGTGTTATTTCGAACTTATCGAAATAGTAACCTGTCGTCGTTCGATCAAGGTCGAACTCTTCTTTTTGGCGAAGGCCCCTGTCCTTAAAGGGTGTTATTTCGAACTTATCGAAATAGTAACCCGTCGTCGTTCGATCGAGGTCGAACTCTTCTTTTTGGCGAAGGCCCCTGGCCTTAAAGGGTGTTATTTCAAACTTATCAAAATAGTAACCCGTCGTCATTCGATCGAGGTCGAACACTTCTTTTTGGCGAAGGCCCCTAGCCTTTAAGGGTGTTATTTCGAACTTATCAAAATAGTAACCCATCGTCGTTCGATCGAGGTCGAACTCTTCTTTTTGGCGAAGGCCCTTGGCCTTAAAATCTGTTATTTCAAACTTATCGAAATAGTAACCCGTCGTCGTATGATCGAGGTGGAACTCTTCTTTTTGGCGTAGGCCTCTGGCCTTAAAGGGTGTTATTTCGAACTTATCGAAATAGTCACCCATCGTCGTTCGATAGAGGTTGAACTCTTCTTTTTGGCGAAGGCCCCTAGCCTTAAAGGGTGTTATTTCGAACTTATCGGATTAGTAACCCATTGTCGTTCGATCGAGGTCGAACTCTTCTTTTTGGCGAAGGCCCTTGGCCTTAAAATGTGTTATTTCAAACATATCGAAATAGTAACCCGTCGTCGTTCGATCGAGGTTGAACGCTTCTTTTTGGCGAAGGCCCCTGGCCTTAAAGGGTGTTATTTCGAACTTATCTAAATAGTAACCCGTCGTCGTTCAATCGAGGTCGAACTCTTCTTTTTGGCGAAGGCCCCTAGCTTTTAAGGGTGTTATTTCGAACTTATCGAAATAGTAACCCGTCGTCGTTCGATCAAGGTCGAACTCTTCTTTTTGGCGAAGGCCCCTGTCCTTAAAGGGTGTTATTTCGAACTTATCGAAATAGTAACCCGTCGTCGTTCGATCGAGGTCGAACTCTTCTTTTTGGCGAAGGCCCCTGGCCTTAAAGGGTGTTATTTCGAACTTATCGAAATAGTAACCCGTCGTCATTCGATCGAGGTCGAACACTTCTTTTTGGCGAAGGCCCCTAGCCTTTAAGGGTGTTATTTCGAACTTATCAAAATAGTAACCCATCGTCGTTCGATCGAGGTCGAACTCTTCTTTTTGGCGAAGGCCCCTGGCCTTAAAGGGTGTTATTTCGAACTTATAGAAATAGTAACCCGTCGTCGTATGATCGAGGTCGAACTCTTCTTTTTGCGAAGGCCCTTGGGCTTAAAGGGTGTTATTTCGAACGTATCGGAATAGTAATCCATCGCCGTTCGATCGAGGTCAAACACTTCTTATTTGCGAAGGCCCCTGGCCTACAAGTGTGTTATTTCGAACTTATCGTAATAATAACCGTCTTCGTTCGATCAAGGTCAAACTCTTCTTTTTGGTGAAGGCCCATGGCCTTCAAGGGTGTTATTTTGAACTTCTCGAAATAGTAACCCATCGTCGTTCGATGGAGGTCGAACCCTTCTTTTTGGCGAAGGCCCCTGTCCTTAAAGGTTGTTATTTCGAACTTATCGAAATAGTAACCCGTCGTCGTATGATCGAGGTCGAACTCTTCTTTTTGGCCAAGGCCTCTGGCCTTAAAGGGTGTTATTTCGAACTAATCAAAATAGTCACCCGTCGTCGTTCGATATAGGTTGAACTCTTCTTTTTGGCGAAGGCCCTTGGCCTTAAAGGGTGTTATTTCGAACTAATCGAAATAGTAATCCATCGTCGTTCGATCGAGGTCGAACTCTTCTTTTTGGAGAAAGCCCCTGGCCTTAAAGGGTGTTACTTCGAACTTATCGAAATAGTAACCCATCGTTGTTCGATCGAGGTCGAACTCTTCTTTTTGGCGAAGGCCCCTGGCCTTAAAGGGTGTTATTTGGAACTTATCGAAATAGTAACCCGTCGTCATATGATAGAGGTTGAACTATTCTTTTTGCGAAGGCCCTTGGCCTTAAAGGGTGTTTTTTTTCGAACATATCGAAATAGTAATCCATCGTCGTTCGATCGAGGTCGAACTCTTCTTTTTGGCGAAGGCCCTTGGCCTTAAAATCTGTTATTTCAAACTTATCGAAATAGTAACCCGTCGTCGTATGATCGAGGTGGAACTCTTCTTTTTGGCGTAGGCCTCTGGCCTTAAAGGGTGTTATTTCGAACTTATCGAAATAGTCACCCATCGTCGTTCGATAGAGGTTGAACTCTTCTTTTTGGCGAAGGCCCCTAGCCTTAAAGGGTGTTATTTCAAACTTATCGGATTAGTAACCCATTGTCGTTCGATCGAGGTCGAACTCTTCTTTTTGGCGAAGGCCCTTGGCCTTAAAATCTGTTATTTCAAACTTATCGAAATAGTAACCCGTCGTCGTATGATCGAGGTGGAACTCTTCTTTTTGGCGTAGGCCTCTGGCCTTAAAGGGTGTTATTTCGAACTTATCGAAATAGTCACCCATCGTCGTTCGATAGAGGTTGAACTCTTCTTTTTGGCGAAGGCCCCTAGCCTTAAAGGGTGTTATTTCGAACTTATCGGATTAGTAACCCATTGCCGTTCGATAGAGGTCGAACTCTTCTTTTTGGCGAAGGCCCTTGGCCTTAAAATGTGTTATTTCAAACATATCGAAATAGTAACACGTCGTCGTTCGATCGAGGTCGAACGCTTCTTTTTGGCGAAGGCCCCTGGCCTTAAAGGGTGTTATTTCGAACTTATCTAAATAGTAACCCGTCGTCGTTCGATCGAGGTCGAACTCTTCTTTTTGGCGAAGGCCCCTGGCCTTAAAGGGTGTTATTTCGAACTTATCGAAATAGTAACCTGTCGTCGTTCGATCAAGGTCGAAGTCTTCTTTTTGGCGAAGGCCCCTGTCCTTAAAGGGTGTTATTTCAAACTTATCGAAATAGTAACCCGTCGTCGTTCGATCGAGGTCGAACTCTTCTTTTTGGCGAAGGCCCCTGGCCTTAAAGGGTGTTATTTCGAACTTATCAAAATAGTAACCCGTCGTCATTCGATCGAGGTCGAACACTTCTTTTTGGCGAAGGCCCCTAGCTTTAAGGGTGTTATTTCGAACTTATCAAAATAGTAACCCATCGTCGTTCGATCGAGGTCGAACTCTTCTTTTTGGCGAAGGCCCTTGGCCTTAAAATCTGTTATTTCAAACTTATCGAAATAGTAACCCGTCGTCGTATGATCGAGGTGGAACTCTTCTTTTTGGCGTAGGCCTCTGGCCTTAAAGGGTGTTATTTCGAACTTATCGAAATAGTCACCCATCGTCGTTCGATAGAGGTTGAACTCTTCTTTTTGGCGAAGGCCCCTAGCCTTAAAGGGTGTTATTTCGAACTTATCGGATTAGTAACCCATTGTCGTTCGATCGAGGTCGAACTCTTCTTTTTGGCGAAGGCCCTTGGCCTTAAAATGTGTTATTTCAAACATATCGAAATAGTAACCCGTCGTCGTTCGATCGAGGTCGAACGCTTCTTTTTGGCAAAGGCCCCTGGCCTTAAAGGGTGTTATTTTGAACTTATCTAAATAGTAACCCGTCGTCGTTCGATCGAGGTCGAACTCTTCTTTTTGGCGAAGGCCCCTAGCTTTTAAGGGTGTTATTTCGAACTTATCGAAATAGTAACCCGTCGTCGTTCGATCAAGGTCGAACTCTTCTTTTTGGCGAAGGCCACTGTCCTTAAAGGGTGTTATTTCGAACTTATCGAAATAGTAATCCGTCGTCGTTCGATCGAGGTCGAACTCTTCTTTTTGGCGAAGGCCCCTGGCCTTAAAGGGTGTTATTTCGAACTTATCGAAATAGTAACCCGTCGTCATTCGATCGAGGTCGAACACTTCTTTTTGGCGAAGGCCCCTAGCCTTTAAGGGTGTTATTTCGAACTTATCAAAATAGTAACCCATCGTCGTTCGATCGAGGTCGAACTCTTCTTTTTGGCGAAGGCCCCTGGCCTTAAAGGGTGTTATTTCGAACTTATAGAAATAGTAACCCATCGTCGTATGATCGAGGTCGAACTATTCTTTTTGCGAAGGACCTTGGCCTTAAAGGGTGTTATTTCGAACATATCGAAATAGTAATCCATCGTCGTTCGATCGAGGTCGAACTCTTCTTTTTGGCGAAGGCCCCTAGCTTTTAAGGGTGTTATTTCGAACTTATCGAAATAGTAACCCGTCGTCGTTCGATCAAGGTCGAACTCTTCTTTTTGGCGAAGGCCCCTGTCCTTAAAGGGTGTTATTTCGAACTTATCGAAATAGTAACCCGTCGTCGTTCGATCGAGGTCGAACTCTTCTTTTTGGCGAAGGCCCCTGGCCTTAAAGGGTGTTATTTCGAACTTATCGAAATAGTAACCCGTCGTCATTCGATCGAGGTCGAACACTTCTTTTTGGCGAAGGCCCCTAGCCTTTAAGGGTGTTATTTCGAACTTATCAAAATAGTAACCCGCCGTCGTTCGATCGAGGTCGTACTCTTCTTTTTGGCGAAGGCCCCTGGCCTTAAAGGGTGTTATTTCGAACTTATCGAAATAGTAACCCGTCGTCATATGATAGAGGTTGAACTATTCTTTTTGCGAAGGACCTTGGCCTTAAAGGGTGTTATTTCGAACATATCGAAATAGTAATCCATCGTCGTTCGATCGAGGTCGAACTCTTCTTTTGGCGAAGGCCCCTAGCTTTTAAGGGTGTTATTTCGAACTTATCGAAATAGTAACCCGTCGTCGTTCGATCAAGGTCGAACTCTTCTTTTTGGCGAAGGCCCCTGTCCTTAAAGGGTGTTATTTCGAACTTATCGAAATAGTAACCCGTCGTCGTTCGATCGAGGTCGAACTCTTCTTTTTGGCGAAGGCCCCTGGCCTTAAAGGGTGTTATTTCGAACTTATCGAAATAGTAACCCGTCGTCATTCGATCGAGGTCGAACACTTCTTTTTGGCGAAGGCCCCTAGCCTTTAAGGGTGTTATTTCGAACTTATCAAAATAGTAACCCATCGTCGTTCGATCGAGGTCGAACTCTTCTTTTGGCGAAGGCCCCTGGCCTTAAAGGGTGTTATTTCGAACTTATATAAATAGTAACCCGTCGTCGTATGATCGAGGTCGAACACTTCTTTTTTGCGAAGGCCCTTGCCCTTAAAGGGTGTTATTTCGAACGTATCGGAATAGTCACCCGTCGTCGTTCGATCGAGGTCGAACTCTTCTTTTTGGCGAAGGCCCCTAGCTTTTAAGGGTGTTATTTCGAACTTATCGAAATAGTAACCCGTCGTCGTTCGATCAAGGTCGAACTCTTCTTTTTGGCGAAGGCCCCTGTCCTTAAAGGGTGTTATTTCGAACTTATCGAAATAGTAACCCGTCGTCGTTCGATCGAGGTCGAACTCTTCTTTTTGGCGAAGGCCCCTGGCCTTAAAGGGTGTTATTTCGAACTTATCGAAATAGTAACCCGTCGTCATTCGATCGAGGTCGAACACTTCTTTTTGGCGAAGGCCCCTAGCCTTTAAGGGTGTTATTTCGAACTTATCAAAATAGTAACCCGCCGTCGTTCGATCGAGGTCGTACTCTTCTTTTTGGCGAAGGCCCCTGGCCTTAAAGGGTGTTATTTCGAACTTATCGAAATAGTAACCCGTCGTCATATGATAGAGGTTGAACTATTCTTTTTGCGAAGGACCTTGGCCTTAAAGGGTGTTATTTCGAACATATCGAAATAGTAATCCATCGTCGTTCGATCGAGGTCGAACTCTTCTTTTTGGCGAAGGCCCCTAGCTTTTAAGGGTGTTATTTCGAACTTATCGAAATAGTAACCCGTCGTCGTTCGATCAAGGTCGAACTCTTCTTTTTGGCGAAGGCCCCTGTCCTTAAAGGGTGTTATTTCGAACTTATCGAAATAGTAACCCGTCGTCGTTCGATCGAGGTCGAACTCTTCTTTTTGGCGAAGGCCCCTGGCCTTAAAGGGTGTTATTTCGAACTTATCGAAATAGTAACCCGTCGTCATTCGATCGAGGTCGAACACTTCTTTTTGGCGAAGGCCCCTAGCCTTTAAGGGTGTTATTTCGAACTTATCAAAATAGTAACCCATCGTCGTTCGATCGAGGTCGAACTCTTCTTTTTGGCGAAGGCCCCTGGCCTTAAAGGGTGTTATTTCGAACTTATCGAAATAGTAACCCGTCGTCGTATGATCGAGGTCGAACACTTCTTTTTTGCGAAGGCCCTTGCCCTTAAAGGGTGTTATTTCGAACGTATCGGAATAGTCACCCGTCGTCGTTCGATCGAGGTCGAACTCTTCTTTTTGGCGAAGGCCCCTAGCTTTTAAGGGTGTTATTTCGAACTTATCGAAATAGTAACCCGTCGTCGTTCGATCAAGGTCGAACTCTTCTTTTTGGCGAAGGCCCCTGTCCTTAAAGGGTGTTATTTCGAACTTATCGAAATAGTAACCCGTCGTCGTTCGATCGAGGTCGAACTCTTCTTTTTGGCGAAGGCCCCTGGCCTTAAAGGGTGTTATTTCGAACTTATCGAAATAGTAACCCGTCGTCATTCGATCGAGGTCGAACACTTCTTTTTGGCGAAGGCCCCTAGCCTTTAAGGGTGTTATTTCGAACTTATCAAAATAGTAACCCATCATCGTTCGATCGAGGTCGAACTCTTCTTTTTGGCGAAGGCCCCTGGCCTTAACGGGTGTTATTTCGAACTTATAGAAATAGTAACCCGTCGTCGTATGATCGAGGTCGAACTCTTCTTTTTTGCGAAGGCCCTTGGGCTTAAAGGGTGTTATTTCGAACGTATCGGAATAGTAATCCATCGCCGTTCGATCGAGGTCAAACACTTCTTATTTGCGAAGGCCCCTGGCCTACAAGGGTGTTATTTCGAACTTATCGTAATAATAACCGTCTTCGTTCGATCGAGGTCAAACTCTTCATTTTGGTGAAGGCCCCTGGCCTTCAAGGGTGTTATTTTGAACTTCTCGAAATAGTAACCCATCGTCGTTCGATGGAGGTCGAACCCTTCTTTTTGGCGAAGGCCCCTGTCCTTAAAGGTTGTTATTTCGAACTTATCGAAATAGTAACCCGTCGTCGTATGATCGAGGTCGAACTCTTCTTTTTGGCCAAGGCCTCTGGCCTTAAAGGGTGTTATTTCGAACTAATCAAAATAGTCACCCGTCGTCGTTCGATATAGGTTGAACTCTTCTTTTTGGCGAAGGCCCTTGGCCTTAAAGGGTGTTATTTCGAACTAATCGAAATAGTAATCCATCGTCGTTCGATCGAGGTCGAACTCTTCTTTTTGGCGAAAGCCCCTGGCCTTAAAGGGTGTTATTTCGAACTTATCGAAATAGTAACCCGTCGTCGTTCGATCGAGGTCGAACTCTTCTTTTTGGCGAAGGCCCCTGGCATTAAAGGGTGTTATTTCGAACTTTTCGAAATAGTAACCCGTCGTCATATGATAGAGGTTGAACTATTCTTTTTGCGAAGGCCCTTGGCCTTAAAGGGTGTTATTTCGAACTTATCAAAATAGTAACCCATCGTCGTTCGATCGAGGTCGAACTCTTCTTTTTGGCGAAGGCCCCTGGCCTTAACGGGTGTTATTTCAAACTTATAGAAATAGTAACCCGTCGTCGTATGATCGAGGTCGAACTCTTCTTTTTTGCGAAGGCTCTTGGGCTTAAAGGGTGTTATTTCGAACGTATCGGAATAGTAATCCATCGCCGTTCGATCGAGGTCAAACACTTCTTATTTGCGAAGGCCCCTGGCCTACAAGGGTGTTATTTCGAACTTATCGTAATAATAACCGTCTTCGTTCGATCGAGGTCAAACTCTTCTTTTTGGTGAAGGCCCTTGGCCTTCAAGGGTGTTATTTTGAACTTCTCGAAATAGTAACCCATCGTCGTTCGATGGAGGTCGAACCCTTCTTTTTGGCGAAGGTCCCTGTCCTTAAAGGTTGTTATTTCGAACTTATCGAAATAGTAACCCGTCGTCGTATGATCGAGGTCGAACTCTTCTTTTTGGCCAAGGCCTCTGGCCTTAAAGGGTGTTATTTCGAACTAATCAAAATAGTCACCCGTCGTCGTTCGATATAGGTTGAACTCTTCTTTTTGGCGAAGGCCCTTGGCCTTAAAGGGTGTTATTTCGAACTAATCGAAATAGTAATCCATCGTCGTTCGATCGAGGTCGAACTCTTCTTTTTGGCGAAAGCCCCTGGCCTTAAAGGGTGTTATTTCGAACTTATCGAAATAGTAACCCGTCGTCGTTCGATCGAGGTCGAACTCTTCTTTTTGGCGAAGGCCCCTGGCATTAAAGGGTGTTATTTCGAACTTATCGAAATAGTAACCCGTCGTCATATGATCGAGGTGGAACTCTTCTTTTTTGCGTAGGCCTCTGGCCTTAAAGGGTGTTATTTCGAACTTATCGAAATAGTCACCCATCGTCGTTCGATAGAGGTTGAACTCTTCTTTTTGGCGAAGGCCCCTAGCCTTAAAGGGTGTTATTTCGAACTTATCGGATTAGTAACCCATTGTCGTTCGATCGAGGTCGAACTCTTCTTTTTGGCGAAGGCCCTTGGCCTTAAAATGTGTTATTTCAAACATATCGAAATAGTAACCCGTCGTCGTTCGATCGAGGTCGAACGCTTCTTTTTGGCGAAGGCCCCTGGCCTTAAAGGGTGTTATTTCGAACTTATCTAAATAGTAACCCGTCGTCGTTCGATCGAGGTCGAACTCTTCTTTTTGGCGAAGGCCCCTAGCTTTTAAAGGTTGTTATTTCGAACTTATCGAAATAGTAACCCGTCGTCGTATGATCGAGGTCGAACTCTTCTTTTTGGCCAAGGCCTCTGGCCTTAAAGGGTGTTATTTCGAACTAATCAAAATAGTCACCCGTCGTCGTTCGATATAGGTTGAACTCTTCTTTTTGGCGAAGGCCCTTGGCCTTAAAGGGTGTTATTTCGAACTAATCGAAATAGTAATCCATCGTCGTTCGATCGAGGTCGAACTCTTCTTTTTGGCGAAAGCCCCTGGCCTTAAAGGGTGTTATTTCGAACTTATCAAAATAGTAACCCATCGTCGTTCGATCGAGGTCGAACTCTTCTTTTTGGCGAAGGCCCCTGGCCTTAAAGGGTGTTATTTCGAACTTATAGAAATAGTAACCCGTCGTCGTATGATCGAGGTCGAACTCTTCTTTTTTGCGAAGGCCCTTGGCCTTAAAGGGTGTTATTTCGAACGTATCGGAATAGTAATCCATCGCCATTCGATCGAGGTCAAACACTTCTTATTTGCGAAGGCCCCTGGCCTACAAGGGTGTTATTTCGAACTTATCGTAATAATAACCGTCTTCGTTCGATCGAGGTCAAACTCTTCTTTTTGGTGAAGGCCCCTGGCCTTCAAGGGTGTTATTTTGAACTTCTCGAAATAGTAACCCATCGTCGTTCGATGGAGGTCGAACTCTTCTTTTTGGCGAAGGCCCCTGTCCTTAAAGGTTGTTATTTCGAACTTATCGAAATAGTAACCCGTCGTCGTATGATCGAGGTCGAACTCTTCTTTTTGGCGAAGGCCTCTGGCCTTAAAGGGTGTTATTTCGAACTAATCAAAATAGTCACCAGTCGTCGTTCGATATAGGTTGAACTCTTCTTTTTTTGCGAAGGCCCTTGGCCTTAAAGGGTGTTATTTCGAACTAATCGAAATAGTAATCCATCGTCGTTCGATCGAGGTCGAACTCTTCTTTTTGGCGAAAGCCCCTGGCCTTAAAGGTTGTTATTTCGAACTTATCGAAATAGTAACCCGTCGTCGTATGATCGAGGTCGAACTCTTCTTTTTGGCCAAGGCCTCTGGCCTTAAAGGGTGTTATTTCGAACTAATCAAAATAGTCACCCGTCGTCGTTCGATATAGGTTGAACTCTTCTTTTTGGCGAAGGCCCCTGTCCTTAAAGGGTGTTATTTCGAACTTATCGAAATAGTAACCCGTCGTCGTTCGATCGAGGTCGAACTCTTCTTTTTGGCGAAGGCCCCTGGCCTTAAAGGGTGTTATTTCGAACTTATCGAAATAGTAACCCGTCGTCATTCGATCGAGGTCGAACACTTCTTTTTGGCGAAGGCCCCTAGCCTTTAAGGGTGTTATTTCGAACTTATCAAAATAGTAACCCATCGTCGTTCGATCGAGGTCGAACTCTTCTTTTTGGTGAAAGCCCCTGGCCTTAAAGGGTGTTATTTCGAACTTATCAAAATAGTAACCCATCGTCGTTCGATCGAGGTCGAACTCTTCTTTTTGGCGAAGGCCCCTGGCCTTAAAGGGTGTTATTTCGAACTTATAGAAATAGTAACCCGTCATCGTATGATCGAGGTCGAACTCTTCTTTTTTGCGAAGGCCCTTGGCCTTAAAGGGTGTTATTTAGAACGTATCGGAATAGTAATCCATCGCCATTCGATCGAGGTCAAACACTTCTTTTTTGCGAAGGCCCCTGGCCTACAAGGGTGTTATTTCGAACTTATCGTAATAATAACCGTCTTCGTTCGATCGAGGTCAAACTCTTCTTTTTGGTGAAGGCCCCTGGCCTTCAAGGGTGTTATTTTGAACTTCTCGAAATAGTAACCCATCGTCGTTCGATGGAGGTCGAACTCTTCTTTTTGGCGAAGGCCCCTGTCCTTAAAGGTTGTTATTTCGAACTTATCGAAATAGTAACCCGTCGTCGTATGATCGAGGTCGAACTCTTCTTTTTGGCGAAGGCCTCTGGCCTTAAAGGGTGTTATTTCGAACTAATCAAAATAGTCACCAGTCGTCGTTCGATATAGGTTGAACTCTTCTTTTTTTGCGAAGGCCCTTGGCCTTAAAGGGTGTTATTTCGAACTAATCGAAATAGTAATCCATCGTCGTTCGATCGAGGTCGAACTCTTCTTTTTGGCGAAAGCCCCTGGCCTTAAAGGTTGTTATTTCGAACTTATCGAAATAGTAACCCGTCGTCGTATGATCGAGGTCGAACTCTTCTTTTTGGCCAAGGCCTCTGGCCTTAAAGGGTGTTATTTCGAACTAATCAAAATAGTCACCCGTCGTCGTTCGATATAGGTTGAACTCTTCTTTTTGGCGAAGGCCCCTGTCCTTAAAGGGTGTTATTTCGAACTTATCGAAATAGTAACCCGTCGTCGTTCGATCGAGGTCGAACTCTTCTTTTTGGCGAAGGCCCCTGGCCTTAAAGGGTGTTATTTCGAACTTATCGAAATAGTAACCCGTCGTCATTCGATCGAGGTCGAACACTTCTTTTTGGCGAAGGCCCCTAGCCTTTAAGGGTGTTATTTCGAACTTATCAAAATAGTAACCCATCGTCGTTCGATCGAGGTCGAACTCTTCTTTTTGGTGAAAGCCCCTGGCCTTAAAGGGTGTTATTTCGAAATTATCAAAATAGTAACCCATCGTCGTTCGATCGAGGTCGAACTCTTCTTTTTGGCGAAGGCCCCTGGCCTTAAAGGGTGTTATTTCGAACTTATAGAAATAGTAACCCGTCATCGTATGATCGAGGTCGAACTCTTCTTTTTTGCGAAGGCCCTTGGCCTTAAAGGGTGTTATTTAGAACGTATCGGAATAGTAATCCATCGCCATTCGATCGAGGTCAAACACTTCTTTTTTGCGAAGGCCCCTGGCCTACAAGGGTGTTATTTCGAACTTATCGTAATAATAATCGTCTTCGTTCGATCGAGGTCAAACTCTTCTTTTTGGTGAAGGCCCCTGGCCTTCTAGGGTGTTATTTTGAACTTCTCGAAATAGTAACCCATCGTCGTTCGATGGAGGTCGAACTCTTCTTTTTGGCGAAGGCCCCTGTCCTTAAAGGTTGTTATTTCGAACTTATCGAAATAGTAACCCGTCGTCGTATGATCGAGGTCGAACTCTTCTTTTTGGCGAAGGCCTCTGGCCTTAAAGGGTGTTATTTCGAACTAATCAAAATAGTCACCAGTCGTCGTTCGATATAGGTTGAACTCTTCTTTTTTTGCGAAGGCCCTTGGCCTTAAAGGGTGTTATTTCGAACTAATCGAAATAGTAATCCATCGTCGTTCGATCGAGGTCGAACTCTTCTTTTTGGCGAAAGCCCCTGGCCTTAAAGGTTGTTATTTCGAACTTATCGAAATAGTAACCCGTCGTCGTATGATCGAGGTCGAACTCTTCTTTTTGGCCAAGGCCTCTGGCCTTAAAGGGTGTTATTTCGAACTAATCAAAATAGTCACCCGTCGTCGTTCGATATAGGTTGAACTCTTCTTTTTGGCGAAGGCCCCTGTCCTTAAAGGGTGTTATTTCGAACTTATCGAAATAGTAACCCGTCGTCGTTCGATCGAGGTCGAACTCTTCTTTTTGGCGAAGGCCCCTGGCCTTAAAGGGTGTTATTTCGAACTTATCGAAATAGTAACCCGTCGTCATTCGATCGAGGTCGAACACTTCTTTTTGGCGAAGGCCCCTAGCCTTTAAGGGTGTTATTTCGAACTTATCAAAATAGTAACCCATCGTCGTTCGATCGAGGTCGAACTCTTCCTTTTGGCGAAGGCCCCTGGCCTTAAAGGGTGTTATTTCGAACTTATAGAAATAGTAACCCGTCGTCGTATGATCGAGGTCGAACTCTTCTTTTTGCGAAGGCCCTTGGCCTTAAAGGGTGTTATTTCGAACGTATCGGAATAGTAATCCATCGCCATTCGATCGAGGTCAAACACTTCTTATTTGCGAAGGCCCCTGGCCTACAAGGGTGTTATTTCGAACTTATCGTAATAATAACCGTCTTCGTTCGATCGAGGTCAAACTCTTCTTTTTGGTGAAGGCCCCTGGCCTTCAAGGGTGTTATTTTGAACTTCTCGAAATAGTAACCCATCGTCGTTCGATGGAGGTCGAACTCTTCTTTTTGGCGAAGGCCCCTGTCCTTAAAGGTTGTTATTTCGAACTTATCAAAATAGTAACCCGTCGTCGTATGATCGAGGTCGAACTCTTCTTTTTGGCGAAGGCCTCTGGCCTTAAAGGGTGTTATTTCGAACTAATCAAAATAGTCACCAGTCGCCGTTCGATATAGGTTGAACTCTTCTTTTTTTGCGAAGGCCCTTGGCCTTAAAGGGTGTTATTTCGAACTAATCGAAATAGTAATCCATCGTCGTTCGATCGAGGTCGAACTCTTCTTTTTGGCGAAAGCCCCTGGCCTTAAAGGTTGTTATTTCGAACTTATCGAAATAGTAACCCGTCGTCGTATGATCGAGGTCGAACTCTTCTTTTTGGCCAAGGCCTCTGGCCTTAAAGGGTGTTATTTCGAACTAATCAAAATAGTCACCCGTCGTCGTTCGATATAGGTTGAACTCTTCTTTTTGGCGAAGGCCCCTGTCCTTAAAGGGTGTTATTTCGAACTTATCGAAATAGTAACCCGTCGTCGTTCGATCGAGGTCGAACTCTTCTTTTTGGCGAAGGCCCCTGGCCTTAAAGGGTGTTATTTCGAACTTATCGAAATAGTAACCCGTCGTCATTCGATCGAGGTCGAACACTTCTTTTTGGCGAAGGCCCCTAGCCTTTAAGGGTGTTATTTCGAACTTATCAAAATAGTAACCCATCGTCGTTCGATCGAGGTCGAACTCTTCTTTTTGGTGAAAGCCCCTGGCCTTAAAGGGTGTTATTTCGAACTTATCAAAATAGTAACCCATCGTCGTTCGATCGAGGTCGAACTCTTCTTTTTGGCGAAGGCCCCTGGCCTTAAAGGGTGTTATTTCGAACTTATAGAAATAGTAACCCGTCATCGTATGATCGAGGTCGAACTCTTCTTTTTTGCGAAGGCCCTTGGCCTTAAAGGGTGTTATTTAGAACGTATCGGAATAGTAATCCATCGCCATTCGATCGAGGTCAAACACTTCTTTTTTGCGAAGGCCCCTGGCCTACAAGGGTGTTATTTCGAACTTATCGTAATAATAACCGTCTTCGTTCGATCGAGGTCAAACTCTTCTTTTTGGTGAAGGCCCCTGGCCTTCAAGGGTGTTATTTTGAACTTCTCGAAATAGTAACCCATCGTCGTTCGATGGAGGTCGAACTCTTCTTTTTGGCGAAGGCCCCTGTCCTTAAAGGTTGTTATTTCGAACTTATCGAAATAGTAACCCGTCGTCGTATGATCGAGGTCGAACTCTTCTTTTTGGCGAAGGCCTCTGGCCTTAAAGGGTGTTATTTCGAACTAATCAAAATAGTCACCAGTCGTCGTTCGATATAGGTTGAACTCTTCTTTTTTTGCGAAGGCCCTTGGCCTTAAAGGGTGTTATTTCGAACTAATCGAAATAGTAATCCATCGTCGTTCGATCGAGGTCGAACTCTTCTTTTTGGCGAAAGCCCCTGGCCTTAAAGGTTGTTATTTCGAACTTATCGAAATAGTAACCCGTCGTCGTATGATCGAGGTCGAACTCTTCTTTTTGGCCAAGGCCTCTGGCCTTAAAGGGTGTTATTTCGAACTAATCAAAATAGTCACCCGTCGTCGTTCGATATAGGTTGAACTCTTCTTTTTGGCGAAGGCCCCTGTCCTTAAAGGGTGTTATTTCGAACTTATCGAAATAGTAACCCGTCGTCGTTCGATCGAGGTCGAACTCTTCTTTTTGGCGAAGGCCCCTGGCCTTAAAGGGTGTTATTTCGAACTTATCGAAATAGTAACCCGTCGTCATTCGATCGAGGTCGAACACTTCTTTTTGGCGAAGGCCCCTAGCCTTTAAGGGTGTTATTTCGAACTTATCAAAATAGTAACCCATCGTCGTTCGATCGAGGTCGAACTCTTCTTTTTGGTGAAAGCCCCTGGCCTTAAAGGGTGTTATTTCGAACTTATCAAAATAGTAACCCATCGTCGTTCGATCGAGGTCGAACTCTTCTTTTTGGCGAAGGCCCCTGGCCTTAAAGGGTGTTATTTCGAACTTATAGAAATAGTAACCCGTCATCGTATGATCGAGGTCGAACTCTTCTTTTTTGCGAAGGCCCTTGGCCTTAAAGGGTGTTATTTAGAACGTATCGGAATAGTAATCCATCGCCATTCGATCGAGGTCAAACACTTCTTTTTTGCGAAGGCCCCTGGCCTACAAGGGTGTTATTTCGAACTTATCGTAATAATAACCGTCTTCGTTCGATCGAGGTCAAACTCTTCTTTTTGGTGAAGGCCCCTGGCCTTCTAGGGTGTTATTTTGAACTTCTCGAAATAGTAACCCATCGTCGTTCGATGGAGGTCGAACTCTTCTTTTTGGCGAAGGCCCCTGTCCTTAAAGGTTGTTATTTCGAACTTATCGAAATAGTAACCCGTCGTCGTATGATCGAGGTCGAACTCTTCTTTTTGGCGAAGGCCTCTGGCCTTAAAGGGTGTTATTTCGAACTAATCAAAATAGTCACCAGTCGTCGTTCGATATAGGTTGAACTCTTCTTTTTTGCGAAGGCCCTTGGCCTTAAAGGGTGTTATTTCGAACTAATCGAAATAGTAATCCATCGTCGTTCGATCGAGGTCGAACTCTTCTTTTTGGCGAAAGCCCCTGGCCTTAAAGGTTGTTATTTCGAACTTATCGAAATAGTAACCCGTCGTCGTATGATCGAGGTCGAACTCTTCTTTTTGGCCAAGGCCTCTGGCCTTAAAGGGTGTTATTTCGAACTAATCAAAATAGTCACCCGTCGTCGTTCGATATAGGTTGAACTCTTCTTTTTGGCGAAGGCCCCTGTCCTTAAAGGGTGTTATTTCGAACTTATCGAAATAGTAACCCGTCGTCGTTCGATCGAGGTCGAACTCTTCTTTTTGGCGAAGGCCCCTGGCCTTAAAGGGTGTTATTTCGAACTTATCGAAATAGTAACCCGTCGTCATTCGATCGAGGTCGAACACTTCTTTTTGGCGAAGGCCCCTAGCCTTTAAGGGTGTTATTTCGAACTTATCAAAATAGTAACCCATCGTCGTTCGATCGAGGTCGAACTCTTCCTTTTGGCGAAGGCCCCTGGCCTTAAAGGGTGTTATTTCGAACTTATAGAAATAGTAACCCGTCGTCGTATGATCGAGGTCGAACTCTTCTTTTTGCGAAGGCCCTTGGCCTTAAAGGGTGTTATTTCGAACGTATCGGAATAGTAATCCATCGCCATTCGATCGAGGTCAAACACTTCTTATTTGCGAAGGCCCCTGGCCTACAAGGGTGTTATTTCGAACTTATCGTAATAATAACCGTCTTCGTTCGATCGAGGTCAAACTCTTCTTTTTGGTGAAGGCCCCTGGCCTTCAAGGGTGTTATTTTGAACTTCTCGAAATAGTAACCCATCGTCGTTCGATGGAGGTCGAACTCTTCTTTTTGGCGAAGGCCCCTGTCCTTAAAGGTTGTTATTTCGAACTTATCAAAATAGTAACCCGTCGTCGTATGATCGAGGTCGAACTCTTCTTTTTGGCGAAGGCCTCTGGCCTTAAAGGGTGTTATTTCGAACTAATCAAAATAGTCACCAGTCGCCGTTCGATATAGGTTGAACTCTTCTTTTTTTGCGAAGGCCCTTGGCCTTAAAGGGTGTTATTTCGAACTAATCGAAATAGTAATCCATCGTCGTTCGATCGAGGTCGAACTCTTCTTTTTGGCGAAAGCCCCTGGCCTTAAAGGTTGTTATTTCGAACTTATCGAAATAGTAACCCGTCGTCGTATGATCGAGGTCGAACTCTTCTTTTTGGCCAAGGCCTCTGGCCTTAAAGGGTGTTATTTCGAACTAATCAAAATAGTCACCCGTCGTCGTTCGATATAGGTTGAACTCTTCTTTTTGGCGAAGGCCCCTGTCCTTAAAGGGTGTTATTTCGAACTAATCGAAATAGTAATCCATCGTCGTTCGATCGAGGTCGAACTCTTCTTTTTGGCGAAAGCCCCTGGCCTTAAAGGGTGTTATTTCGAACTTATCGAAATAGTAACCCGTCGTCGTTCGATCGAGGTCGAACTCTTCTTTTTGGCCAAGGCCTCTGGCCTTAAAGGGTGTTATTTCGAACTAATCAAAATAGTCACCCGTCGTCGTTCGATATAGGTTGAACTCTTCTTTTTGGCGAAGGCCCTTGGCCTTAAAGGGTGTTATTTCGAACTAATCGAAATAGTAATCCATCGTCGTTCGATCGAGGTCGAACTCTTCTTTTTGGCGAAAGCCCCTGGCCTTAAAGGGTGTTATTTCGAACTAATCAAAATAGTCACCCGTCATCGTATGATCGAGGTCGAACTCTTCTTTTTTGCGAAGGCCCTTGGCCTTAAAGGGTGTTATTTAGAACGTATCGGAATAGTAATCCATCGCCATTCGATCGAGGTCAAACACTTCTTTTTTGCGAAGGCCCCTGGCCTACAAGGGTGTTATTTCGAACTTATCGTAATAATAACCGTCTTCGTTCGATCGAGGTCAAACTCTTCTTTTTGGTGAAGGCCCCTGGCCTTCTAGGGTGTTATTTTGAACTTCTCGAAATAGTAACCCATCGTCGTTCGATGGAGGTCGAACTCTTCTTTTTGGCGAAGGCCCCTGTCCTTAAAGGTTGTTATTTCGAACTTATCGAAATAGTAACCCGTCGTCGTATGATCGAGGTCGAACTCTTCTTTTTGGCGAAGGCCTCTGGCCTTAAAGGGTGTTATTTCGAACTAATCAAAATAGTCACCAGTCGTCGTTCGATATAGGTTGAACTCTTCTTTTTTGCGAAGGCCCTTGGCCTTAAAGGGTGTTATTTCGAACTAATCGAAATAGTAATCCATCGTCGTTCGATCGAGGTCGAACTCTTCTTTTTGGCGAAAGCCCCTGGCCTTAAAGGTTGTTATTTCGAACTTATCGAAATAGTAACCCGTCGTCGTATGATCGAGGTCGAACTCTTCTTTTTGGCCAAGGCCTCTGGCCTTAAAGGGTGTTATTTCGAACTAATCAAAATAGTCACCCGTCGTCGTTCGATATAGGTTGAACTCTTCTTTTTGGCGAAGGCCCCTGTCCTTAAAGGGTGTTATTTCGAACTTATCGAAATAGTAACCCGTCGTCGTTCGATCGAGGTCGAACTCTTCTTTTTGGCGAAGGCCCCTGGCCTTAAAGGGTGTTATTTCGAACTTATCGAAATAGTAACCCGTCGTCATTCGATCGAGGTCGAACACTTCTTTTTGGCGAAGGCCCCTAGCCTTTAAGGGTGTTATTTCGAACTTATCAAAATAGTAACCCATCGTCGTTCGATCGAGGTCGAACTCTTCTTTTTGGCGAAGGCCCCTGGCCTTAAAGGGTGTTATTTCGAACTTATAGAAATAGTAACCCGTCGTCGTATGATCGAGGTCGAACTCTTCTTTTTTGCGAAGGCCCTTGGCCTTAAAGGGTGTTATTTCGAACGTATCGGAATAGTAATCCATCGCCATTCGATCGAGGTCAAACACTTCTTATTTGCGAAGGCCCCTGGCCTACAAGGGTGTTATTTCGAACTTATCGTAATAATAACCGTCTTCGTTCGATCGAGGTCAAACTCTTCTTTTTGGTGAAGGCCCCTGGCCTTCAAGGGTGTTATTTTGAACTTCTCGAAATAGTAACCCATCGTCGTTCGATGGAGGTCGAACTCTTCTTTTTGGCGAAGGCCCCTGTCCTTAAAGGTTGTTATTTCGAACTTATCAAAATAGTAACCCGTCGTCGTATGATCGAGGTCGAACTCTTCTTTTTGGCGAAGGCCTCTGGCCTTAAAGGGTGTTATTTCGAACTAATCAAAATAGTCACCAGTCGCCGTTCGATATAGGTTGAACTCTTCTTTTTTTGCGAAGGCCCTTGGCCTTAAAGGGTGTTATTTCGAACTAATCGAAATAGTAATCCATCGTCGTTCGATCGAGGTCGAACTCTTCTTTTTGGCGAAAGCCCCTGGCCTTAAAGGTTGTTATTTCGAACTTATCGAAATAGTAACCCGTCGTCGTATGATCGAGGTCGAACTCTTCTTTTTGGCCAAGGCCTCTGGCCTTAAAGGGTGTTATTTCGAACTAATCAAAATAGTCACCCGTCGTCGTTCGATATAGGTTGAACTCTTCTTTTTGGCGAAGGCCCCTGTCCTTAAAGGGTGTTATTTCGAACTTATCGAAATAGTAACCCGTCGTCGTTCGATCGAGGTCGAACTCTTCTTTTTGGCGAAGGCCCCTGGCCTTAAAGGGTGTTATTTCGAACTTATCGAAATAGTAACCCGTCGTCATTCGATCGAGGTCGAACACTTCTTTTTGGCGAAGGCCCCTAGCCTTTAAGGGTGTTATTTCGAACTTATCAAAATAGTAACCCATCGTCGTTCGATCGAGGTCGAACTCTTCTTTTTGGTGAAAGCCCCTGGCCTTAAAGGGTGTTATTTCGAACTTATCAAAATAGTAACCCATCGTCGTTCGATCGAGGTCGAACTCTTCTTTTTGGCGAAGGCCCCTGGCCTTAAAGGGTGTTATTTCGAACTTATAGAAATAGTAACCCGTCATCGTATGATCGAGGTCGAACTCTTCTTTTTTGCGAAGGCCCTTGGCCTTAAAGGGTGTTATTTAGAACGTATCGGAATAGTAATCCATCGCCATTCGATCGAGGTCAAACACTTCTTTTTTGCGAAGGCCCCTGGCCTACAAGGGTGTTATTTCGAACTTATCGTAATAATAACCGTCTTCGTTCGATCGAGGTCAAACTCTTCTTTTTGGTGAAGGCCCCTGGCCTTCAAGGGTGTTATTTTGAACTTCTCGAAATAGTAACCCATCGTCGTTCGATGGAGGTCGAACTCTTCTTTTTGGCGAAGGCCCCTGTCCTTAAAGGTTGTTATTTCGAACTTATCGAAATAGTAACCCGTCGTCGTATGATCGAGGTCGAACTCTTCTTTTTGGCGAAGGCCTCTGGCCTTAAAGGGTGTTATTTCGAACTAATCAAAATAGTCACCAGTCGTCGTTCGATATAGGTTGAACTCTTCTTTTTTGCGAAGGCCCTTGGCCTTAAAGGGTGTTATTTCGAACTAATCGAAATAGTAATCCATCGTCGTTCGATCGAGGTCGAACTCTTCTTTTTGGCGAAAGCCCCTGGCCTTAAAGGTTGTTATTTCGAACTTATCGAAATAGTAACCCGTCGTCGTATGATCGAGGTCGAACTCTTCTTTTTGGCCAAGGCCTCTGGCCTTAAAGGGTGTTATTTCGAACTAATCAAAATAGTCACCCGTCGTCGTTCGATATAGGTTGAACTCTTCTTTTTGGCGAAGGCCCCTGTCCTTAAAGGGTGTTATTTCGAACTTATCGAAATAGTAACCCGTCGTCGTTCGATCGAGGTCGAACTCTTCTTTTTGGCGAAGGCCCCTGGCCTTAAAGGGTGTTATTTCGAACTTATCGAAATAGTAACCCGTCGTCATTCGATCGAGGTCGAACACTTCTTTTTGGCGAAGGCCCCTAGCCTTTAAGGGTGTTATTTCGAACTTATCAAAATAGTAACCCATCGTCGTTCGATCGAGGTCGAACTCTTCTTTTTGGTGAAAGCCCCTGGCCTTAAAGGGTGTTATTTCGAACTTATCAAAATAGTAACCCATCGTCGTTCGATCGAGGTCGAACTCTTCTTTTTGGCGAAGGCCCCTGGCCTTAAAGGGTGTTATTTCGAACTTATAGAAATAGTAACCCGTCATCGTATGATCGAGGTCGAACTCTTCTTTTTTGCGAAGGCCCTTGGCCTTAAAGGGTGTTATTTAGAACGTATCGGAATAGTAATCCATCGCCATTCGATCGAGGTCAAACACTTCTTTTTTGCGAAGGCCCCTGGCCTACAAGGGTGTTATTTCGAACTTATCGTAATAATAACCGTCTTCGTTCGATCGAGGTCAAACTCTTCTTTTTGGTGAAGGCCCCTGGCCTTCTAGGGTGTTATTTTGAACTTCTCGAAATAGTAACCCATCGTCGTTCGATGGAGGTCGAACTCTTCTTTTTGGCGAAGGCCCCTGTCCTTAAAGGTTGTTATTTCGAACTTATCGAAATAGTAACCCGTCGTCGTATGATCGAGGTCGAACTCTTCTTTTTGGCGAAGGCCTCTGGCCTTAAAGGGTGTTATTTCGAACTAATCAAAATAGTCACCAGTCGTCGTTCGATATAGGTTGAACTCTTCTTTTTTTGCGAAGGCCCTTGGCCTTAAAGGGTGTTATTTCGAACTAATCGAAATAGTAATCCATCGTCGTTCGATCGAGGTCGAACTCTTCTTTTTGGCGAAAGCCCCTGGCCTTAAAGGTTGTTATTTCGAACTTATCGAAATAGTAACCCGTCGTCGTATGATCGAGGTCGAACTCTTCTTTTTGGCCAAGGCCTCTGGCCTTAAAGGGTGTTATTTCGAACTAATCAAAATAGTCACCCGTCGTCGTTCGATATAGGTTGAACTCTTCTTTTTGGCGAAGGCCCCTGTCCTTAAAGGGTGTTATTTCGAACTTATCGAAATAGTAACCCGTCGTCGTTCGATCGAGGTCGAACTCTTCTTTTTGGCGAAGGCCCCTGGCCTTAAAGGGTGTTATTTCGAACTTATCGAAATAGTAACCCGTCGTCATTCGATCGAGGTCGAACACTTCTTTTTGGCGAAGGCCCCTAGCCTTTAAGGGTGTTATTTCGAACTTATCAAAATAGTAACCCATCGTCGTTCGATCGAGGTCGAACTCTTCCTTTTGGCGAAGGCCCCTGGCCTTAAAGGGTGTTATTTCGAACTTATAGAAATAGTAACCCGTCGTCGTATGATCGAGGTCGAACTCTTCTTTTTGCGAAGGCCCTTGGCCTTAAAGGGTGTTATTTCGAACGTATCGGAATAGTAATCCATCGCCATTCGATCGAGGTCAAACACTTCTTATTTGCGAAGGCCCCTGGCCTACAAGGGTGTTATTTCGAACTTATCGTAATAATAACCGTCTTCGTTCGATCGAGGTCAAACTCTTCTTTTTGGTGAAGGCCCCTGGCCTTCAAGGGTATTATTTTGAACTTCTCGAAATAGTAACCCATCGTCGTTCGATGGAGGTCGAACTCTTCTTTTTGGCGAAGGACCCTGTCCTTAAAGGTTGTTATTTCGAACTTATCAAAATAGTAACCCGTCGTCGTATGATCGAGGTCGAACTCTTCTTTTTGGCGAAGGCCTCTGGCCTTAAAGGGTGTTATTTCGAACTAATCAAAATAGTCACCAGTCGCCGTTCGATATAGGTTGAACTCTTCTTTTTTGCGAAGGCCCTTGGCCTTAAAGGGTGTTATTTCGAACTAATCGAAATAGTAATCCATCGTCGTTCGATCGAGGTCGAACTCTTCTTTTTGGCGAAAGCCCCTGGCCTTAAAGGTTGTTATTTCGAACTTATCGAAATAGTAACCCGTCGTCGTATGATCGAGGTCGAACTCTTCTTTTTGGCCAAGGCCTCTGGCCTTAAAGGGTGTTATTTCGAACTAATCAAAATAGTCACCCGTCGTCGTTCGATATAGGTTGAACTCTTCTTTTTGGCGAAGGCCCTTGGCCTTAAAGGGTGTTATTTCGAACTAATCGAAATAGTAATCCATCGTCGTTCGATCGAGGTCGAACTCTTCTTTTTGGCGAAAGCCCCTGGCCTTAAAGGGTGTTATTTCGAACTTATCGAAATAGTAACCCGTCGTCGTTCGATCGAGGTCGAACTCTTCTTTTTGGCCAAGGCCTCTGGCCTTAAAGGGTGTTATTTCGAACTAATCAAAATAGTCACCCGTCGTCGTTCGATATAGGTTGAACTCTTCTTTTTGGCGAAGGCCCTTGGCCTTAAAGGGTGTTATTTCGAACTAATCGAAATAGTAATCCATCGTCGTTCGATCGAGGTCGAACTCTTCTTTTTGGCGAAAGCCCCTGGCCTTAAAGGGTGTTATTTCGAACTAATCAAAATAGTCACCCGTCGTCGTTCGATATAGGTTGAACTCTTCTTTTTGGCGAAGGCCCTTGGCCTTAAAGGGTGTTATTTCGAACTAATCGAAATAGTAATCCATCGTCGTTCGATCGAGGTCGAACTCTTCTTTTTGGCGAAAGCCCCTGGCCTTAAAGGGTGTTATTTCGAACTTATCGAAATAGTAACCCGTCGTCGTTCGATCGAGGTCGAACTCTTCTTTTTGGCCAAGGCCTCTGGCCTTAAAGGGTGTTATTTCGAACTAATCAAAATAGTCACCCGTTGTCGTTCGATATAGGTTGAACTCTTCTTTTTGGCGAAGGCCCTTGGCCTTAAAGGTTGTTATTTCGAACTTATCGAAATAGTAACCCGTCGTCGTATGATCGAGGTCGAACTCTTCTTTTTGGCCAAGGCCTCTGGCCTTAAAGGGTGTTATTTCGAACTAATCAAAATAGTCACCCGTCGTCGTTCGATATAGGTTGAACTCTTCTTTTTGGCGAAGGCCCCTGTCCTTAAAGGGTGTTATTTCGAACTTATCGAAATAGTAACCCGTCGTCGTTCGATCGAGGTCGAACTCTTCTTTTTGGCGAAGGCCCCTGGCCTTAAAGGGTGTTATTTCGAACTTATCGAAATAGTAACCCGTCGTCATTCGATCGAGGTCGAACACTTCTTTTTGGCGAAGGCCCCTAGCCTTTAAGGGTGTTATTTCGAACTTATCAAAATAGTAACCCATCGTCGTTCGATCGAGGTCGAACTCTTCTTTTTGGCGAAGGCCCCTGGCCTTAAAGGGTGTTATTTCGAACTTATAGAAATAGTAACCCGTCGTCGTATGATCGAGGTCGAACTCTTCTTTTTTGCGAAGGCCCTTGGCCTTAAAGGGTGTTATTTCGAACGTATCGGAATAGTAATCCATCGCCATTCGATCGAGGTCAAACACTTCTTATTTGCGAAGGCCCCTGGCCTACAAGGGTGTTATTTCGAACTTATCGTAATAATAACCGTCTTCGTTCGATCGAGGTCAAACTCTTCTTTTTGGTGAAGGCCCCTGGCCTTCAAGGGTGTTATTTTGAACTTCTCGAAATAGTAACCCATCGTCGTTCGATGGAGGTCGAACTCTTCTTTTTGGCGAAGGCCCCTGTCCTTAAAGGTTGTTATTTCGAACTTATCGAAATAGTAACCCGTCGTCGTATGATCGAGGTCGAACTCTTCTTTTTGGCGAAGGCCTCTGGCCTTAAAGGGTGTTATTTCGAACTAATCAAAATAGTCACCCGTCGTCGTTCGATATAGGTTGAACTCTTCTTTTTGGCGAAGGCCCTTGGCCTTAAAGGGTGTTATTTCGAACTAATCGAAATAGTAATCCATCGTCGTTCGATCGAGGTCGAACTCTTCTTTTTGGCGAAAGCCCCTGGCCTTAAAGGGTGTTATTTCGAACTAATCAAAATAGTCACCCGTCGTCGTTCGATATAGGTTGAACTCTTCTTTTTGGCGAAGGCCCTTGGCCTTAAAGGGTGTTATTTCGAACTAATCGAAATAGTAATCCATCGTCGTTCGATCGAGGTCGAACTCTTCTTTTTGGCGAAAGCCCCTGGCCTTAAAGGGTGTTATTTCGAACTTATCGAAATAGTAACCCGTCGTCGTTCGATCGAGGTCGAACTCTTCTTTTTGGCCAAGGCCTCTGGCCTTAAAGGGTGTTATTTCGAACTAATCAAAATAGTCACCCGTCGTCGTTCGATATAGGTTGAACTCTTCTTTTTGGCGAAGGCCCTTGGCCTTAAAGGTTGTTATTTCGAACTTATCGAAATAGTAACCCGTCGTCGTATGATCGAGGTCGAACTCTTCTTTTTGGCCAAGGCCTCTGGCCTTAAAGGGTGTTATTTCGAACTAATCAAAATAGTCACCCGTCGTCGTTCGATATAGGTTGAACTCTTCTTTTTGGCGAAGGCCCCTGTCCTTAAAGGGTGTTATTTCGAACTTATCGAAATAGTAACCCGTCGTCGTTCGATCGAGGTCGAACTCTTCTTTTTGGCGAAGGCCCCTGGCCTTAAAGGGTGTTATTTCGAACTTATCGAAATAGTAACCCGTCGTCATTCGATCGAGGTCGAACACTTCTTTTTGGCGAAGGCCCCTAGCCTTTAAGGGTGTTATTTCGAACTTATCAAAATAGTAACCCATCGTCGTTCGATCGAGGTCGAACTCTTCTTTTTGGCGAAGGCCCCTGGCCTTAAAGGGTGTTATTTCGAACTTATAGAAATAGTAACCCGTCGTCGTATGATCGAGGTCGAACTCTTCTTTTTTGCGAAGGCCCTTGGCCTTAAAGGGTGTTATTTCGAACGTATCGGAATAGTAATCCATCGCCATTCGATCGAGGTCAAACACTTCTTATTTGCGAAGGCCCCTGGCCTACAAGGGTGTTATTTCGAACTTATCGTAATAATAACCGTCTTCGTTCGATCGAGGTCAAACTCTTCTTTTTGGTGAAGGCCCCTGGCCTTCAAGGGTGTTATTTTGAACTTCTCGAAATAGTAACCCATCGTCGTTCGATGGAGGTCGAACTCTTCTTTTTGGCGAAGGCCCCTGTCCTTAAAGGTTGTTATTTCGAACTTATCGAAATAGTAACCCGTCGTCGTTCGATCGAGGTCGAACTCTTCTTTTTGGACAAGGCCTCTGGCCTTAAAGGGTGTTATTTCGAACTAATCAAAATAGTCACCCGTCGTCGTTCGATATAGGTTGAACTCTTCTTTTTGGCGAAGGCCCTTGGCCTTAAAGGGTGTTATTTCGAACTAATCGAAATAGTAATCCATCGTCGTTCGATCGAGGTCGAACTCTTCTTTTTGGCGAAAGCCCCTGGCCTTAAAGGGTGTTATTTCGAACTAATCAAAATAGTCACCCGTCGTCGTTCGATATAGGTTGAACTCTTCTTTTTGGCGAAGGCCCTTGGCCTTAAAGGGTGTTATTTCGAACTAATCGAAATAGTAATCCATCGTCGTTCGATCGAGGTCGAACTCTTCTTTTTGGCGAAAGCCCCTGGCCTTAAAGGGTGTTATTTCGAACTTATCGAAATAGTAACCCGTCGTCGTTCGATCGAGGTCGAACTCTTCTTTTTGGCCAAGGCCTCTGGCCTTAAAGGGTGTTATTTCGAACTAATCAAAATAGTCACCCGTCGTCGTTCGATATAGGTTGAACTCTTCTTTTTGGCGAAGGCCCTTGGCCTTAAAGGTTGTTATTTCGAACTTATCGAAATAGTAACCCGTCGTCGTATGATCGAGGTCGAACTCTTCTTTTTGGCCAAGGCCTCTGGCCTTAAAGGGTGTTATTTCGAACTAATCAAAATAGTCACCCGTCGTCGTTCGATATAGGTTGAACTCTTCTTTTTGGCGAAGGCCCCTGTCCTTAAAGGGTGTTATTTCGAACTTATCGAAATAGTAACCCGTCGTCGTTCGATCGAGGTCGAACTCTTCTTTTTGGCGAAGGCCCCTGGCCTTAAAGGGTGTTATTTCGAACTTATCGAAATAGTAACCCGTCGTCATTCGATCGAGGTCGAACACTTCTTTTTGGCGAAGGCCCCTAGCCTTTAAGGGTGTTATTTCGAACTTATCAAAATAGTAACCCATCGTCGTTCGATCGAGGTCGAACTCTTCTTTTTGGCGAAGGCCCCTGGCCTTAAAGGGTGTTATTTCGAACTTATAGAAATAGTAACCCGTCGTCGTATGATCGAGGTCGAACTCTTCTTTTTTGCGAAGGCCCTTGGCCTTAAAGGGTGTTATTTCGAACGTATCGGAATAGTAATCCATCGCCATTCGATCGAGGTCAAACACTTCTTATTTGCGAAGGCCCCTGGCCTACAAGGGTGTTATTTCGAACTTATCGTAATAATAACCGTCTTCGTTCGATCGAGGTCAAACTCTTCTTTTTGGTGAAGGCCCCTGGCCTTCAAGGGTGTTATTTTGAACTTCTCGAAATAGTAACCCATCGTCGTTCGATGGAGGTCGAACTCTTCTTTTTGGCGAAGGCCCCTGTCCTTAAAGGTTGTTATTTCGAACTTATCAAAATAGTAACCCGTCGTCGTATGATCGAGGTCGAACTCTTCTTTTTGGCGAAGGCCTCTGGCCTTAAAGGGTGTTATTTCGAACTAATCAAAATAGTCACCAGTCGCCGTTCGATATAGGTTGAACTCTTCTTTTTTGCGAAGGCCCTTGGCCTTAAAGGGTGTTATTTCGAACTAATCGAAATAGTAATCCATCGTCGTTCGATCGAGGTCGAACTCTTCTTTTTGGCGAAAGCCCCTGGCCTTAAAGGTTGTTATTTCGAACTTATCGAAATAGTAACCCGTCGTCGTATGATCGAGGTCGAACTCTTCTTTTTGGCCAAGGCCTCTGGCCTTAAAGGGTGTTATTTCGAACTAATCAAAATAGTCACCCGTCGTCGTTCGATATAGGTTGAACTCTTCTTTTTGGTGAAGGCCCCTGGCCTTCAAGGGTGTTATTTTGAACTTCTCGAAATAGTAACCCATCGTCGTTCGATGGAGGTCGAACTCTTCTTTTTGGCGAAGGCCCCTGTCCTTAAAGGTTGTTATTTCGAACTTATCGAAATAGTAACCCGTCGTCGTTCGATCGAGGTCGAACTCTTCTTTTTGGCCAAGGCCTCTGGCCTTAAAGGGTGTTATTTCGAACTAATCAAAATAGTCACCCGTCGTCGTTCGATATAGGTTGAACTCTTCTTTTTGGCGAAGGCCCTTGGCCTTAAAGGGTGTTATTTCGAACTAATCGAAATAGTAATCCATCGTCGTTCGATCGAGGTCGAACTCTTCTTTTTGGCGAAAGCCCCTGGCCTTAAAGGGTGTTATTTCGAACTTATCGAAAAAGTAACCCGTCGTCGTTCGATCGAGGTCGAACTCTTCTTTTTGGCGAAGGCCCCTGGCATTAAAGGGTGTTATTTCGAACTTATCGAAATAGTAACCCGTCGTCATATGATAGAGGTTGAACTCTTCTTTTTTGCGAAGGCCCTTGGCCTTAAAGGGTGTTATTTCGAACATATCGAAATAGTAATCCATCGTCGTTCGATCGAGGTCGAACTCTTCTTTTTGGCGAAGGCCCTTGGCCTTAAAATCTGTTATTTCAAACTTATCGAAATAGTAACCCGTCGTCGTATGATCGAGGTGGAACTCTTCTTTTTGGCGTAGGCCTCTGGCCTTAAAGGGTGTTATTTCGAACTTATCGAAATAGTCACCCGTCGTCGTTTGATAAAGGTTGAACTCTTCTTTTTAGCGAAGGCCCCTGGCCTTAAAGGGTGTTATTTCGAACTTATCAAAATAGTAACCCATCGTCGTTCGATCGAGGTCGAACTATTCTTTTTGGCGAAGGCCCCTGACCTTTAAGGGTGTTATTTTGAACTTATCGAAATAGTAACCCGTCGTCGTTCGATCGAGGTCAAACTCTTCTTTTTGGCGAAGGCCCCTGGCCTTAAAGGGTGTTATTTCAAACTTATCGAAATAGTAACACGTCGTCGTATGATCGAGGACGAACTCTTCTTTTTGGCGAAGGCCCCTAGCCTTAAAGGGTGTTATTTCGAACTTATCGGATTAGTAACCCATTGTCGTTCGATCGAGGTCGAACTCTTCTTTTTGGCGAAGGCCCTTGGCCTTAAAATGTGTTATTTCAAACATATCGAAATAGTAACCCGTCGTCGTTCGATCGAGGTCGAACGCTTCTTTTTGGCGAAGGCCCCTGGCCTTAAAGGGTGTTATTTCGAACTTATCTAAATAGTAACCCGTCGTCGTTCGATCGAGGTCGAACTCCTCTTTTTGGCGAAGGCCCCTAGCTTTTAAGGGTGTTATTTCGAACTTATCGAAATAGTAACCTGTCGTCGTTCGATCGAGGTCGAACACTTCTTTTTGGCGAAGGCCCCTAGCCTTTAAGGGTGTTATTTCGAACTTATCAAAATAGTAACCCATCGTCGTTCGATCGAGGTCGAACTCTTCTTTTGGCGAAGGCCCCTGGCCTTAAAGGGTGTTATTTCGAACTTATAGAAATAGTAACCCGTCGTCGTATGATCGAGGTCGAACTCTTCTTTTTTGCGAAGGCCCTTGGCCTTAAAGGGTGTTATTTCGAACGTATCGGAATAGTAATCCATCGCCATTCGATCGAGGTCAAACACTTCTTATTTGCGAAGGCCCCTGGCCTACAAGGGTGTTATTTCGAACTTATCGTAATAATAACCGTCTTCGTTCGATCGAGGTCAAACTCTTCTTTTTGGTGAAGGCCCCTGGCCTTCAAGGGTGTTATTTTGAACGTATCGGAATAGTAATCCATCGCCATTCGATCGAGGTCAAACACTTCTTATTTGCGAAGGCCCCTGGCCTACAAGGGTGTTATTTCGAACTTATCGTAATAATAACCGTCTTCGTTCGATCGAGGTCAAACTCTTCTTTTTGGTGAAGGCCCCTGGCCTTCAAGGGTGTTATTTTGAACTTCTCGAAATAGTAACCCATCGTCGTTCGATGGAGGTCGAACTCTTATTTTTGGCGAAGGCCCCTGTCCTTAAAGGTTGTTATTTCGAACTTATCGAAATAGTAACCCGTCGTCGTATGATCGAGGTCGAACTCTTCTTTTTGGCGAAGGCCTCTGCCTTAAAGGGTGTTATTTCGAACTAATCAAAATAGTCACCAGTCGTCGTTCGATATAGGTTGAACTCTTCTTTTTTGCGAAGGCCCTTGGCCTTAAAGGGTGTTATTTCGAACTAATCGAAATAGTAATCCATCGTCGTTCGATCGAGGTCGAACTCTTCTTTTTGGCGAAAGCCCCTGGCCTTAAAGGGTGTTATTTCGAACTTATCGAAATAGTAACCCGTCGTCGTTCGATCGAGGTCGAACTCTTCTTTTTGGCGAAGTCCCCTGGCCTTAAAGGGTGTTATTTTGAACTTATCGAAATAGTAACCCGTCGTCATATGATAGAGGTTGAAATATTCTTTTTGCGAAGGCCCTTGGCCTTAAAGGGTGTTATTTCGAACATATCGAAATAGTTATCCATCGTCGTTCGATCGAGGTCGAACTCTTCTTTTTGGCGAAGGCCCTTGGCCTTAAAATCTGTTATTTCAAACTTATCGAAATAGTAACCCGTCGTCGTATGATCGAGGTGGAACTCTTCTTTTTGGCGTAGGCCTCTGGCCTTAAAGGGTGTTATTTCGAACTTATCGAAATAGTAACCCGTCGTCGTTCGATCGAGGTCGAACTCTTCTTTTTGGCCAAGGCCTCTGGCCTTAAAGGGTGTTATTTCGAACTAATCAAAATAGTCACCCGTCGTCGTTCGATATAGGTTGAACTCTTCTTTTTGGCGAAGGCCCTTGGCCTTAAAGGGTGTTATTTCGAACTAATCGAAATAGTAATCCATCGTCGTTCGATCGAGGTCGAACTCTTCTTTTTGGCGAAAGCCCCTGGCCTTAAAGGGTGTTATTTCGAACTTATCGAAAAAGTAACCCGTCGTCGTTCGATCGAGGTCGAACTCTTCTTTTTGGCGAAGGCCCCTGGCATTAAAGGGTGTTATTTCGAACTTATCGAAATAGTAACCCGTCGTCATATGATAGAGGTTGAACTATTCTTTTTGCGAAGGCCCTTGGCCTTAAAGGGTGTTATTTCGAACATATCGAAATAGTAATCCATCGTCGTTCGATCGAGGTCGAACTCTTCTTTTGGCGAAGGCCCTTGGCCTTAAAATCTGTTATTTCAAACTTATCGAAATAGTAACCCGTCGTCGTATGATCGAGGTGGAACTCTTCTTTTTTGCGTAGGCCTCTGGCCTTAAAGGGTGTTATTTCGAACTTATCGAAATAGTCACCCGTCGTCGTTTGATAAAGGTTGAACTCTTCTTTTTAGCGAAGGCCCCTGGCCTTAAAGGGTGTTATTTCGAACTTATCAAAATAGTAACCCATCGTCGTTCGATCGAGGTCGAACTATTCTTTTTGGCGAAGACCCCTGACCTTTAAGGGTGTTATTTTGAACTTATCGAAATAGTAACCCGTCGTCGTTCGATCGAGGTCAAACTCTTCTTTTTGGCGAAGGCCCCTGGCCTTAAAGGGTGTTATTTCGAACTTATCGAAATAGTAACACGTCGTCGTATGATCGAGGACGAACTCTTCTTTTTGGCGAAGGCCCCTAGCCTTAAAGGGTGTTATTTCGAACTTATCGGATTAGTAACCCATTGTCGTTCGATCGAGGTCGAACTCTTCTTTTTGGCGAAGGCCCTTGGCCTTAAAATGTGTTATTTCAAACATATCGAAATAGTAACCCGTCGTCGTTCGATCGAGGTCGAACGCTTCTTTTTGGCGAAGGCCCCTGGCCTTAAAGGGTGTTATTTCGAACTTATCTAAATAGTAACCCGTCGTCGTTCGATCGAGGTCGAACTCCTCTTTTTGGCGAAGGCCCCTAGCTTTTAAGGGTGTTATTTCGAACTTATCGAAATAGTAACCCGTCGTCGTTCGATCGAGGTCGAACTCTTCTTTTTGGCGAAGGCCCCTAGCCTTTAAGGGTGTTATTTCGAACTTATCAAAATAGTAACCCATCGTCGTTCGATCGAGGTCGAACTCTTCTTTTTGGCGAAGGCCCCTGGCCTTAAAGGGTGTTATTTCGAACTTATAGAAATAGTAACCCGTCGTCGTATGATCGAGGTCGAACTCTTCTTTTTTGCGAAGGCCCTTGGCCTTAAAGGGTGTTATTTCGAACGTATCGGAATAGTAATCCATCGCCATTCGATCGAGGTCAAACACTTCTTATTTGCGAAGGCCCCTGGCCTACAAGGGTGTTATTTCGAACTTATCGTAATAATAACCGTCTTCGTTCGATCGAGGTCAAACTCTTCTTTTTGGTGAAGGCCCCTGGCCTTCAAGGGTGTTATTTTGAACGTATCGGAATAGTAATCCATCGCCATTCGATCGAGGTCAAACACTTCTTATTTGCGAAGGCCCCTGGCCTACAAGGGTGTTATTTCGAACTTATCGTAATAATAACCGTCTTCGTTCGATCGAGGTCAAACTCTTCTTTTTGGTGAAGGCCCCTGGCCTTCAAGGGTGTTATTTTGAACTTCTCGAAATAGTAACCCATCGTCGTTCGATGGAGGTCGAACTCTTATTTTTGGCGAAGGCCCCTGTCCTTAAAGGTTGTTATTTCGAACTTATCGAAATAGTAACCCGTCGTCGTATGATCGAGGTCGAACTCTTCTTTTTGGCGAAGGCCTCTGCCTTAAAGGGTGTTATTTCGAACTAATCAAAATAGTCACCAGTCGTCGTTCGATATAGGTTGAACTCTTCTTTTTTTGCGAAGGCCCTTGGCCTTAAAGGGTGTTATTTCGAACTAATCGAAATAGTAATCCATCGTCGTTCGATCGAGGTCGAACTCTTCTTTTTGGCGAAAGCCCCTGGCCTTAAAGGGTGTTATTTCGAACTTATCGAAATAGTAACCCGTCGTCGTTCGATCGAGGTCGAACTCTTCTTTTTGGCGAAGTCCCCTGGCCTTAAAGGGTGTTATTTTGAACTTATCGAAATAGTAACCCGTCGTCATATGATAGAGGTTGAACTCTTCTTTTTTGCGAAGGCCCTTGGCCTTAAAGGGTGTTATTTCGAACATATCGAAATAGTAATCCATCGTCGTTCGATCGAGGTCGAACTCTTCTTTTTGGCGAAGGCCCTTGGCCTTAAAATCTGTTATTTCAAACTTATCGAAATAGTAACCCGTCGTCGTATGATCGAGGTGGAACTCTTCTTTTTGGCGTAGGCCTCTGGCCTTAAAGGGTGTTATTACGAACTTATCGAAATAGTCACCCATCGTTGTTCGATAGAGGTTGAACTCTTCTTTTTGGCGAAGTCCCCTAGCCTTAAAGGGTGTTATTTCGAAGTTATCGGATTAGTAACCCATTGTCGTTCGATCGAGGTCGAACTCTTCTTTTTGGCGAAGGCCCTTGGCCTTAAAATTTGTTATTTCAAACATATCGAAATAGTAACCCGTCGTCGTTCGATCGAGGTCGAACGCTTCTTTTTGGCGAAGGCCCCTGGCCTTAAAGGGTGTTATTTCGAACTTATCTAAATAGTAACCCGTCGTCGTATGATCTAGGTCAAACTCTTCTTTTCGGCGAAGGCCTCTGGCCTTAAAGGGTGTTATTTCGAACTTATCGAAATAGTCACCCGTCGTCGTTTGATAAAGGTTGAACTCTTCTTTTAGCGAAGGCCCCTGGCCTTAAAGGGTGTTATTTCGAACTTATCAAAATAGTAACCCATCATCGTTCGATCGAGGTTGAACTCTTCTTTTTGGCGAAGGCCCCTGACCTTTAAGGGTGTTATTTTGAACTTATCGAAATAGTAACCCGTCGTCGTTCGATCGAGGTCAAACTCTTCTTTTTGGCGAAAGCCCTTGGCCTTAAAGGGTGTTATTTCGAACTTATCGAAATAGTAACCCGTCGTCGTATGATCGAGGTCGAACTCTTCTTTTTGGCGAAGGCCTCAGGCCTTAAAGGGTGTTATTTCGAACTTATCGAAATAGTCACACGTCGTCGTTCTATAGAGGTTGAAATTTTCTTTTTTGCGAAGGCCCTTGGCGTTAAAGGGTGTAATTTCGAACTTATCGAAATAGTAACCCGTCGTCGTATGATCGAGGTCGAACTCTTCTTTTTGGCGAAGGCCTCTGGCCTTAAAGGGTGTTATTTCGAACTAATCAAAATAGTCACCAGTCGTCGTTCGATATAGGTTGAACTCTTCTTTTTTGCGAAGGCCCTTGGCCTTAAAGGGTGTTATTTCGAACTAATCGAAATAGTAATCCATCGTCGTTCGATCGAGGTCGAACACTTCTTTTTGGCGAAAGCCCCTGGCCTTAAAGGGTGTTATTTCGAACTTATCGAAATAGTAACCCGTCGTCGTTCGATCGAGGTCGAACTCTTCTTTTTGGCGAAGGCCCCTGGCATTAAAGGGTGTTATTTCGAACTTATCGAAATAGTAACCCGTCGTCATATGATAGAGGTTGAACTATTCTTTTTGCGAAGGCCCTTGGCCTTAAAGAGTGTTATTTCGAACATATCGAAATAGTAATCCATCGTCGTTCGATCGAGGTCGAACTCTTCTTTTTGGCGAAGGCCCTTGGACTTAAAATCTGTTATTTCAAACTTATCGAAATAGTAACCCGTCGTCGTATGATCGAGGTGGAACTCTTCTTTTTGGCGTAGGCCTCTGGCCTTAAAGGGTGTTATTACGAACTTATCGAAATAGTCACCCATCGTCATTCGATAGAGGTTGAACTCTTCTTTTTGGCGAAGTCCCCTAGCCTTAAAGGGTGTTATTTCGAACTTATCGGATTAGTAACCCATTGTCGTTCTATCGAGGTCGAACTCTTCTTTTTGGCGAAGGCCCTTGGCCTTAAAATGTGTTATTTCAAACATATCGAAATAGTAACCCGTCGTCGTTCGATCGAGGTCGAACGCTTCTTTTTGGCGAAGGCCCCTGGCCTTAAAGGGTGTTATTTCGAACTTATCTAAATAGTAACCCGTCGTCGTATGATCGAGGTCGAACTCTTCTATTTGGCGAAGGCCTCTGGCCTTAAAGGGTGTTATTTCTAACTTATCGAAATAGTCACCCGTCGTCGTTTGATAAAGATTGAACTCTTCTTTTTAGCGAAGGCCCCTGGCCTTAAAGGGTGTTATTTCGAACTTATCAAAATAGTAACCCATCGTCGTTCGATCGAGGTCGAACTCTTCTTTTTGGCGAAGGCCTCAGGCCTTAAAGGGTGTTATTTCGAACTTATCGAAATAGTCACACGTCGTCGTTCTATAGAGGTTGAAATCTTCTTTTTTTGCGAAGGCCCTTGGCCTTAAAGGGTGTAATTTCGAACTTATCGAAATAGTAACCCGTCGTCGTATGATCGAGGTCGAACTCTTCTTTTTGGCGAAGGCCTCTGGCCTTAAAGGGTGTTATTTCGAACTAATCAAAATAGTCACCAGTCGTCGTTCGATATAGGTTGAACTCTTCTTTTTGCGAAGGCCCTTGGCCTTAAAGGGTGTTATTTCGAACTAATCGAAATAGTAATCCATCGTCGTTCGATCGAGGTCGAACACTTCTTTTTGGCGAAAGCCCCTGGCCTTAAAGGGTGTTATTTCGAACTTATCGAAATAGTAACCCGTCGTCGTTCGATCGAGGTCGAACTCTTCTTTTTGGCGAAGGCCCCTGGCCTTAAAGGGTGTTATTTCGAACTTATCGAAATAGTAACCCATCGTCATATGATAGAGGTTGAACTATTCTTTTTGCGAAGGCCCTTGGCCTTAAAGGGTGTTATTTTGAACATATCGAAATAGTTATCCATCGTCGTTCGATCGAGGTCGAACTCTTCTTTTTGGCGAAGGCCCTTGGCCTTAAAATCTGTTATTTCAAACTTATCGAAATAGTAACCCGTCGTCGTATGATCGAGGTGGAACTCTTCTTTTTGGCGTAGGCCTCTGGCCTTAAAGGGTGTTATTATGAACTTATCGAAATAGTCACCCATCGTCGTTCGATAGAGGTTGAACTCTTCTTTTTGGCGAAGTCCCCTAGCCTTAAAGGGTGTTATTTCGAACTTATCGGATTAGTAACCCATTGTCGTTCGATCGAGGTCGAACTCTTCTTTTTGGCGAAGGCCCTTGGCCTTAAAATGTGTTATTTCAAACATATCGAAATAGTAACCCGTCGTCGTTCGATCGAGGTCGAACGCTTCTTTTTGGCGAAGGCCCCTGGCCTTAAAGGGTGTTATTTCGAACTTATCTAAATAGTAACCCATCGTCGTTCGATCGAGGTCGAACTATTCTTTTTGGCGAAGGCCCCTGACCTTTAAGGGTGTTATTTTGAACTTATCGAAATAGTAACCCGTCGTCGTTCGATCGAGGTCAAACTCTTCTTTTGGCGAAGGCCCCTGGCCTTAAAGGGTGTTATTTCGAACTTATCGAAATAGTAACCCGTCGTCGTATGATCGAGGACGAACTCTTCTTTTTGGCGAAGGCCTCACGCCTTAAAGGGTGTTATTTCGAACTTATCGAAAAAGTCACACGTCGTCGTACTATAGAGGTTGAAATCTTCTTTTTGGCGAAGGCCCTTGGCCTTAAAGGGTGTAATTTCGAACTTATCGAAATATGAATCCATCGTCGTTCGATCGAGGTCAAACTCTTCTTTTTGGCGAAGGCCCCTGGCCTTAAAGGGTGTTATTTCGAACTTATCGAAATAGTAACCCGTCGTCGTTCGATCGAGGTCGAACTCTTCTTTTGGCGAAGGCCCTTGGCCTTAAAATGTGTTATTTCAAACATATCGAAATAGTAACCCGTCGTCGTTCGATCGAGGTCGAACGCTTCTTTTTGGCGAAGGCCCCTGGCCTTAAAGGGTGTTATTTCGAACTTATCTAAATAGTAACCCGTCGTCGTATGATCGAGGTCGAACTCTTCTATTTGGCGAAGGCCTCTGGCCTTAAAGGGTGTTATTTCGAACTTATCGAAATAGTCACCCGTCGTCGTTTGACAAAGGTTGAACTCTTCTTTTTAGCGAAGGCCCCTGGCCTTAAAGGGTGTTATTTCGAACTTATCAAAATAGTAACCCATCGTCGTTCGATCGAGGTCGAACTATTCTTTTTGGCGAAGGCCCCTGACCTTTAAGGGTGTTATTTTGAACTTATCGAAATAGTAACCCGTCGTCGTTCGATCGAGGTCAAACTCTTCTTTTTGGCGAAGGCCCCTGGCCTTAAAGGGTGTTATTTCGAACTTATCGAAATAGTAACCCGTCGTCGTATGATCGAGGACGAACTCTTCTTTTTGGCGAAGGCCTCACGCCTTAAAGGGTGTTATTTCGAACTTATCGAAATAGGCACACGTCGTCGTACTATAGAGGTTGAAATCTTCTTTTTTGCGAAGGCCCTTGGCCTTAAAGGGTGTTATTTCGAACTTATCGAAATAGTAACCCGTCGTCGTTCGATCGAGGTCGAACTCTTCTTTTTGGCGAAGGCCCCTGGCCTTAAAGGGTGTTATTTCGAACTTATCGAAATAGTAACCCGTCGTCGTTCGATCGAGGTCGAACTCTTCTTTTTGGCGAAGGCCCTTGGCCTTAAAATGTGTTATTTCAAACATATCGAAATAGTAACCCGTCGTCGTTCGATCGAGGTCGAACGCTTCTTTTTGGCGAAGGCCCCTGGCCTTAAAGGGTGTTATTTCGAACTTATCTAAATAGTAACCCATCGTCGTATGATCGAGGTCGAACTCTTCTATTTGGCGAAGGCCTCTGGCCTTAAAGGGTGTTATTTCGAACTTATCGAAATAGTCACCCGTCGTCGTTTGATAAAGGTTGAACTCTTCTTTTTAGCGAAGGCCCCTGGCCTTAAAGGGTGTTATTTCGAACTTATCAAAATAGTAACCCATCGTCGTTCGATCGAGGTCGAACTATTCTTTTTGGCGAAGGCCCCTGACCTTTAAGGGTGTTATTTTGAACTTATCGAAATAGTAACCCGTCGTCGTTCGATCGAGGTCAAACTCTTCTTTTTGGCGAAGGCCCCTGGCCTTAAAGGGTGTTATTTCGAACTTATCGAAATAGTAACCCGTCGTCGTATGATCGAGGACGAACTCTTCTTTTTGGCGAAGGCCTCACGCCTTAAAGGGTGTTATTTCGAACTTATCGAAAAAGTCACACGTCGTCGTACTATAGAGGTTGAAATCTTCTTTTTGGCGAAGGCCCTTGGCCTTAAAGGGTGTTATTTCGAACTTATCGAAATAGTAACCCGTCGTCGTTCGATCGAGGTCGAACTCTTCTTTTTGGCGAAGGCCCCTGGCCTTAAAGGGTGTTATTTCGAACTTATCGAAATAGTAACCCGTCGTCGTTCGATCGAGGTCGAACTCTTCTTTTTGGCGAAGGCCCTTGGCCTTAAAATGTGTTATTTCAAACATATCGAAATAGTAACCCGTCGTCGTTCGATCGAGGTCGAACGCTTCTTTTTGGCGAAGGCCCCTGGCCTTAAAGGGTGTTATTTCGAACTTATCTAAATAGTAACCCGTCGTCGTATGATCGAGGTCGAACTCTTCTATTTGGCGAAGGCCTCTGGCCTTAAAGGGTGTTATTTCGAACTTATCGAAATAGTCACCCGTCGTCGTTTGACAAAGGTTGAACTCTTCTTTTTAGCGAAGGCCCCTGGCCTTAAAGGGTGTTATTTCGAACTTATCAAAATAGTAACCCATCGTCGTTCGATCGAGGTCGAACTATTCTTTTTGGCGAAGGCCCCTGACCTTTAAGGGTGTTATTTTGAACTTATCGAAATAGTAACCCGTCGTCGTTCGATCGAGGTCAAACTCTTCTTTTTGGCGAAGGCCCCTGGCCTTAAAGGGTGTTATTTCGAACTTATCGAAATAGTAACCCGTCGTCGTATGATCGAGGACGAACTCTTCTTTTTGGCGAAGGCCTCACGCCTTAAAGGGTGTTATTTCGAACTTATCGAAATAGGCACACGTCGTCGTACTATAGAGGTTGAAATCTTCTTTTTTGCGAAGGCCCTTGGCCTTAAAGGGTGTAATTTCGAACTTATCTAAATAGTAACCCGTCGTCGTATGATCGAGGTCAAACTCTTCTTTTTGGCGAAGGCCTCTGGCCTTAAAGGGTGTTATTTCGAACTTATCGAAATAGTCACCCGTCGTCGTTCGATAGAGGTTGAACTCTTTTTTTTGCGAAGGCCCTTTGCCTTAAAGGGTATTATTTCGAACTTATCAAAATAGTAACCCGTCGTCGTTCGATCGAGGTCGAACTCTTCTTTTTGGCGAAGGCCTCTGACCTTTAAGGGTGTTATTTTGAACATATCGAAATAGTAACCCGTCGTCATTCGATCGAGGTCAAACTCTTCTTTTTGGCGAAGGCCCCAGGCCTTAAAGGGTGTTATTTCGAACTTATCGAAATAGTAACCCGTCGTCGTATGATCGAGGTCGAACTCTTCTTTTTGGCGAAGGCCCCTGACCTTAAAGGGTGTTATTTCGAACTTATCGAAATAGTCATACGTCGACGTTTTATAGTGGTTGAAATCTTTTTTTTGCGAAGGCCCTTGGCCTTAAAGGGTGTTATTTCGAACTTATCGAAATATGAATCCATCGTCGTTCGATCGAGGTTGAAATCTTCTTTTTTGCGAAGACCCTTGGCCTTAAAGGGTGTTATTTCGAATTTATCGAAATATGAATCCATCGTCGTTCGATCGAGGTCGAACTCTTCTTTTTGCCGAAGGCCCCTGGCCTTAAAGGGTGTTATTTCGAACTTATCGAAATAGTAACCCGTCATCGTTCGATCGAGGTCGAACTCTTCTTTTTGGCGAAGGCCCCTAGCCTTCAAGGGTGTTATTTTGAACTTATCGAAATAGTAACCCATCGTCGTTCGATCGAGGTCGAACTCTTCTTTTGGCGAAGGCTCCTGGCCTTAAAGGGTGTTATTTCGAACTTATCGAAATAGTAACCCGTCATAGTATGATAAATGTTGAACTGTTCTTTTTTGTGAAGGCCCTTGGCCTTAAAGGGTGTTATTTCGAACATATCAAAATAGTAATCCATCGTCGTTCGATCGAGGTCGAACTCTTCTTTTTGGAGAAGGCCCTTGGCCTTAAAATGTGTTATTTCAAACTTATCAAAATAGTAACCTGTCGTCGTTCAATCGAGGTCAAACTCTTCTTTTTGGCGAAGGCCCCTAGCCTTTAAGGGTGTTATTTCGAACTTATCAAAATAGTAACCCATCGTCGTTCGATCGAGGTTGAACTCTTCTTTTTGGCGAACGCCCCTGGCCTTCAAGGGTGTTATTTCGAACTTATCGAAATAGTAACCCGTCGTCGTTCGATCGAGGTCGAACTCTTCTTTTTGGCGAAGGCCCCTGTCCCTAAAGGGTGTTATTTCGAACTTATCAAAATAGTAACCCGTCGTCGTTCGATCGAGGTCGAACTCTTCTTTTTGGCGAAGGCCTCTGGCCTTAAAGGGTGTTATTTCGAACTAATCAAAATAGTCACCCGTCGTCGTTCGATATAGGTTGAACTCTTCTTTTTGGCGAAGGCCCCTGGCCTTAAAGGGTGTTATTTCGAACTAATTGAAATAGTAATCCATCGTCGTTCGATCGAGGTCGAACTCTTCTTTTTGGCGAAGGCCCCTGGCCTTAAAGGGTGTTATTTCGAACTTATCTAAATAGTAACCCGTCGTCGTATGATCGAGGTCGAACTCTTCTATTTGGCGAAGGCCTCTGGCCTTAAAGGGTGTTATTTCTAACTTATCGAAATAGTCACCCGTCGTCGTTTGATAAAGGTTGAACTCTTCTTTTTAGCGAAGGCCCCTGGCCTTAAAGGGTGTTATTTCGAACTTATCAAAATAGTAACTCATCGTCGTTCGATCGAGGTCGAACTCTTCTTTTTGGCGAAGGCCCCTGACCTTTAAGGGTGTTATTTTGAACTTATCGAAATAGTAACCCGTCGTCGTTCGATCGAGGTCAAACTCTTCTTTTTGGCGAAGGCCCCTGGCCTTAAAGGGTGTTATTTCGAACTTATCGAAATAGTAACCCGTCGTCGTATGATCGAGGTCGAACTCTTCTTTTTGGCGAAGGCTTCAGGCCTTAAAGGGTGTTATTTCGAACTTATCGAAATAGTCACACGTCGTCGTACTATAGAGGTTGAAATCTTCTTTTTTGCGAAGGCCCTTGGCCTTAAAGGGTGTAATTTCGAACTTATCGAAATATGAATCCATCGTCGTTCGATCGAGGTCGAACTATTCTTTTTGGCGAAGGCCCCTGGCCTTAAAGGGTGTTATTTCGAACTTATCAAAATAGTAACCCGTCGTCGTTCGATCGAGGTCGAACTCTTCTTTTTGGCGAAGGCCCTTGGCCTTAAAATGTGTTATTTCAAACATATCGAAATAGTAACCCGTCGTCGTTAGATCGAGGTCGAACGCTTCTTTTTGGCGAAGGCCCCTGGCCTTAAAGGGTGTTATTTCGAACTTATCTAAATAGTAACCCGTCGTCGTATGATCGAGGTCGAAATCTTCTTTTTGGCGAAGGCCTCTGGCCTTAAAGGGTTTTATTTCGAACTTATCGAAATAGTCACCCGTCGTCGTTCGATAGAGTTTGAACTCTCTTTTTTTTGCGAAGGCCCTTTGCCTTAAAGGGTATTATTTCGAACTTATCAAAATAGTAACCCGTCGTCGTTCGATCGAGGTCGAACTCTTCTTTTTGGCGAAGGCCCCTGACCTTTAAGGGTGTTATTTTGAACTTATCGAAATAGTAACCCGTCGTCATTCGATCGAGGTCAAACTCTTCTTTTTGGCGAAGGCCCCAGGCCTTAAAGGGTGTTATTTCGAACTTATCGAAATAGTAACCCGTCGTCGTATGATCGAGGTCGAACTCTTCTTTTTGGCGAAGGCCCCTGGCCTTAAAGGGTGTTATTTCGAACTTATCGAAATAGTCATACGTCGACGTTCTATAGAGGTTGAAATCTTCTTTTTTGCGAAGGCCCGTGGCCTTAAAGGGTGTTATTTCGAACTTATCGAAATATGAATCCATCGTCGTTCGATCGAGGTTGAAATCTTCTTTTTTGCGAAGGCCCTTGGCCTTAAAGGGTGTTATTTCGAACTTATCGAAATATGAATCCATCGTCGTTCGATCGAGGTCGAACTCTTCTTTTTGCCGAAGGCCCCTGGCCTTAAAGGGTGTTATTTCGAACTTATCGAAATAGTAACCCGTCATCGTTCGATCGAGGTCGAACTCTTCTTTTGGCGAAGGCCCCTAGCCTTCAAGGGTGTTATTTTGAACTTATCGAAATAGTAACCCATCGTCGTTCGATCGAGGTCGAACTCTTCTTTTTGTCGAAGGCTCCTGGCCTTAAAGGGTGTTATTTCGAACTTATCGAAATAGTAACCCGTCATAGTATGATAAATGTTGAACTGTTCTTTTTTGTGAAGGCCCTTGCCTTAAAGGGTGTTATTTCGAACATATCAAAATAGTAATCCATCGTCGTTCGATCGAGGTCGAACTCTTCTTTTTGGAGAAGGCCCTTGGCCTTAAAATGTGTTATTTGCTCGAAGTTTTTCTTTATCAATTTGAAAATCTTTTTCTAAAACTCCTAATTCAGCACCTAAAGCTGAGTAAGTTGGAGATTGAGGTTGTTCATAACTAACTTCTGTTGGAGGGGCTGTTTTTGCAGAATATTTGGCTTGTGGGATCCTAGATTCAAAATTAACAGTTTCAATCCTAGAAGGAAAGGAAGATATTAAATGCTGCGGTCCGCGGTGCCTTAATGCGGACCGTAGTACCATTTTGTACGGTCCGCAGTGACCTTTATCAGAAAGTGGGTAGTCTGACCCCCACCTTAGTGTGGACCGTGGTGCATTTTGTGCGCTCCGCGATAGCTTCTTTGCGGCCGTACTTCATTTTGTATGGTCCGTTGTATGCAATTCTGCTTTTCATTTTCAACTATCTGCAATTTTATTATGCACTTCTTCATCTGATATTGGGATACTAACAAGAACATAATGCTTTCTCCTTGCAGATAATGGTGAAATCATGAGGCAGAGGCGATAAATAGACAGGGAAAGGAGAGTCCTCTTGGGGTAGGGGATGAGGCATGATTAGATTGACCCCACAAGCCCGGCAAGCTATCAAAGACACAAGGAGAATCATAAGGGCTGCTGATAGAACTGTTTCCTAGTCGGGAAGTGAGTATATGCCCTCCCAGGAGCACCACCACAACCTCCCATTCCCCAAGAGGCAGGAAACCAAATGGGGGAAGAAATGGTTGATCCGGTAGATCTAATAGGAGAATCAATGGTGGAGTCAACAAACCTAGACGAAGTCAAAGTCTTTCTCTTTGAGGAGATGCGAGAGAAGAGGCTTATTCTAGCCTGCCCAAGTTCGCTAGCCTTTAAGGGTGTTATTTCGAACTTATCAAAATAGTAACCCATCGTCGTTCGATCGAGGTCGAACTCTTCTTTTTGGCGAACGCCCCTGGCCTTCAAGGGTGTTATTTCGAACTTATCGAAATAGTAACCCGTCGTCGTTCGATCGAGGTCGAACTCTTCTTTTTGGCGAAGGCCCCTGTCCTTAAAGGGTGTTATTTCGAACTTATCAAAATAGTAACCCGTCGTCGTTCGATCGAGGTCGAACTCTTCTTTTTGGCGAAGGCCTCTGGCTTTAAAGGGTGTTATTTCGAACTAATCAAAATAGTCACCCGTCGTCGTTCGATATAGGTTGAACTCTTCTTTTTTGCGAAGGCCCTTGGCCTTAAAGGGTGTTATTTCGAACTAATTGAAATAGTAATCCATCGTCGTTCGATCGAGGTCGAACTCTTCTTTTTGGCGAAGGCCCCTGGCCTTAAAGGGTGTTATTTCGAACTTATCTAAATAGTAACCCGTCGTCGTATGATCGAGGTCGAACTCTTCTATTTGGCGAAGGCCTCTGGCCTTAAAGGGTGTTATTTCGAAATTATCGAAATAGTCACCCGTCGTCGTTTGATAAAGGTTGAACTCTTCTTTTTAGCGAAGGCCCCTGGCCTTAAAGGGTGTTATTTCGAACTTATCAAAATAGTAACCCATCGTCGTTCGATCGAGGTCGAACTCTTCTTTTTGGCGAAGGCCCCTGACCTTTAAGGGTGTTATTTTGAACTTATCGAAATAGTAACCCGTCGTCGTTCGATCGAGGTCAAACTCTTCTTTTTGGCAAAGGCCCCTGGCCTTAAAGGGTGTTATTTCGAACTTATCGAAATAGTAACCCGTCGTCGTATGATCGAGGTCGAACTCTTCTTTTTGGCGAAGGCCTCAGGCCTTAAAGGGTGTTATTTCGAACTTATCGAAATAGTCACACGTCGTCGTACTATAGAGGTTGAAATCTTCTTTTTTGCGAAGGCCCTTGGCCTTAAAGGGTGTAATTTCGAACTTATCGAAATATGAATCCATCGTCGTTCGATCGAGGTCGAACTCTTCTTTTGGCGAAGGCCCCTGGCCTTAAAGGGTGTTATTTCGAACTTATCGAAATAGTAACTCGTCGTCGTTCGATCGAGGTTGAACTCTTCTTTTTGGCGAAGGCCTCAGGCCTTAAAGGGTGTTATTTCGAACTTATCGAAATAGTCACACGTCGTCGTTCTATAGAGGTTGATATCTTCTTTTTTGCGAAGGCCCTTGGCCTTAAAGGGTGTTATTTCGAACTTATCGAAATATGAATCCATCGTCGTTCGATCGAGGTCGAACTCTTCTTTTGGCGAAGGCCCCTGGCCTTAAAGGGTGTTATTTCGAACTTATCGAAATAGTAACCCGTCGTCATTCGATCGAGGTCAAACTCTTCTTTTTGGCGAAGGCCCCAGGCCTTAAAGGGTGTTATTTCAAACTTATCGAAATAGTAACCCGTCGTCGTATGATCGAGGTCGAACTCTTCTTTTTGGCGAAGGCCCCTGGCCTTAAAGGGTGTTATTTCGAACTTATCGAAATAGTCATACGTCGACGTTCTATAGAGGTTGAAATCTTCTTTTTTGCGAAGGCCCTTGGCCTTAAAGGGTGTTATTTCGAACTTATCGAAATATGAATCCATCGTCGTTCGATCGAGGTTGAAATCTTCTTTTTTGCGAAGGCCCTTGGCCTTAAAGGGTGTTATTTCGAACTTATCGAAATATGAATCCATCGTCGTTCGATCGAGGTCGAACTCTTCTTTTTGCCGAAGGCCCCTGGCCTTAAAGGGTGTTATTTCGAATTTATCGAAATAGTAACCCGTCATCGTTCGATCGAGGTCGAACTCTTCTTTTTGGCGAAGGCCCCTAGCCTTCAAGGGTGTTATTTTGAACTTATCGAAATAGTAACCCATCGTCGTTCGATCGAGGTCGAACTCTTCTTTTTGGCGAAGGCTCCTGGCCTTAAAGGGTGTTATTTCGAACTTATCGAAATAGTAACCCGTCATAGTATGATAAATGTTGAACTGTTCTTTTTTGTGAAGGCCCTTGGCCTTAAAGGGTGTTATTTCGAACATATCAAAATAGTAATCCATCGTCGTTCGATCGAGGTCGAACTCTTCTTTTTGGAGAAGGCCCTTGGCCTTAAAATGTGTTATTTGCTCGAAGTTTTTCTTTATCAATTTGAAAATCTTTTTCTAAAACTCCTAATTCAGCACCTAAAGCTGAGTAAGTTGGAGATTGAGGTTGTTCATAACTAACTTCTGTTGGAGGGGCTGTTTTTGCAGAATATTTGGCTTGTGGGATCCTAGATTCAAAATTAACAGTTTCAATCCTAGAAGGAAAGGAAGATATTAAATGCTGCGGTCCGCGGTGCCTTAATGCGGACCGCAGTACCATTTTGTACGGTCCGCAGTGACCTTTATCAGAAAGTGGGTAGTCTGACCCCCACCTTAGTGTGGACCGTGGTGCATTTTGTGCGCTCCGCGATAGCTTTTTTGCGGCCGTACTTCATTTTGTATGGTCCGTTGTCTGCAATTCTGCTTTTCATTTTCAACTATCTGCAATTTTATTATGCACTTCTTCATCTGATATTGGGATACTAACAAGAACATAATGCTTTCTCCTTGCAGATAATGGTGAAATCATGAGGCAGAGGCGATAAATAGACAGGGAAAGGAGAGTCCTCCTGGGGTAGGGGATGAGGCATGATTAGATTGACCCCACAAGCCCGGCAAGCTATCAAAGACACAAGGAGAATCATAAGGGCTGCTGATAGAACTGTTTCCTAGTCGGGAAGTGAGTATATGCCCTCCCAGGAGCACCACCACAACCTCCCATTCCCCAAGAGGCAGGAAACCAAATGGGGGAAGAAATAGTTGATCCGGTAGATCTAATAGGAGAATCAATGGTGGAGTCAACAAACCTAGACGAAGTCAAAGTCTTTCTCTTTGAGGAGATGCGAGAGAAGAGGCTTATTCTAGCCTGCCCAAGTTCGCTAGCCTATAAGGGTGTTATTTCGAACTTATCAAAATAGTAACCCATCGTCGTTCGATCGAGGTCGAACTCTTATTTTTGGCGAACGCCCCTGGCCTTCAAGGGTGTTATTTCGAACTTATCGAAATAGTAACCCGTCGTCGTTCGATCGAGGTCGAACTCTTCTTTTTGGCGAAGGCCCCTGTCCTTAAAGGGTGTTATTTCGAACTTCTCGAAATAGTAACCCGTCGTCGTTCGATCGAGGTCGAACTCTTCTTTTTGGCGAAGGCCTCTGGCCTTAAAGGGTGTTATTTCGAACTAATCAAAATAGTCACCCGTCGTCGTTCGATCGAGGTCGAACTCTTCTTTTTGGCGAAGGCCCCTGTCCTTAAAGGGTGTTATTTCGAACTTACCGAAATAGTAACCCGTCGTCGTTCGATCGAGGTCGAACTCTTCTTTTTGGCGAAGGCCCCGGGCCTTAAAGGGTGTTATTTCGAACTTATCGAAATAGTAACCCGTCGTCATTCGATCGAGGTCGAACTCTTCTTTTTGGCGAAGCCCCCTGGCCTTCAAGGGTGTTATTTTGAACTTATCGAAATAGTAACCCATCGTCGTTCGATGGAGGTTGAACTCTTCTTTTTGGCGAAGTCCCCTGTCTTTAAAGTTTGTTATTTCGAACTTATCGAAATAGTAACCCGTCGTCGTATGATCGAGGTCGAACTCTTCTTTTTTGCGAAGGCCTCTGGCCTTAAAGGGTGTTATTTCGAACTAATCAAAATAGTCACCCGTCGTCGTTCGATATAGGTTGAACTCTTCTTTTTGCGAAGGCCCTTGGCCTTAAAGGGTGTTATTTCGAACTAATCGAAATAGTAATCCATCGTCATTCGATTGAGGTCGAACTCTTCTTTTTGGCGAAAGCCCCTGGCCTTAAAGAGTGTTATTTCGAACTTATCGAAATAGTAACCCGTCGTCGTTCGATCGAGGTCGAACTCTTCTTTTTGGCGAAGGTCCCTTACCTTAAAGGGTGTTATTTAGAACTTATCGAAATAGTAACCCGTCGTCATATGATCGAGGTTGAACTATTCTTTTCTGCGAAGGCCCTTGGCCTTAAAGGGTGTTATTTCGAACATATCGAAATAGTAATCCATCGTCGTTCGATCGAGGTCGAACTCTTCTTTTTGGCGAAGGCCTCTGGCCTTAAAGGATGTTATTTCGAACTAATCAAAATAGTCACCCGTCGTCGTTCGATATAGGTTGAACTCTTCTTTTTTGCGAAGGCCCTTGGCCTTAAAGGGTGTTATTTCGAACTAATCGAAATAGTAATCCATCGTCGTTCGATCGAGGTCGAACTCTTCTTTTTGGCGAAAGCCCCTGGCCTTAAAGGGTGTTATTTCGAACTTATCGAAATAGTAACCCGTCGTCATTCGATCGAGGTCGAACTCTTCTTTTTGGCGAAGGCCCCTAGCCTTCAAGGGTGTTATTTTGAACTTATCGAAATAGTTACCCATCGTCGTTCGATAGAGGTCGAACTCTTCTTTTTGGCGAAGGCCCCTGTATTTAAAGGTTGTTATTTCGAACTTATCGAAATAGTAACCCGTCGTCGTATGATCGAGGTCGAACTCTTCTTTTTAGCGAAGGCCTCTGGCCTTAAAGGGTGTTATTTAGAACTAAGCAAAATAGTCACCCGTCGTCGTTCAGTATAGGTTGAACTCTTCTTTTTTGCGAAGGCCCTTGGCCTTAAAGGGTGTTATTTCGAACTTATCGAAATAGTCAACCGTCGTCGTTTGATAAAGGTTGAACTCTTCTTTTTAGCGAAGGCCCCTGGCCTTAAAGGGTGTTATTTCGAACTTATCAAAATAGTAACCCAACGTCTTTCAATCGAGGTCGAACTCTTCTTTTTGGCGAAGGCCCCTGACCTTTAAGGGTGTTATTTTGAACTTATCGAAATAGTAACCCGTCGTCGTTCGATCGAGGTCAAACTCTTCTTTTTGGCGAAGGCCCCTGGCCTTAAAGGGTGTTATTTCGAACTTATCGAAATAGTAACCCGTCGTCGTATGATCGAGGTCGAACTCTTCTTTTTGGCGAAGGCCTCAGGCCTTAATGGGTGTTATTTCGAACTTATCGAAATAGTCACACGTCGTCGTTTTATAGAGGTTGATATCTTCTTTTTTGCGAAGGCCCTTGGCCTTAAAGGGTGTTATTTCGAACTTATCGAAATATGAATCCATCGTCGTTCGATCGAGGTCGAACTCTTCTTTTTGGCGAAGGCCCCTGGCCTTAAAGGGTGTTATTTCGAATCTATCGAAATAGTAACCCGTCGTCGTTCGATCGAGGTCGAACTCTTCTTTTTGGCGAAGGCCCTTGGCCTTAAAATGTGTTATTTCAAACATATCGAAATAGTAACCCGTCGTCCTTCGATCGAGGTCGAACGCTTCTTTTTGGCGAAGGCCCCTGGCCTTGAAGGGTGTTATTTCGAACTTATCTAAATAGTAACCCGTCGTCGTATGATCGAGGTCGAACTCTTCTTTTTGTCGAAGGCCTCTGGCCTTAAAGGGTGTTATTTCGAACTTATCGAAATAGTCACCCGTCGTCGTTTGATAGAGGTTGAACTCTTCTTTTGGCGAAGGCCCCTGGCCTTAAAGGGTGTTATTTCGAACTTATCGAAATAGTAAGCCGTCGTCATTCGATCGAGGTCGAACTCTTCTTTTTGGCGAAGGCCCCTAGCCTTCAAGGGTGTTATTTTGAACTTATCGAAATATGAATCCATCGTCGTTCGATCGAGGTCGAACTCTTCTTTTTGGCGAAGGCCCCTGGCCTTAAAGGGTGTTATCTCGAACTTATCGAAATAGTAACTCGTCGTCGTATGATCGAGGTCGAACTCTTCTTTTTGGCGAAGGCCTCTGGCCTTAAAGGGTGTTATTTCGAACTAAGCAAAATAGTCACCCGTCGTCGTTCGATATAGGTTGAACTCTTTTTTTTTGCGAAGGCCCTTGGCCTTAAAGGGTGTTATTTCGAACTTATCGAAATAGTCAACCGTCGTCGTTTGATAAAGGTTGAACTCTTCTTTTAGCGAAGGCCCCTGGCCTTAAAGGGTGTTATTTCGAACTTATCAAAATAGTAACCCAACGTCATTCGATCGAGGTCGAACTCTTCTTTTTGGCGAAGGCCCCTGACCTTTAAGGGTGTTATTTTGAACTTATCGAAATAGTAACCCGTCGTCGTTCGATCGAGGTCGAACTCTTCTTTTTGGCGAAGGCCCCTGGCCTTAAAGGGTGTTATTTCGAACTTATCAAAATAGTAACCCGTCGTCGTATGATCGAGGTCGAACTCTTCTTTTTGGCGAAGGCCTCAGGCCTTAAAGGGTGTTATTTCGAACTTATCGAAATAGTCACACGTCGTCGTTCTATAGAGGTTGATATCTTCTTTTTTGCGAAGGCCCTTGGCCTTAAAGGGTGTTATTTCGAACTTATCGAAATTTGAATCCATCGTCGTTCGATCGAGGTCGAACTCTTCTTTTTGGCGAAGGCCCCTGGCCTTAAAGGGTGTTATTTCGAACTTATCGAAATAGTAACCCGTCGTCGTTCGATCGAGGTCGAACTCTTCTTTTTGGCGAAGGCCCTTGACCTTAAAATGTGTTATTTCAAACATATCGAAATAGTAACCCGTCGTCCTTCGATCGAGGTCGAACGCTTCTTTTTGGCGAAGGCCCCTGGCCTTAAAGGGTGTTATTTCGAACTTATCTAAATAGTAACCCGTCGTCGTATGATCGAGGTCGAACTCTTCTTTTTGGCGAAGGCCTCTGGCCTTAAAGGGTGTTATTTCGAACTTATCGAAATAGTCACCCGTCGTCGTTTGATAGAGGTTGAACTCTTCTTTTTAGCGAAGGCCCTTGGCCTTAAAGGGTGTTATTTTGAACATATCAAAATAGTAACCCATCGTCGTTCGATCGAGGTCGAACTCTTCTTTTTGGCGAAGGCCCTTGGCCTTAAAGGGTGTTATTTTGAACTTATCAAAATAGTAACCCATCGTCGTTCGACCGAGGTCGAACTCTTCTTTTTGGCGAAGGCCCCTAGCCTTCAAGGGTGTTATTTCGAATTTATCGAAAGAATAACCTGCCGTCGTTCGATCGAGGTCGAACTCTTCTTTTTGTCGAAGGCGCCGGGCCTTACAGGGTGTTATTTCGAACTTATCGAATGAGTAACCAATCGTCATTCGATCGAGGTCGAACTCTTCTTTTTGGCGAAGGACCCTGGCCTTAAAGGGTGTTATTTCGAACATATCGAAATAGTAACCCATCGTCGTACGATCGAGCTCGAACTCTTCTTTTTGGCGAAGGCCCCTGGCCTTAAAGGGTGTTATTTCAAACTTATCGAAATAGTAACCTGTCGTCGTTCGATCGAGGTCGAACTCTTCTTTTTGTGAAGGCCCCTATCCTTTAAGGGTGTTATTTCGAACTTATCGAAACAGTCACCCGTCGTCGTTCTATAGAGGTTGAACTCTTCTTTTTTTGGGAAGGCCCTTGGCCTTAAAGGGTGTTATTTCGAACTTATAGAAATATGAATCTATCGTCGTTCGATCGAGGTCGAACTCTTCTTTTTGGTGAAGGCCTCTGGCCTTAAGGGTGTTATTTCGAACTTATCGAAATATTAACTAGTCGTCGTTCGATCGAGGTCGATCTCTTCTTTTTGGCGAAGGCACCTGGCCTTAAAGGGTGTTATTTCGAACTTATCGAAATAGTAACCCGTCATCGTATGATAAAGGTTGAACTCTTCTTTTTTGCGAAGGCCCTTGGCCTTAAAGGGTGTTATTTCGAACATATCGAAATAGTAACCCGTCATCGTATGATAAAGGTTGAACTCTTCTTTTTGCGAAGGCCCTTGGCCTTAAAGGGTGTTATTTCGAACATATCGAAATAGTAATCCATCGTCGTTCGATCGAGGTCGAACTCTTCTTTTTGGCGAAGGCCCTTGGCCTTAAAATGTGTTATTTCAAACTTATCGAAATAGTAACCCGTCATCGCTCGATCGAGGTCGAACTCTTCTTTTTGGCGAAGGCCCCTAGCCTTTAAGGGTGTTATTTCGAACTTATCAAAATAGTAACCCATCGTCATTCGATCGAGGTCGAACTCTTCTTTTTTGGGAAGGCCCTTTGCCTTAAAGGGTATTATTTCGAACTTATCAAAATAGTAAACCGTCGTCGTATGATCGAGGTCGAACTCTTCTTTTTTGGGAAGGCCCTTGGCCTTAAAGGGTGTTATTTCGAACGTATCGAAATAGTAATCCATCGCCGTTCGATCGAGGTCAAACACATCTTATTTGCGAAGGCCCCTGGCCTTAAAAGGTGTTATTTCGAACGTATCGAAATAGTAATCCATCGCCGTTCGATCGAGGTCAAACACATCTTATTTGCGAAGGCCCCTGGCCTACAAGGGTGTTATTTCGAACTTATCGTAATAATAACCGTCTTCGTTCGATCGAGGTCAAACTCTTCTTTTTGGTGAAGGCCCCTGGCCTTCAAGGGTGTTATTTTGAACTTATCGAAATAGTCACCCGTCGTCGTATGATCGAGGTCGAACTCTTCTTTTTTGGGAAGGCCCTTGGCCTTAAAGGGTGTTATTTCGAACGTATCGAAATAGTAATACATCGCCGTTCGATCGAGGTCAAACACATCTTATTTGCGAAGGCCCCTGGCCTACAAGGTTGTTATTTCGAACTTATCGTAATAATAACCGTCTTCGTTCGATCGAGGTCAAACTCTTCTTTTTGGCGAAGGCCCCTGGCCTTCAAGGGTGTTATTTTGAACTTATCGAAATAGTCACCCGTCATCGTTTGATAGAGTTTGAACTCTTTTTTTTTGCGAAGGCCCTTTGCCTTAAAGGGTATTATTTCGAACTTATCAAAATAGTAACCCATCGTCGTTCGATCGAGGTCGAACTCTTCTTTTTTGGGAAGGCCCTTGGCCTTAAAGGGTGTTATTTCGAACGTATCGAAATAGTAATCCATCGCCGTTCGATCGAGGTCAAACACATCTTATTTGCGAAGGCCCCTGGCCTACAAGGGTGTTATTTCGAACTTATCGTAATAATAACCGTCTTCGTTCGATCGAGGTCAAACTCTTCTTTTTGACGAAGGCCCCTGGCCTTCAAGGGTGTTATTTCGAACTTATCGAAATAGTCACCCGTCGTCGTTCGATCGAGGTCGAAATCTTCTTTTTGGCGAAGGCCCTTTGCCTTAAAGGGTATTATTTCGAACTTATCGAAATAGTAACCCGTCATCGTATGATCGAGGTCGAACTCTTCTTTTTTGGGAAGGCCCTTGGCCTTAAAGGATGTTATTTCGAACGTATCAAAATAGTAATCCATCGCCGTTCGATCGAGGTCAAACACATCTTATTTGCGAAGGCCCCTGGCCTTAAAGGGTGTTATTTCGAACGTATCGAAATAGTAATCCATCGCCGTTCGATCGAGGTCAAACACATCTTATTTGCGAAGGCCCCTGGCCTACAAGGGTGTTATTTCGAACTTATCGTAATAATAACCGTCTTCGTTCGATCGAGGTCAAACTCTTCTTTTTGGCGAAGGCCCCTGGCCTTCAAGGGTGTTATCAAAATGTTTGAAATAACACATTTTAAGGCCAAGGGCCTTCGCCAAAAAGAAGAATTCGACATCGATCGAACGACAATGGGTTACTAATTCGATAAGTTTGAAATAACACCCTTTAAGGCTAGGGTCCTTCGTCAAAAAGAAGAGTTCAACCTCTATCGAACGACGACGGGTGACTATTTTGATAAGTTCGAAATAACACCCTTTAAGGCCAGAGGCCTACGACAAAAAGAAGAGTTCGACCTCGATCATTCGACGACGGGTTACTATTTCGATAAGTTCGAAATAAAACCCTTTAAGTCAAGGGGCCTTCACCAAAACGAAGAGTTCGACCTCGATCGAACGACGATGGGTTACTATTTTGATAAGTTCGAAATAATACCCTTTAAGGCATAGGGCCTTCGCAAAAAAAAAGATTTCAAACTCTATCGAACGACGGCAGGTGACCATTTCGATAAGTTCGAAATAACACCCTTGAAGGCCCTTGGCTTTAAAATGTGTTATTTCAAACATATCGAAATAGTAACCCGTCATCGCTCGATCGAGGTCGAACTCTTCTTTTTGGCGAAGGCCCCTAGCCTTTAAGGGTGTTATTTCGAACTTATCAAAATAGTAACCCATCGTCATTCGATCGAGGTCGAACTCTTCTTTTTGGGAATGCCCTTTGCCTTAAAGGGTATTATTTCGAACTTATCTAAATAGTAAACCATCGTCGTATGATCGAGGTCGATTTCTTCTTTTTTGGGAAGGCCCTTGGCCTTAAAGGGTGTTATTTCAAACGTATCAAAATAGTAATCCATCGCCGTTCGATCGAGGTCAAACACATCTTATTTGCGAAGGCCCCTGGCCTACAAGGTTGTTATTTCGAACTTATCGTAATAATAACCGTCTTCGTTCGATCGAGGTCAAACTCTTCTTTTTGGCGAAGGCCCCTGGCCTTCAAGGGTGTTATTTTGAACTTATCGAAATAGTCACCCGTCATCGTTTGATAGAGTTTGAACTCTTTTTTTTTGCGAAGGCCCTTTGCCTTAAAGGGTATTATTTCGAACTTATCAAAATAGTAACCCATCGTCGTTCGATCGAGGTCGAACTCTTCTTTTTTGGGAAGGCCCTTGGCCTTAAAGGGTGTTATTTCGAACGTATCGAAATAGTAATCCATCGCCGTTCGATCAAGGTCAAACACATCTTATTTGCGAAGGCCCCTGGCCTACAAGGGTGTTATTTCGAACTTATCGTAATAATAACCGTCTTCGTTCGATCGAGGTCAAACTCTTCTTTTTGGCAAAGGCCCCTGGCCTTCAAGGGTGTTATTTCGAACTTATCGAAATAGTCACCCGTCGTCGTTCGATCGAGGTCGAAATCTTCTTTTTGGCGAAGGCCCTTTGCCTTAAAGGGTATTATTTCGAACTTATCGAAATAGTAACCCGTCATCGTATGATCGAGGTCTAACTCTTCTTTTTTGGGAAGGCCCTTGGCCTTAAAGGGTGTTATTTCGAACGTATCAAAATAGTAATCCATCGTCGTTCGATCGAGGTCAAACACATCTTATTTGCGAAGGCCCCTGGCCTTAAAGGGTGTTATTTCGAACGTATCGAAATAGTAATCCATCGCCGTTCGATCGAGGTCAAACACATCTTATTTGCGAAGGCCCCTGGCCTACAAGGGTGTTATTTCGAACTTATCGTAATAATAACCGTCTTCGTTCGATCGAGGTCAAACTCTTCTTTTTGGCGAAGGCCCCTGGCCTTCAAGGGTGTTATCAAAATGTTTGAAATAACACATTTTAAGGCCAAGGGCCTTCGCCAAAAAGAAGAATTCGACATCGATCGAACGACAATGGGTTACTAATTCGATAAGTTTGAAATAACACCCTTTAAGGCTAGGGTCCTTCGTCAAAAAGAAGAGTTCAACCTCTATCGAACGACGACGGGTGACTATTTTGATAAGTTCGAAATAACACCCTTTAAGGCCAGAGGCCTACGACAAAAAGAAGAGTTCGACCTCGATCATTCGACGACGGGTTACTATTTCGATAAGTTCGAAATAAAACCCTTTAAGGCAAGGGGCCTTTACCAAAACGAAGAGTTCGACCTCGATCGAACGACGATGGGTTACTATTTTGATAAGTTCGAAATAATACCATTTAAGGCATAGGGCCTTCGCAAAAAAAAAAGAGTTCAAACTCTATCGAACGACGGCAGGTGACTATTTCGATAAGTTCGAAATAACACCCTTGAAGGCCCTTGGCTTTAAAATGTGTTATTTCAAACATATCGAAATAGTAACCCGTCATCGCTCGATCGAGGTCGAACTCTTCTTTTTGGCGAAGGCCCCTAGCCTTTAAGGGTGTTATTTCGAACTTATCAAAATAGTAACCCATCGTCATTCGATCGAGGTCGAACTTTTCTTTTTTGGGAAGGCCCTTTGCCTTAAAGGGTATTATTTCGAACTTATCTAAATAGTAAACCATCGTCGTATGATCGAGGTCGAACTCTTCTTTTTTGGGAAGGCCCTTGGCCTTAAAGGGTGTTATTTCGAACGTATCGAAATAGTAATCCATCGCCGTTCGATCGAGGTCAAACACATCTTATTTGCGAAGGCCCTGGCCTTAAAGGGTGTTATTTCGAACGTATCGAAATAGTAATCCATCGCCGTTCGATCGAGGTCAAACACATCTTATTTGCGAAGGCCCCTGGCCTACAAGGGTGTTATTTCGAACTTATATTAATAATAACCGTCTTCGTTCGATCGAGGTCAAACTCTTCTTTTTGGTGAAGGCCCCTGGCCTTCAAGGGTGTTATTTTGAACTTATCGAAATAGTCACCCGTCGTCGTATGATCGAGGTCGAACTCTTCTTTTTTGGGAAGGCCCTTGGCCTTAAAGGGTGTTATTTCGAATGTATCGAAATAGTAATCCATCGCCGTTCGATCGAGGTCAAACACATCTTATTTGCGAAGGCCCCTGGCCTACAAGGTTGTTATTTCGAACTTATCGTAATACTAACCGTCTTCGTTCGATCGAGGTAAAACTCTTCTTTTTGGCGAAGGCCCCTGGCCTTCAAGGGTGTTATTTTGAACTTATCGAAATAGTCACCCGTCGTCGTTCGATAGAGTTTGAACTCTTTTTTTTTGCGAAGGCCCTTTGCCTTAAAGGGTATTATTTCGAACTTATCAAAATAGTAACCCATCGTCGTTCGATCGAGGTCGAACTCTTCTTTTTTGGGAAGGCCCTTGGCCTTAAAGGGTGTTATTTCGAACGTATCGAAATAGTAATCCATCGCCGTTCGATCGAGGTCAAACACATCTTATTTGCGAAGGCCCCTGGCCTACAAGGGTGTTATTTCGAACTTATCGTAATAATAACCGTCTTCGTTCGATCGAGGTCAAACTCTTCTTTTTGGCGAAGGCCCCTGGCCTTCAAGGGTGTTATTTCGAACTTATCGAAATAGTCACCCGTCGTCGTTCGATCGAGGTCGAAATCTTCTTTTTGGCGAAGGCCCTTTGCCTTAAAGGGTATTATTTCGAACTTATCGAAATAGTAACCCGTCATCGTATGATCGAGGTCGAACTCTTCTTTTTTGGGAAGGACCTTGGCCTTAAAGGGTGTTATTTCGAACATATCGAAATAGTAACCCGTCATCGTATGATAAAGGTTGAACTCTTCTTTTTTGCGAAGGCCCTTGGCCTTAAAGGGTGTTATTTCGAACATATCGAAATAGTAATCCATCGTCGTTCGATCGAGGTCGAACTCTTCTTTTTGGCGAAGGCCCTTGGCCTTAAAATGTGTTATTTCAAACTTATCGAAATAGTAACCCGTCATCGCTCGATCGAGGTCGAACTCTTCTTTTTGGCGAAGGCCCCTAGCCTTTAAGGGTGTTATTTCGAACTTATCAAAATAGTAACCCATCGTCATTCGATCGAGGTCGAACTCTTCTTTTTTGGGAAGGCCCTTTGCCTTAAAGGGTATTATTTCGAACTTATCAAAATAGTAAACCGTCGTCGTATGATCGAGGTCGAACTCTTCTTTTTTGGGAAGGCCCTTGGCCTTAAAGGGTGTTATTTCGAACGTATCGAAATAGTAATCCATCGCCGTTCGATCGAGGTCAAACACATCTTATTTGCGAAGGCCCCTGGCCTTAAAAGGTGTTATTTCGAACGTATCGAAATAGTAATCCATCGCCGTTCGATCGAGGTCAAACACATCTTATTTGCGAAGGCCCCTGGCCTACAAGGGTGTTATTTCGAACTTATCGTAATAATAACCGTCTTCGTTCGATCGAGGTCAAACTCTTCTTTTTGGTGAAGGCCCCTGGCCTTCAAGGGTGTTATTTTGAACTTATCGAAATAGTCACCCGTCGTCGTATGATCGAGGTCGAACTCTTCTTTTTTGGGAAGGCCCTTGGCCTTAAAGGGTGTTATTTCGAACGTATCGAAATAGTAATACATCGCCGTTCGATCGAGGTCAAACACATCTTATTTGCGAAGGCCCCTGGCCTACAAGGTTGTTATTTCGAACTTATCATAATAATAACCGTCTTCGTTCGATCGAGGTCAAACTCTTCTTTTTGGCGAAGGCCCCTGGCCTTCAAGGGTGTTATTTTGAACTTATCGAAATAGTCACCCGTCATCGTTTGATAGAGTTTGAACTCTTTTTTTTTGCGAAGGCCCTTTGCCTTAAAGGGTATTATTTCGAACTTATCAAAATAGTAACCCATCGTCGTTCGATCGAGGTCGAACTCTTCTTTTTTGGGAAGGCCCTTGGCCTTAAAGGGTGTTATTTCGAACGTATCGAAATAGTAATCCATCGCCGTTCGATCGAGGTCAAACACATCTTATTTGCGAAGGCCCCTGGCCTACAAGGGTGTTATTTCGAACTTATCGTAATAATAACCGTCTTCGTTCGATCGAGGTCAAACTCTTCTTTTTGACGAAGGCCCCTGGCCTTCAAGGGTGTTATTTCGAACTTATCGAAATAGTCACCCGTCGTCGTTCGATCGAGGTCGAAATCTTCTTTTTGGCGAAGGCCCTTTGCCTTAAAGGGTATTATTTCGAACTTATCGAAATAGTAACCCGTCATCGTATGATCGAGGTCGAACTCTTCTTTTTTGGGAAGGCCCTTGGCCTTAAAGGATGTTATTTCGAACGTATCAAAATAGTAATCCATCGCCGTTCGATCGAGGTCAAACACATCTTATTTGCGAAGGCCCCTGGCCTTAAAGGGTGTTATTTCGAACGTATCGAAATAGTAATCCATCGCCGTTCGATCGAGGTCAAACACATCTTATTTGCGAAGGCCCCTGGCCTACAAGGGTGTTATTTCGAACTTATCGTAATAATAACCGTCTTCGTTCGATCGAGGTCAAACTCTTCTTTTTGGCGAAGGCCCCTGGCCTTCAAGGGTGTTATCAAAATGTTTGAAATAACACATTTTAAGGCCAAGGGCCTTCGCCAAAAAGAAGAATTCGACATCGATCGAACGACAATGGGTTACTAATTCGATAAGTTTGAAATAACACCCTTTAAGGCTAGGGTCCTTCGTCAAAAAGAAGAGTTCAACCTCTATCGAACGACGACGGGTGACTATTTTGATAAGTTCGAAATAACACCCTTTAAGGCCAGAGGCCTACGACAAAAAGAAGAGTTCGACCTCGATCATTCGACGACGGGTTACTATTTCGATAAATTCGAAATAAAACCCTTTAAGGCAAGGGGCCTTCACCAAAACGAAGAGTTCGACCTCGATCGAACGACGATGGGTTACTATTTTGATAAGTTTGAAATAATACCCTTTAAGGCATAGGGCCTTCGCAAAAAAAAAGAGTTCAAACTCTATCGAACGACGGCAGGTGACCATTTCGATAAGTTCGAAATAACACCCTTGAAGGCCCTTGGCTTTAAAATGTGTTATTTCAAACATATCGAAATAGTAACCCGTCATCGCTCGATCGAGGTCGAACTCTTCTTTTTGGCGAAGGCCCCTAGCCTTTAAGGGTGTTATTTCGAACTTATCAAAATAGTAACCCATCGTCATTCGATCGAGGTCGAACTCTTCTTTTTGGGAAGGCCCTTTGCCTTAAAGGGTATTATTTCGAACTTATCTAAATAGTAAACCATCGTCGTATGATCGAGGTCGAACTCTTCTTTTTTGGGAAGGCCCTTGGCCTTAAAGGGTGTTATTTCAAACGTATCGAAATAGTAATCCATCGCCGTTCGATCGAGGTCAAACACATCTTATTTGCGATGGCCCCTGGCCTACAAGGTTGTTATTTCGAACTTATCGTAATAATAACCGTCTTCGTTCGATCGAGGTCAAACTCTTCTTTTTGGCGAAGGCCCCTGGCCTTCAAGGGTGTTATTTTGAACTTATCGAAATAGTCACCCGTCATCGTTTGATAGAGTTTGAACTCTTTTTTTTTGCGAAGGCCCTTTGCCTTAAAGGGTATTATTTCGAACTTATCAAAATAGTAACCCATCGTCGTTCGATCGAGGTCGAACTCTTCTTTTTTGGGAAGGCCCTTGGCCTTAAAGGGTGTTATTTCGAACGTATCGAAATAGTAATCCATCGCCGTTCGATCGAGGTCAAACACATCTTATTTGCGAAGGCCCCTGGCCTACAAGGGTGTTATTTCGAACTTATCGTAATAATAACCGTCTTCGTTCGATCGAGGTCAAACTCTTCTTTTTGGCGAAGGCCCCTGGCCTTCAAGGGTGTTATTTCGAACTTATCGAAATAGTCACCCGTCGTCGTTCGATCGAGGTCGAAATCTTCTTTTTGGCGAAGGCCCTTTGCCTTAAAGGGTATTATTTCGAACTTATCGAAATAGTAACCCGTCATCGTATGATCGAGGTCGAACTCTTCTTTTTTGGGATGGCCCTTGGCCTTAAAGGGTGTTATTTCGAACGTATCAAAATAGTAATCCATCGCCGTTCGATCGAGGTCAAACACATCTTATTTGCGAAGGCCCCTGGCCTTAAAGGGTGTTATTTCGAACGTATCGAAATAGTAATCCATCGCCGTTCGATCGAGGTCAAACACATCTTATTTGCGAAGGCCCCTGGCCTACAAGGGTGTTATTTCGAACTTATCGTAATAATAACCGTCTTCGTTCGATCGAGGTCAAACTCTTCTTTTTGGCGAAGGCCCATGGCCTTCAAGGGTGTTATCAAAATGTTTGAAATAACACATTTTAAGGCCAAGGGCCTTCGCCAAAAAGAATAATTCGACATCGATCGAACGACAATGGGTTACTAATTCGATAAGTTTGAAATAACACCCTTTAAGGCTAGGGTCCTTCGTCAAAAAGAAGAGTTCAACCTCTATCGAACGACGACGGGTGACTATTTTGATAAGTTCGAAATAACACCCTTTAAGGCCAGAGGCCTACGACAAAAAGAAGAGTTCGACCTCGATCATTCGACGACGGGTTACTATTTCGATAAGTTCGAAATAAAACCCTTTAAGGCAAGGGGCCTTCACCAAAACGAAGAGTTCGACCTCGATCGAACGACGATGGGTTACTATTTTGATAAGTTCGAAATAATACCCTTTAAGGCATAGGGCCTTCGCAAAAAAAAAGAGTTCAAACTCTATCGAACGACGGCAGGTGACTATTTCGATAAGTTCGAAATAACACCCTTGAAGGCCCTTGGCTTTAAAATGTGTTATTTCAAACATATCGAAATAGTAACCCGTCATCGCTCGATCGAGGTCGAACTCTTCTTTTTGGCGAAGGCCCCTAGCCTTTAAGGGTGTTATTTCGAACTTATCAAAATAGTAACCCATCGTCATTCGATCGAGGTCGAACTTTTCTTTTTTGGGAAGGCCCTTTGCCTTAAAGGGTATTATTTCGAACTTATCTAAATAGTAAACCATCGTCGTATGATCGAGGTCGAACTCTTCTTTTTTGGGAAGGCCCTTGGCCTTAAAGGGTGTTATTTCGAACGTATCGAAATAGTAATCCATCGCCGTTCGATCGAGGTCAAACACATCTTATTTGCGAAGGCCCCTGGCCTTAAAGGGTGTTATTTCGAACGTATCGAAATAGTAATCCATCGCCGTTCGATCGAGGTCAAACACATCTTATTTGCGAAGGCCCCTGGCCTACAAGGGTGTTATTTCGAACTTATATTAATAATAACCGTCTTCGTTCGATCGAGGTCAAACTCTTCTTTTTGGTGAAGGCCCCTGGCCTTCAAGGGTGTTATTTTGAACTTATCGAAATAGTCACCCGTCGTCGTATGATCGAGGTCGAACTCTTCTTTTTTGGGAAGGCCCTTGGCCTTAAAGGGTGTTATTTCGAACGTATCGAAATAGTAATCCATCGCCGTTCGATCGAGGTCCAACACATCTTATTTGCGAAGGCCCCTGGCCTACAAGGTTGTTATTTCGAACTTATCGTAATACTAACCGTCTTCGTTCGATCGAGGTAAAACTCTTCTTTTTGGCGAAGGCCCCTGGCCTTCAAGGGTGTTATTTTGAACTTATCGAAATAGTCACCCGTCGTCGTTCGATAGAGTTTGAACTCTTTTTTTTTGCGAAGGCCCTTTGCCTTAAAGGGTATTATTTCGAACTTATCAAAATAGTAACCCATCGTCGTTCGATCGAGGTCGAACTCTTCTTTTTTGGGAAGGCCCTTGGCCTTAAAGGGTGTTATTTCGAACGTATCGAAATAGTAATCCATCGCCGTTCGATCGAGGTCAAACACATCTTATTTGCGAAGGCCCCTGGCCTACAAGGGTGTTATTTCGAACTTATCGTAATAATAACCGTCTTCGTTCGATCGAGGTCAAACTCTTCTTTTTGGCGAAGGCCCCTGGCCTTCAAGGGTGTTATTTCGAACTTATCGAAATAGTCACCCGTCGTCGTTCGATCGAGGTCGAAATCTTCTTTTTGGCGAAGGCCCTTTGCCTTAAAGGGTATTATTTCGAACTTATCGAAATAGTAACCCGTCATCGTATGATCGAGGTCGAACTCTTCTTTTTTGGGAAGGACCTTGGCCTTAAAGGGTGTTATTTCGAACGTATCAAAATAGTAATCCATCGCCGTTCGATCGAGGTCAAACACATCTTATTTGCGAAGGCCCCTGGCCTTAAAGGGTGTTATTTCGAACGTATCGAAATAGTAATCCATCGCCGTTCGATCGAGGTCAAACACATCTTATTTGCGAAGGCCCCTGGCCTACAAGGGTGTTATTTCGAACTTATCGTAATAATAACCGTCTTCGTTCGATCGAGGTCAAACTCTTCTTTTTGGCGAAGGCCCCTGGCCTTCAAGGGTGTTATCAAAATGTTTGAAATAACACATTTTAAGGCCAAGGGCCTTCGCCAAAAAGAAGAATTCGACATCGATCGAACGACAATGGGTTACTAATTCGATAAGTTTGAAATAACACCCTTTAAGGCTAGGGTCCTTCGTCAAAAAGAAGAGTATAACCTCTATCGAACGACGACGGGTGACTATTTTGATAAGTTCGAAATAACACCCTTTAAGGCCAGAGGCCTACGACAAAAAGAAGAGTTCGACCTCGATCATTCGACGACGGGTTACTATTTCGATAAGTTCGAAATAAAACCCTTTAAGGCAAGGGGCCTTCACCAAAACGAAGAGTTCGACCTCGATCGAACGACGATGGGTTACTATTTTGATAAGTTCGAAATAATACCCTTTAAGGCATAGGACCTTCGCAAAAAAAAAAACAGTTCAAACTGTATCGAACGACGGCGGGTGACTATTTCGATAAGTTCGAAATAACACCCTTGAAGGCCCTTGGCCTTAAAATGTATTATTTCAAACATATCGAAATAGTAACCTGTCATCGCTCGATCGAGGTCGAACTCTTCTTTTTGGCGAAGGCCCCTAGCCTTTAAGGGTGTTATTTCGAACTTATCAAAATAGTAACCCATCGTCATTCGATCGAGGTCGAACTCTTCTTTTTTGGGAAGGCCCTTTGCCTTAAAGGGTATTATTTCAAACTTATCGAAATAGTAAACCGTCGTCGTATGATCGAGGTCGAACTCTTCTTTTTTGGGAAGGCCCTTGGCCTTAAAGGGTGTTATTTCGAACGTATCGAAATAGTAATCCATCGCCGTTCGATCGAGGTCAAACACATCTTATTTGCGAAGGCCCCTGGCCTTAAAGGGTGTTATTTCGAACGTATCGAAATAGTAATCCATCGCCGTTCGATCGAGGTCAAACACATCTTATTTGCGAAGGCCCCTGGCCTACAAGGGTGTTATTTCGAACTTATATTAATAATAACCGTCTTCGTTCGATCGAGGTCAAACTCTTCTTTTTGGTGAAGGCCCCTGGCCTTCAAGGGTGTTATTTTGAACTTATCGAAATAGTCACCCGTCGTCGTATGATCGAGGTCGAACTCTTCTTTTTTGGGAAGGCCCTTGGCCTTAAAGGGTGTTATTTCGAACGTATCGAAATAGTAATCCATCGCCGTTCGATCGAGGTCCAACACATCTTATTTGCGAAGGCCCCTGGCCTACAAGGTTGTTATTTCGAACTTATCGTAATACTAACCGTCTTCGTTCGATCGAGGTAAAACTCTTCTTTTTGGCGAAGGCCCCTGGCCTTCAAGGGTGTTATTTTGAACTTATCGAAATAGTCACCCGTCGTCGTTCGATAGAGTTTGAACTCTTTTTTTTTGCGAAGGCCCTTTGCCTTAAAGGGTATTATTTCGAACTTATCAAAATAGTAACCCATCGTCGTTCGATCGAGGTCGAACTCTTCTTTTTTGGGAAGGCCCTTGGCCTTAAAGGGTGTTATTTCGAACGTATCGAAATAGTAATCCATCGCCGTTCGATCGAGGTCAAACACATCTTATTTGCGAAGGCCCCTGGCCTACAAGGGTGTTATTTCGAACTTATCGTAATAATAACCGTCTTCGTTCGATCGAGGTCAAACTCTTCTTTTTGGCGAAGGCCCCTGGCCTTCAAGGGTGTTATTTCGAACTTATCGAAATAGTCACCCGTCGTCGTTCGATCGAGGTCGAAATCTTCTTTTTGGCGAAGGCCCTTTGCCTTAAAGGGTATTATTTCGAACTTATCGAAATAGTAACCCGTCATCGTATGATCGAGGTCGAACTCTTCTTTTTTGGGAAGGACCTTGGCCTTAAAGGGTGTTATTTCGAACGTATCAAAATAGTAATCCATCGCCGTTCGATCGAGGTCAAACACATCTTATTTGCGAAGGCCCCTGGCCTTAAAGGGTGTTATTTCGAACGTATCGAAATAGTAATCCATCGCCGTTCGATCGAGGTCAAACACATCTTATTTGCGAAGGCCCCTGGCCTACAAGGGTGTTATTTCGAACTTATCGTAATAATAACCGTCTTCGTTCGATCGAGGTCAAACTCTTCTTTTTGGCGAAGGCCCCTGGCCTTCAAGGGTGTTATCAAAATGTTTGAAATAACACATTTTAAGGCCAAGGGCCTTCGCCAAAAAGAAGAATTCGACATCGATCGAACGACAATGGGTTACTAATTCGATAAGTTTGAAATAACACCCTTTAAGGCTAGGGTCCTTCGTCAAAAAGAAGAGTATAACCTCTATCGAACGACGACGGGTGACTATTTTGATAAGTTCGAAATAACACCCTTTAAGGCCAGAGGCCTACGACAAAAAGAAGAGTTCGACCTCGATCATTCGACGACGGGTTACTATTTCGATAAGTTCGAAATAAAACCCTTTAAGGCAAGGGGCCTTCACCAAAACGAAGAGTTCGACCTCGATCGAACGACGATGGGTTACTATTTTGATAAGTTCGAAATAATACCCTTTAAGGCATAGGACCTTCGCAAAAAAAAAAACAGTTCAAACTGTATCGAACGACGGCGGGTGACTATTTCGATAAGTTCGAAATAACACCCTTGAAGGCCCTTGGCCTTAAAATGTATTATTTCAAACATATCGAAATAGTAACCTGTCATCGCTCGATCGAGGTCGAACTCTTCTTTTTGGCGAAGGCCCCTAGCCTTTAAGGGTGTTATTTCGAACTTATCAAAATAGTAACCCATCGTCATTCGATCGAGGTCGAACTCTTCTTTTTGGGAAGGCCCTTTGCCTTAAAGGGTATTATTTCAAACTTATCGAAATAGTAAACCGTCGTCGTATGATCGAGGTCGAACTCTTCTTTTTTGGGAAGGCCCTTGGCCTTAAAATGTGTTATTTCCAACATATCGAAATAGTAACCCGTCGTCGCTTGATCGAGGTCGAACTCTTCTTTTTGGCGAAGGCCCCTAGCCTTTAAGGGTGTTATTTCGAACTTATCAAAATAGTAACCCATCGTCATTCGATCGAGGTCGAACTCTTCTTTTTGGGAAGGCCCTTTGCCTTAAAGGGTATTATTTCGAACTTATCGAAATAGTAAACCGTCGTCGTATGATCGAGGTCGAACTCTTCTTTTTTGGGAAGGCCCTTGGCCTTAAAATGTGTTATTTCCAACATATCGAAATAGTAACCCGTCGTCGCTTGATCGAGGTCGAACTCTTCTTTTTGGCGAAGGCCCCTAGCCTTTAGGGTGTTATTTCGAACTTATCAAAATAGTAACCCATCGTCATTCGATCGAGGTCGAACTCTTCTTTTTTGGGAAGGCCCTTGGCCTTAAAGGGTGTTATTTCGAACGTATCGAAATAGTAATCCATCGCCGTTCAATCGAGGTCAAACACATCTTATTTGCGAAGGCCCCTGGCCTTAAAGGGTGTTATTTCGAACGTATCGAAATAGTAATCCATCGCCGTTCGATCGAGGTCAAACACATCTTATTTGCGAAGGCCCCTGGCCTACAAGGGTGTTATTTCGAACTTATCGTAATAATAACCGTCTTCGTTCGATCGAGGTCAAACTCTTCTTTTTGGTGAAGGCCCCTGGCCTTCAAGGGTGTTATTTTGAACTTATCGAAATAGTCACCCGTCGTCGTTCGATAGAGTTTGAACTCTTTTTTTTTTGCGAAGGCCCTTTGCCTTAAAGGGTATTATTTCAAACTTATCAAAATAGTAACCCGTTGTCGTTCGATCGATGTCGAACTCTTCTTTTTGGCGAAGGCCCTTGGCCTTAAAATGTGTTATTTCAAACATATCGATATAGTAACCCGTCGTCGTTCGATCGAGGTCGAACTCTTCTTTTTGGCGAAGGCCCCTAGCCTTTAAGGGTGTTATTTCTAACTTATCAAAATAGTAACCCATCGTCGTTCGATCGAGGTCGAACTCTTCTTTTTGGCGAAGGCCCCTGGCCTTAAAGGGTGTTATTTCGAACGTATCGAAATAGTAATCCATCGCCGTTCGATCGAGGTCAAACACATCTTATTTGCGAAGGCCCCTGGCCTACAAGGGTGTTATTTCGAACTTATCGTAATAATAACCGTCTTCGTTCGATCGAGGTCAAACTCTTCTTTTTGGTGAAGGCCCCTGGCCTTCAAGGGTGTTATTTTGAACTTATCGAAATAGTCACCCGTCGTCATTCGATAGAGTTTGAACTCTTTTTTTTTTTGCGAAGGCCCTTTGCCTTAAAGGGTATTATTTCGAACTTATCAAAATAGTAACCCGTTGTCGTTCGATCGATGTCGAACTCTTCTTTTTGGCGAAGGCCCTTGGCCTTAAAATGTGTTATTTCAAACATATCGAAATAGTAACCCGTCGTCGTTCGATCGAGGTCGAACTCTTCTTTTTGGCGAAGGCCCCTAGCCTTTAAGGGAGTTATTTCTAACTTATCAAAATAGTAACCCATCGTCGTTCGATCAAGGTCGAACTCTTCTTTTTGGCGAAGGCCCCTGGACTTAAAGGGTGTTATTTCGAACGTATCGAAATAGTAATCCATCGCCGTTCGATCTAGGTCAAACACATCTTATTTGCGAAGGCCCCTGGCCTACAAGTTTGTTATTTCGAACTTATCGTAATAATAACCGTCTTCGTTCGATCGAGGTCAAACTCTTCTTTTTGGCGAAGGCCCCTGGCCTTCAAGGGTGTTATTTTGAACTTATCGAAATAGTCACCCGTCGTCGTTTGATAGAGTTTGAACTCTTTTTTTTTGCGAAGGCCCTTTGCCTTAAAGGGTATTATTTCGAACTTATCAAAATAGTAACCCATCGTCGTTCGATCGAGGTCGAACTCTTCTTTTTTGGGAAGGCCCTTGGCCTTAAAGGGTGTTATTTCGAACGTATCGAAATAGTAATCCATCGCCGTTCGATCGAGGTCAAACACATCTTATTTGCGAAGGCCCCTGGCCTACAAGGGTGTTATTTCGAACTTATCGTAATAATAACCGTCTTCGTTCGATCGAGGTCAAACTCTTCTTTTTGGCGAAGGCCCCTGGCCTTCAAGGGTGTTATTTCGAACTTATCGAAATAGTCACCCGTCGTCGTTCGATCGAGGTCGAACTCTTCTTTTTGGCGAAGGCCCTTTGCCTTAAAGGGTATTATTTCGAACTTATCGAAATAGTAACCCGTCGTCGTATGATCGAGGTCGAACTCTTCTTTTTTGGGAAGGCCCTTGGCCTTAAAGGGTGTTATTTCGAACGTATCGAAATAGTAATCCATCGCCGTTCGATCGAGGTCAAACACATCTTATTTGCGAAGGCCCCTGGCCTTAAAGGGTGTTATTTCGAACGTATCGAAATAGTAATCCATCGTCGTTAGATCGAGGTCAAACACATCTTATTTGCGAAGGCCCCTGGCCTACAAGGGTGTTATTTCGAACTTATCGTAATAATAACCGTCTTCGTTCGATCGAGGTCAAACTCTTCTTTTTGGCGAAGGCCCCTGGCCTTCAATGGTGTTATCAAAATGTTTGAAATAACACATTTTAACGCCAAGGGCCTTCGCCAAAAAGAAGAGTTCGACATCGATCGAACGACAATGGGTTACTAATTCGATAAGTTTGAAATAACACCCTTTAAGGCTAGGGTCCTTCATCAAAAAGAAGAGTTCAACCTCTATCGAACGACGACGGGTGAATATTTCGATAAGTTCGAAATAACACCCTTTAAGGCCAGAGTCCTACGACAAAAAGAAGAGTTCGACCTCGATCATTCGACGACGGGTTACTATTTCGATAAGTTCGAAATAAAACCCTTTAAGGCTAGGGGCCTTTACCAAAACGAAGAGTTCGACCCCGATCGAACGACGATGGGTTACTATTTTGATAAGTTCGAAATAATACCCTTTAAGGCATAGGGCCTTCGCAAAAAAAAAAGAGTTCAAACTCTATCGAACGACGGCGGTTGACTATTTCGATAAGTTCGAAATAACACCCTTGAAGGCCCTTGGCCTCAAAATGTGTTATTTCAAACATATCGAAATAGTAATCCGTCATCGCTCGATCGAGGTCGAACTCTTCTTTTTGGCGAAGGCCCCTAGCCTTTAAGGGTGTTATTTCGAACTTATCAAAATAGTAACCCATCGTCATTCGATCGAGGTCCAACTCTTCTTTTTTGGGAAGGCCCTTTGCCTTAAAGGGTATTATTTCGAACTTATCGAAATAGTAAACCGTCGTCGTATGATCGAGGTCGAACTCTTCTTTTTTGGGAAGGCCCTTGGCCTTAAAGGGTGTTATTTCGAACGTATCGAAATAGTAATCCATCGCCGTTCGATCGAGGTCAAACACATCTTATTTGCGAAGGCCCCTGGCCTTAAAGGGTGTTATTTCGAACGTATCGAAATAGTAATCCATCGCCGTTCGATCGAGGTCAAACACATCTTATTTGCGAAGGCCCCTGGCCTACAAGGGTGTTATTTCGAACTTATCGCAATAATAACCGTCTTCGTTCGATCGAGGTCAAACTCTTCTTTTTGGTGAAGGCCCCTGGCCTTCAAGGGTGTTATTTTGAACTTATCGAAATAGTCACCCGTCGTCGTTCGATAGAGTTTGAACTCTTTTTTTTTCTGCGAAGGCCCTTTGCCTTAAAGGGTATTATTTCAAACTTATCAAAATAGTAACGCGTCGTCGTTCGATCAAGGTCGAACTCTTCTTTTTGGTGAAGGCCCCTGGCCTTAAATGGTGTTATTTCGAACTTATCGAAATAGTATCCCGTCGTCGTATGATCGAGGTTGAACTCTTATTTTTGGCGAAGGCCTCTGGCCTTAAAGGGTGTTATTTCGAACTTATCGAAATAGTAACCCGGCGTCGTTCAATCGAGGTCAAACTCTTCTTTTTTGGGAAGGCCCTTGGCCTTAAAATGTGTTATTTCCAACATATCGAAATAGTAACCCGTCGTCGCTCGATCGAGGTCGAACTCTTCTTTTTGGCGAAGGCCCCTAGCCTTTAAGGGTGTTATTTCGAACTTATCAAAATAGTAACCCATCGTCATTCGATCGAGGTCGAACTCTTCTTTTTTGGGAAGGCCCTTTGCCTTAAAGGGTATTATTTCGAACTTATCGAAATAGTAACCCGTCGTCGTATGATCGAGGTCGAACTCTTCTTTTTGGGAAGGACCTTGGCCTTAAAGGGTGTTATTTCGAACGTATCGAAATAGTAATCCATCGCCGTTCAATCGAGGTCAAACACATCTTATTTGCGAAGGCCCCTGGCCTTAAAGGGTGTTATTTCGAACGTATCGAAATATTAATCCATCGCCGTTCGATCGAGGTCAAACACATCTTATTTGCGAAGGCCCCTGGCCTACAAGGGTGTTATTTCGAACTTATCGTAATAATAACCGTCTTCGTTCGATCGAGGTCAAACTCTTCTTTTTGGCGAAGGCCCCTGGCCTTCAAGGGTGTTATTTTGAACTTATCGAAATAGTCACCCGTCGTCGTTTGATAGAGTTTGAACTCTTTTTTTTTGCGAAGGCCCTTTGCCTCAAAGGGTATTATTTCGAACTTATCAAAATAGTAACCCATCGTCGTTCGATCGAGGTCGAACTCTTCTTTTTTGGGAAGGCCCTTGGCCTTAAAGGGTGTTATTTCGAACGTATCGAAATAGTAATCCATCGCCGTTCGATCGAGGTCAAACACATCTTATTTGCGAAGGCCCCTGGCCTACAAGGGTGTTATTTCGAACTTATCGTAATAATAACCGTCTTCGTTCGATCGAGGTCAAACTCTTCTTTTTGGCGAAGGCCCCTGGCCTTCAAGGGTGTTATTTCGAACTTATCGAAATAGTCACCCGTCGTCGTTCGATCGAGGTCGAACTCTTCTTTTTGGCGAAGGCCCTTTGCCTTAAAGGGTATTATTTCGAACTTATCGAAATAGTAACCCGTCGTCGTATGATCGAGGTCGAACTCTTCTTTTTTGGGAAGGCCCTTGGCCTTAAAGGGTGTTATTTCGAACGTATCGAAATAGTAATCCATCGCCGTTCGATCGAGGTCAAACACATCTTATTTGCGAAGGCCCCTGGCCTTAAAGGGTGTTATTTCGAACGTATCGAAATAGTAATCCATCGTCGTTAGATCGAGGTCAAACACATCTTATTTGCGAAGGCCCCTGGCCTACAAGGGTGTTATTTCGAACTTATCGTAATAATAACCGTCTTCGTTCGATCGAGGTCAAACTCTTCTTTTTGGCGAAGGCCCCTGGCCTTCAAGGGTGTTATCAAAATGTTTGAAATAACACATTTTAAGGCCAAGGGCCTTCGCCAAAAAGAAGAGTTCGACATCGATCGAACGACAATGGGTTACTAATTCGATAAGTTTGAAATAACACCCTTTAAGGCTAGGGTCCTTCATCAAAAAGAAGAGTTCAACCTCTATCGAACGACGACGGGTGAATATTTCGATAAGTTCGAAATAACACCCTTTAAGGCCAGAGGCCTACGACAAAAAGAAGAGTTCGACCTCGATCATTCGACGACGGGTTACTATTTCGATAAGTTCGAAATAAAACCCTTTAAGGCTAGGGGCCTTCACCAAAACGAAGAGTTCGACCCCGATCGAACGACGATGGGTTACTATTTTGATAAGTTCGAAATAATACCCTTTAAGGCATAGGGCCTTCGCAAAAAAAAAAAGAGTTCAAACTCTATCGAACGACGGCGGTTGACTATTTCGATAAGTTCGAAATAACACCCTTGAAGGCCCTTGGCCTTAAAATGTGTTATTTCAAACATATCGAAATAGTAATCCGTCATCGCTCGATCGAGGTCGAACTCTTCTTTTTGGCGAAGGCCCCTAGCCTTTAAGGGTGTTATTTCGAACTTATCAAAATAGTAACCCATCGTCATTCGATCGAGGTCCAACTCTTCTTTTTTGGGAAGGCCCTTTGCCTTAAAGGGTATTATTTCGAACTTATCGAAATAGTAAACCGTCGTCGTATGATCGAGGTCGAACTCTTCTTTTTTGGGAAGGCCCTTGGCCTTAAAGGGTGTTATTTCGAACGTATCGAAATAGTAATCCATCAACGTTCGATCGAGGTCAAACACATCTTATTTGCGAAGGCCCCTGGCCTTAAAGGGTGTTATTTCGAACGTATCGAAATAGTAATCCATCGCCGTTCGATCGAGGTCAAACACATCTTATTTGCGAAGGCCCCTGGCCTACAAGGGTGTTATTTCGAACTTATCGCAATAATAACCGTCTTCGTTCGATCGAGGTCAAACTCTTCTTTTTGGTGAAGGCCCCTGGCCTTCAAGGGTGTTATTTTGAACTTATCGAAATAGTCACCCGTCGTCGTTCGATAGAGTTTGAACTCTTTTTTTTTCTGCGAAGGCCCTTTGCCTTAAAGGGTATTATTTCGAACTTATCAAAATAGTAACGCGTCGTCGTTCGATCAAGGTCGAACTCTTCTTTTTGGTGAAGGCCCCTGGCCTTAAATGGTGTTATTTCGAACTTATCGAAATAGTATCCCGTCGTCGTATGATCGAGGTTGAACTCTTATTTTTGGCGAAGGCCTCTGGCCTTAAAGGGTGTTATTTCGAACTTATCGAAATAGTAACCCGGCGTCGTTCGATCGAGGTCAAACTCTTCTTTTTTGGGAAGGCCCTTGGCCTTAAAATGTGTTATTTCCAACATATCGAAATAGTAACCCGTCGTCGCTCGATCGAGGTCGAACTCTTCTTTTTGGCGAAGGCCCCTAGCCTTTAAGGGTGTTATTTCGAACTTATCAAAATAGTAACCCATCGTCATTCGATCGAGGTCGAACTCTTCTTTTTGGGAAGGCCCTTTGCCTTAAAGGGTATTATTTCGAACTTATCGAAATAGTAACCCGTCGTCGTATGATCGATGTCGAACTCTTCTTTTTTGGGAAGGACCTTGGCCTTAAAGGGTGTTATTTCGAACGTATCGAAATAGTAATCCATCGCCGTTCAATCGAGGTCAAACACATCTTATTTGCGAAGGCCCCTGGCCTTAAAGGGTGTTATTTCGAACGTATCGAAATAGTAATCCATCGCCGTTCGATCGAGGTCAAACACATCTTATTTGCGAAGGCCCCTGGCCTACAAGGGTGTTATTTCGAACTTATCGTAATAATAACCGTCTTCGTTCGATCGAGGTCAAACTCTTCTTTTTGGTGAAGGCCCCTGGCCTTCAAGGGTGTTATTTTGAACTTATCGAAATAGTCACCCGTCGTCGTTCGATAGAGTTTGAACTCTTTTTTTTTTGCGAAGGCCCTTTGCCTTAAAGGGTATTATTTCGAACTTATCAAAATAATAACCCGTCGTCGTTCGATCAAGGTCGAACTCTTCTTTTTGGTGAAAGCCCCTGGCCTTAAATGGTGTTATTTCGAACTTATCGAAATAGTATCCCGTCGTCGTATGTTCGAGGTTGACCTCTTCTTTTTGGCGAAGGCCTCTGGCCTTAAAGGGTGTTATTTCGAACTTATCGAAATAGTAACCCGTCGTCATTCGATCGAGGTCGAACTCTTCTTTTTGGCGAAGGCCCCTGGCTTTAAAGGGTGTTATTTCAAACTTATCGAAATAGTAACCCATCGTCGTTCGATCGAGGTCGAACTCTTCTTTTTGGCGAAGGCCCCTAGCCTTTAAGGGTGTTATTTCAAACTTATCGAAATAGTAACCCGTCGTCGTATGATCGAGGTCGAAATCTTCTTTTTTGGGAAGGCCCTTGGCCTTAAAGGGTGTTATTTCGAACGTATCGAAATAGTAATCCATCGCCGTTCGATCGAGGTCAAACACATCTTATTTGCGAAGGCCCCTGGCCTTAAAGGGTGTTATTTCGAACGTATCGAAATAGTAATCCATCGCCGTTCGATCGAGGTCAAACACATCTTATTTGCGAAGGCCCCTGGCCTACAAGGGTGTTATTTCGAACTTATCGTAATAATAACCGTCTTCGTTCGATCGAGGTCAAACTCTTCTTTTTGGCGAAGGCCTCTGGCCTTCAAGGGTGTTATTTTGAACTTATCGAAATAGTCACCCGTCGTCGTTTGATAGAGTTTGAACTCTTTTTTTTTGCGAAGGCCCTTTGCCTTAAAGGGTATTATTTCGAACTTATCAAAATAGTAACCCATCGTCGTTCGATCGAGGTCGAACTCTTCTTTTTTGGGAAGGCTCTTGGCCTTAAAGGGTGTTATTTGGAACGTATCGAAATAGTAATCCATCGCCGTTCGATCGAGGTCAAACACATATTATTTGCGAAGGCCCCTGGCCTACAAGGGTGTTATTTTGAACTTATCGTAATAATAACCGTCTTCGTTCGATCGAGGTCAAACTCTTCTTTTTGGCGAAGGCCCCTGGCCTTCAAGGGTGTTATTTCGAACTTATCGAAATTGTCACCCGTCGTCGTTCGATCGAGGTCGAACTCTTCTTTTTGGCGAAGGCCCTTTGCCTTAAAGGGTATTATTTCGAACTTATCGAAATAGTAACCCGTCGTCGTATGATCGAGGTCGAACTCTTCTTTTTTGGGAAGGCCCTTGGCCTTAAAGGGTGTTATTTCGAACGTATCGAAATAGTAATCCATCGCCGTTCGATCGAGGTCAAACACATCTTATTTGCGAAGGCCCCTGGCCTTAAAAGGTGTTATTTCGAACGTATCGAAATAGTAATCCATCGCCGTTCGATCGAGGTCAAACACATCTTATTTGCGAAGGCCCCTGGCCTACAAGGGTGTCATCGTTCGATCGAGGTCGAACTCTTCTTTTTGGCGAAGGCCCCTAGCCTTTAAGGGTGTTATTTCGAACTTATCAAAATTGTAACCCAGCGTCGTTCGATCGAGGTCGAACTCTTCTTTTTGGAGGAGGCCCCTGGCCTTAAAGGGTGTTATTTCGAACTTATTGACATAGTAACCCGGTGTCGTATGATCGAGGTCGAACTCTTCTTTTTGGCGAAAGTGTAATTTCGAACTTATCAAAATAGTCACCCGTCGTCGTTCGATAGAGTTTGAACTCTTATTTTTTTTGCGAAGGCCCTTTGCCTTAAAGGGTATTATTTCGAACTTATCAAAATAGAAACCCATCGTCGTTCGATCGAGGTCGAACTCTTCGTTTTGGCGAAGGCCCCTTGCCTTAAAGGGTTTTATTTCGAATTTATCAAAATAGTAACCCGTCCTCGAATGATCGAGGTCGAACTCTTCTTTTTGTCGTAGGCCTCTGGACTTAAAGGGTGTTATTTCGAACTTATCGAAATAGTCACCCGTCGTCGTTCGATAGAGGTTGAACACATATTATTTGCGAAGGCCCCTGGCCTACAAGGGTGTTATTTTGAACTTATCGTAATAATAACCGTCTTCGTTCGATCGAGGTCAAACTCTTCTTTTTGGCGAAGGCCCCTGGCCTTCAAGGGTGTTATTTCGAACTTATCGAAATAGTCACCCGTCGTCGTTCGATCGAGGTCGAACTCTTCTTTTTGGCGAAGGCCCTTTGCCTTAAAGGGTATTATTTCGAACTTATCGAAATAGTAACCCATCGTCGTTCGATCGAGGTCGAACTCTTCTTTTTTGGGAAGGCCCTTGGCCTTAAAGGGTGTTATTTCGAACGTATCGAAATAGTAATCCATCGCCGTTCGATCGAGGTCAAACACATATTATTTGCGAAGGCCCCTGGCCTACAAGGGTGTTATTTTGAACTTATCGTAATAATAACAGTCTTCGTTCGATCGAGGTCAAACTTTTCTTTTTGGCGAAGGCCCCTGGCCTTCAAGGGTGTTATTTCGAACTTATCGAAATAGTCACCCGTCGTCGTTCGATCGAGGTCGAACTCTTCTTTTTGGCGAAGGCCCTTTGCCTTAAAGGGTATTATTTCGAACTTATCGAAATAGTAACCCGTCGTCGTATGATCGAGGTCGAACTCTTCTTTTTGGGAAGGCCCTTGGCCTTAAAGGGTGTTATTTCGAACGTATCGAAATAGTAATCCATCGCCGTTCGATCGAGGTCAAACACATCTTAATTGCGAAGTCCCCTGGCCTTAAAGTGTGTTATTTCGAACGTATCGAAATAGTAATCCATCGCCGTTCGATCGAGGTCAAACACATCTTATTTGCGAAGGCCCCTGGCCTACAAGGGTGTCATCGTTCGATCGAGGTCGAACTCTTCTTTTTGGCGAAGGCCCCTAGCCTTTAAGGGTGTTATTTCGAACTTATCAAAATTGTAACCCTGCGTCGTTCGATCGAGGTCGAACTCTTCTTTTTGGCGGAGGCTCCTGGCCTTAAAGGGTGTTATTTTGAACTTATTGACATAGTAACCCGGTGTCGTATGATCGAGGTCGAACTCTTCTTTTTGGCGAAAGTGTTATTTCGAACTTATCGAAATAGTCACCCGTCGTCATTCGATAGAGTTTGAACTCTTATTTTTTTTGCGAAGGCCCTTTGCCTTAAAGGGTATTATTTCGAACTTATCAAAATAGAAACCCATCGTCATTCGATCGAGGTCGAACTCTTCGTTTTGGCGAAGGCCCCTTGCCTTAAAGGGTTTTATTTCGAACATATCAAAATAGTAACCCGTCGTCGAATGATCGAGGTCGAACTCTTCTTTTTGTCGTAGGCCTCTGGACTTAAAGGGTGTTATTTCGAACTTATCGAAATAGTCACCCGTCGTCGTTCGATAGAGGTTGAACTCTTTTTTTTGGCGAAGGACCCTAGACTTAAAGGGTGTTATTTCAAACTTATCGAATTAGTAACCCATTGTCATTCGATCGATGTCGAACTCTTCTTTTTGGCGAAGGCCCTTGGCCTTAAAATGTGTTATTTCAAACATATCGAAATAGTAACCCGTCGTCGTTAGATCGAGGTCGAACTCTTCTTTTTGGCGAAGGCCCCTAGCCTTTAAGGGTGTTATTTCTAACTTATCAAAATAGTAACCCATCGTCATTCGATCGAGGTCGAACTCTTCTTTTTGGCGAAGGCCCCTGGCCTTCAAGGGTGTTATTTCAAACTTATCGAAATAGTAACCCGTCGTCGTTCGATCAAGGTCGAACTCTTCTTTTTGGTGAAGGCCCCTGGCCTTAAAGGGTGTTATTTCGAACTTATCGAAATTGTATCCCGTCGCCGTATGATCGAGGTTGAACTCTTCTTTTTGGCGAAGGCCTCTGGCCTTAAAGGGTGTTATTTCGAACTTATCGAAATAGTCACCCGACGTCGTTCGATAGAGGTTGAACTCTTCTTTTTGGCGAAGGCCCCTAGCCTTAAAGGGTGTTATTTCGAACTTATCGAAATAGTAACCCATTGTCGTTCGATCGAGGTCGAATTCTTCTTTTTGGCGAAAGCCCTTGGCCTTAAAATGTGTTATTTCAAACTAATCGAAATAGTAACTCGTCGTCGTTCGATCGAGGTCGAACACTTCTTTTTGGCGAAGGCCCCTAGCTTTAAAGGATGTTATTTCACACTTATGAAAATAGTAACCCACCTTCATTCGATCGAGATCGAACTCTTCTTTTTGGCGAAGGACCCTAGCCTTCAAGGGTGTAATTTTGAACTTATCGAAAGAGTAACCTGTCGCCGTTCGATCGAGGTCGAACTCTTTTTTTTGGCGAAGGCCCCTGGCCTTACAGGGTCTTATTTCAAACTTATCGAAAGAGTAACCTGTCGTCGTTCGATCGAGGTCGAACTCTTCTTTTTGTCGAAGGCCCCTGGCCTTGAAGAATGTTAGTTCAAACTTATCAAAATAGTAACCCATCATCGTTTGATCGAGGTCGAATTCTTCTTTTTGGCGAAGGCCCCTGGCCTTCAAGGGTGTTATTTCGAACTTATCGTAATAATAACCGTCGTCGTTTGATCGAGGTCGAACTCTTCTTTTTGGCGAAGGCCCCTGGCCTTCAAGGGTGTTATTTCAAACTTATCAAAATAGTAACCCGTCGTCGTTCGATCGAGGTTGAACTCTTGTTTTTGGCGAAGGCCCCTGGCCTTAAAGGATGTTATTTCGAACTTATCGAAATAGTAACCCGTCGTCGTATGATCGACGTCGAACTCTTCTTTTTGGCGAAGGCCTCTAGCCTTAATGGGTGTTATTTCGAACTTATCGAAATAGTGATCTGTCGTCGTTCGATAGAGGTTGAACTCTTCTTTTTGGTGAAGGACCCTAGCCTTAAAGGGTGTTATGTCGAACTTATCGAAATAGTAACTCATTGTCGTTCGAACGAGGTTGAACTCTTCTTTTTGGCGAAGGCCCTTGGCCTTAAAATGTGTTATTTCAAACTTATCGAAATAGTAACCCGTCGTCGTTCGATCGAGGTCGAACTCTTCTTTTTAGCGAAGGACCCTAGGCTTTAAGGGTGTAATTTCGAACTTATCAAAATATTAACACATCGTCGTTCGATCGAGGTCGAACTCTTCTTTTTGGCGAAGGCCCCTGACCTTCAAGTGTGTTATTTCGAACTTATCGAAATAGTAACCCGTCGTTGTTCGATCGAGGTCGAACTCTTCTTTTTGGCGAATGCCCCTGTCCTTAAAGGGTGTTATTTCGAACTTATCGAAATAGTAACCCGTTTTCGTATGATCGAGGTCGAATTCTTCTTTTTGGCAAAAACCTCTGGCCTTAAAGGGTGTTATTTCGAACTTATCGAAATTGTCACCCATCGTCGTTCGATAGAGGTTGAACTCTTCTTTTTGGCGAAGGCCCCTGGCCTTCAAGGGTGTTATTTCGAACTTATCGAAATAGTAACCCGTCGTCGTTCGATCGAGGTCGAACTCTTCTTTTTGGCGAATGCCCCTGGCCTTAAAGGGTGTTATTTCGAACTTATCGAAATAGTAACCCGTTTTTGTATGATCGAGGTCGCACTCTTCTTTTTGGCGAAAGCCTCTGGCCTTAAAGGGTGTTATTTCGAACCTATCGAAATTGTCACCCGTCGTCGTTCGATAGAGGTTAAACTCTTCGTTTTGGTGAAGGCCCCTAGATTTAAAGGGTGTTATGTCGAACTTATCGAATTAGTAACCCATTGTCGTTCGATCGAGGTCGAACTGTTCTTTTTGGTGAAGGCCCCTGGCCTTAAAAGGGGTTATTTCGAACTTATCAAAATAGTAAACCATCGTTGTTCGATCGAGGTCGAACTCTTCTTTTTGGTGAAGGCCCCTGGCCTTAAAGGGGGTTATTTCGAACTTATCAAAAAAGTAAACCATCGTCGTTCGATCGAGGTCGAACTCTTCTTTTTGGCGAAGGCCCCTAGCCTTCAAGGGTGTTATTTCGAACTTATCGAATGAGTAACTTATCTTCGTTCGATCGAGGTCGAACTCTTCTTTTTGGCGAAGGCCCCTAGCCTTTAAGGGTGTTATTTCGAACTTATCAAAATTGTAACCCAGCGTCGTTCGATCGAGGTCGAACTCTTCTTTTTGGAGGAGGCCCCTGGCCTTAAAGGGTGTTATTTCGAACTTATTGACATAGTAACCCGGTGTCGTATGATCGAGGTCGAACTCTTCTTTTTGGCGAAAGTGTTATTTCGAACTTATCGAAATAGTCACCCGTCGTCGTTCGATAGAGTTTGAACTCTTATTTTTTTTGCGAAGGCCCTTTGCCTTAAAGGGTATTATTTCGAACTTATCAAAATAGAAACCCATCGTCGTTCGATCGAGGTCGAACTCTTCGTTTTGGCGAAGGCCCCTTGCCTTAAAGGGTTTTATTTCGAATTTATCAAAATAGTAACCCGTCCTCGAATGATCGAGGTCGAACTCTTCTTTTTGTCGTAGGCCTCTGGACTTAAAGGGTGTTATTTCGAACTTATCGAAATAGTCACCCGTCGTCGTTCGATAGAGGTTGAACACATATTATTTGCGAAGGCCCCTGGCCTACAAGGGTGTTATTTTGAACTTATCGTAATAATAACCGTCTTCGTTCGATCGAGGTCAAACTCTTCTTTTTGGCGAAGGCCCCTGGCCTTCAAGGGTGTTATTTCGAACTTATCGAAATAGTCACCCGTCGTCGTTCGATCGAGGTCGAACTCTTCTTTTTGGCGAAGGCCCTTTGCCTTAAAGGGTATTATTTCGAACTTATCGAAATAGTAACCCATCGTCGTTCGATCGAGGTCGAACTCTTCTTTTTTGGGAAGGCCCTTGGCCTTAAAGGGTGTTATTTCGAACGTATCGAAATAGTAATCCATCGCCGTTCGATCGAGGTCAAACACATATTATTTGCGAAGGCCCCTGGCCTACAAGGGTGTTATTTTGAACTTATCGTAATAATAACAGTCTTCGTTCGATCGAGGTCAAACTCTTCTTTTTGGCGAAGGCCCCTGGCCTTCAAGGGTGTTATTTCGAACTTATCAAAATAGTCACCCGTCGTCGTTCGATCGAGGTCGAACTCTTCTTTTTGGCGAAGGCCCTTTGCCTTAAAGGGTATTATTTCGAACTTATCGAAATAGTAACCCGTCGTCGTATGATCGAGGTCGAACTCTTCTTTTTGGGAAGGCCCTTGGCCTTAAAGGGTGTTATTTCGAACGTATCGAAATAGTAATCCATCGCCGTTCGATCGAGGTCAAACACATCTTAATTGCGAAGTCCCCTGGCCTTAAAGTGTGTTATTTCGAACGTATCGAAATAGTAATCCATCGCCGTTCGATCGAGGTCAAACACATCTTATTTGCGAAGGCCCCTGGCCTACAAGGGTGTCATCGTTCGATCGAGGTCGAACTCTTCTTTTTGGGGAAGGCCCCTAGCCTTTAAGGGTGTTATTTCGAACTTATCAAAATTGTAACCCTGCGTCGTTCGATCGAGGTCGAACTCTTCTTTTTGGCGGAGGCTCCTGGCCTTAAAGGGTGTTATTTTGAACTTATTGACATAGTAACCCGGTGTCGTATGATCGAGGTCGAACTCTTCTTTTTGGCGAAAGTGTTATTTCGAACTTATCGAAATAGTCACCCGTCGTCATTCGATAGAGTTTGAACTCTTATTTTTTTTGCGAAGGCCCTTTGCCTTAAAGGGTATTATTTCGAACTTATCAAAATAGAAACCCATCGTCGTTCGATCGAGGTCGAACTCTTCGTTTTGGCGAAGGCCCCTTGCCTTAAAGGGTTTTATTTCGAACTTATCAAAATAGTAACCCGTCGTCGAATGATCGAGGTCGAACTCTTCTTTTTGTCGTAGGCCTCTGGACTTAAAGGGTGTTATTTCGAACTTATCGAAATAGTCACCCGTCGTCGTTCGATAGAGGTTGAACTCTTTTTTTTGGCGAAGGACCCTAGACTTAAAGGGTGTTATTTCAAACTTATCGAATTAGTAACCCATTGTCATTCGATCGATGTCGAACTCTTCTTTTTGGCGAAGGCCCTTGGCCTTAAAATGTGTTATTTCAAACATATCGAAATAGTAACCCGTCGTCGTTAGATCGAGGTCGAACTCTTCTTTTTGGCGAAGGCCCCTAGCCTTTAAGGGTGTTATTTCTAACTTATCAAAATAGTAACCCATCGTCATTCGATCGAGGTCGAACTCTTCTTTTTGGCGAAGGCCCCTGGCCTTCAAGGGTGTTATTTCAAACTTATCGAAATAGTAACCCGTCGTCGTTCGATCAAGGTCGAACTCTTCTTTTTGGTGAAGGCCCCTGGCCTTAAAGGGTGTTATTTCGAACTTATCGAAATTGTATCCCGTCGCCGTATGATCGAGGTTGAACTCTTCTTTTTGGCGAAGGCCTCTGGCCTTAAAGGGTGTTATTTCGAACTTATCGAAATAGTCACCCGACGTCGTTCGATAGAGGTTGAACTCTTCTTTTTGGCGAAGGCCCCTAGCCTTAAAGGGTGTTATTTCGAACTTATCGAAATAGTAACCCATTGTCGTTCGATCGAGGTCGAATTCTTCTTTTTGGCGAAAGCCCTTGGCCTTAAAATGTGTTATTTCAAACTAATCGAAATAGTAACTCGTCGTCGTTCGATCGAGGTCGAACACTTCTTTTTGGCGAAGGCCCCTAGCTTTAAAGGGTGTTATTTCACACTTATGAAAATAGTAACCCACCTTCATTCGATCGAGATCGAACTCTTCTTTTTGGCGAAGGACCCTAGCCTTCAAGGGTGTAATTTTGAACTTATCGAAAGAGTAACCTGTCGCCGTTCGATCGAGGTCGAACTCTTTTTTTTGGCGAAGGCCCCTGGCCTTACAGGGTCTTATTTCAAACTTATCGAAAGAGTAACCTGTCGTCGTTCGATCGAGGTCGAACTCTTCTTTTTGTCGAAGGCCCCTGGCCTTGAAGAATGTTAGTTCAAACTTATCAAAATAGTAACCCATCATCGTTTGATCGAGGTCGAATTCTTCTTTTTGGCGAAGGCCCCTGGCCTTCAAGGGTGTTATTTCGAACTTATCGTAATAATAACCGTCGTCGTTTGATCGAGGTCGAACTCTTCTTTTGGCGAAGGCCCCTGGCCTTCAAGGGTGTTATTTCAAACTTATCAAAATAGTAACCCATCGTCGTTCGATCGAGGTTGAACTCTTGTTTTTGGCGAAGGCCCCTGGCCTTAAAGGATGTTATTTCGAACTTATCGAAATAGTAACCCGTCGTCGTATGATCGACGTCGAACTCTTCTTTTTGGCGAAGGCCTCTAGCCTTAAAGGGTGTTATTTCGAACTTATCGAAATAGTGATCCGTCGTCGTTCGATAGAGGTTGAACTCTTCTTTTTGGTGAAGGACCCTAGCCTTAAAGGGTGTTATGTCGAACTTATCGAAATAGTAACTCATTGTCGTTCGAACGAGGTTGAACTCTTCTTTTTGGCGAAGGCCCTTGGCCTTAAAATGTGTTATTTCAAACTTATCGAAATAGTAACCCGTCGTCGTTCGATCGAGGTCGAACTCTTCTTTTTAGCGAAGGACCCTAGGCTTTAAGGGTGTAATTTCGAACTTATCAAAATATTAACACATCGTCGTTCGATCGAGGTCGAACTCTTCTTTTTGGCGAAGGCCCCTGGCCTTCAAGTGTGTTATTTCGAACTTATCGAAATAGTAACCCGTCGTTGTTCGATCGAGGTCGAACTCTTCTTTTTGGCGAATGCCCCTGTCCTTAAAGGGTGTTATTTCGAACTTATCGAAATAGTAACCCGTTTTCGTATGATCGAGGTCGAATTCTTCTTTTTGGCAAAAACCTCTGGCCTTAAAGGGTGTTATTTCGAACTTATCGAAATTGTCACCCGTCGTCGTTCGATAGAGGTTGAACTCTTCTTTTTGGCGAAGGCCCCTGGCCTTCAAGGGTGTTATTTCGAACTTATCGAAATAGTAACCCGTCGTCGTTCGATCGAGGTCGAACTCTTCTTTTTGGCGAATGCCCCTGGCCTTAAAGGGTGTTATTTCGAACTTATCGAAATAGTAACCCGTTTTTGTATGATCGAGGTCGCACTCTTCTTTTTGGCGAAAGCCTCTGGCCTTAAAGGGTGTTATTTCGAACCTATCGAAATTGTCACCCGTCGTCGTTCGATAGAGGTTAAACTCTTCGTTTTGGTGAAGGCCCCTAGATTTAAAGGGTGTTATGTCGAACTTATCGAATTAGTAACCCATTGTCGTTCGATCGAGTTCGAACTCTTCTTTTTGGTGAAGGCCCCTGGCCTTAAAGGGGGTTATTTCGAACTTATCAAAAAAGTAAACCATCGTCGTTCGATCGAGGTCGAACTCTTCTTTTTGGCGAAGGCCCCTAGCCTTCAAGGGTGTTATTTCGAACTTATCGAATGAGTAACTTATCTTCGTTCGATCGAGGTCGAACTATTCTTTTTGGCGAAGGCCCCTAGCCTTTAAGGGTGTTATTTCGAACTTATCAAAATTGTAACCCAGCGTCGTTCGATCGAGGTCGAACTCTTCTTTTTGGAGGAGGCCCCTGGCCTTAAAGGGTGTTATTTCGAACTTATTGACATAGTAACCCGGTGTCGTATGATCGAGGTCGAACTCTTCTTTTTGGCGAAAGTGTTATTTCGAACTTATCGAAATAGTCACCCGTCGTCGTTCGATAGAGTTTGAACTCTTATTTTTTTTGCGAAGGCCCTTTGCCTTAAAGGGTATTATTTCGAACTTATCAAAATAGAAACCCATCGTCGTTCGATCGAGGTCGAACTCTTCGTTTTGGCGAAGGCCCCTTGCCTTAAAGGGTTTTATTTCGAATTTATCAAAATAGTAACCCGTCCTCGAATGATCGAGGTCGAACTCTTCTTTTTGTCGTAGGCCTCTGGACTTAAAGGGTGTTATTTCGAACTTATCGAAATAGTCACCCGTCGTCGTTCGATAGAGGTTGAACACATATTATTTGCGAAGGCCCCTGGCCTACAAGGGTGTTATTTTGAACTTATCGTAATAATAACCGTCTTCGTTCGATCGAGGTCAAACTCTTCTTTTGGCGAAGGCCCCTGGCCTTCAAGGGTGTTATTTCGAACTTATCGAAATAGTCACCCGTCGTCGTTCGATCGAGGTCGAACTCTTCTTTTTGGCGAAGGCCCTTTGCCTTAAAGGGTATTATTTCGAACTTATCGAAATAGTAACCCATCGTCGTTCGATCGAGGTCGAACTCTTCTTTTTTGGGAAGGCCCTTGGCCTTAAAGGGTGTTATTTCGAACGTATCGAAATAGTAATCCATCGCCGTTCGATCGAGGTCAAACACATATTATTTGCGAAGGCCCCTGGCCTACAAGGGTGTTATTTTGAACTTATCGTAATAATAACAGTCTTCGTTCGATCGAGGTCAAACTCTTCTTTTTGGCGAAGGCCCCTGGCCTTCAAGGGTGTTATTTCGAACTTATCGAAATAGTCACCCGTCGTCGTTCGATCGAGGTCGAACTCTTCTTTTTGGCGAAGGCCCTTTGCCTTAAAGGGTATTATTTCGAACTTATCGAAATAGTAATCCATCGCCGTTCGATCGAGGTCAAACACATCTTAATTGCGAAGTCCCCTGGCCTTAAAGTGTGTTATTTCGAACGTATCGAAATAGTAATCCATCGCCGTTCGATCGAGGTCAAACACATCTTATTTGCGAAGGCCCCTGGCCTACAAGGGTGTCATCGTTCGATCGAGGTCGAACTCTTCTTTTTGGCGAAGGCCCCTAGCCTTTAAGGGTGTTATTTCGAACTTATCAAAATTGTAACCCTGCGTCGTTCGATCGAGGTCGAACTCTTCTTTTTGGCGGAGGCTCCTGGCCTTAAAGGGTGTTATTTTGAACTTATTGACATAGTAACCCGGTGTCGTATGATCGAGGTCGAACTCTTCTTTTTGGCGAAAGTGTTATTTCGAACTTATCGAAATAGTCACCCGTCGTCATTCGATAGAGTTTGAACTCTTATTTTTTTTGCGAAGGCCCTTTGCCTTAAAGGGTATTATTTCGAACTTATCAAAATAGAAACCCATCGTCGTTCGATCGAGGTCGAACTCTTCGTTTTGGCGAAGGCCCCTTGCCTTAAAGGGTTTTATTTCGAACTTATCAAAATAGTAACCCGTCGTCGAATGATCGAGGTCGAACTCTTCTTTTTGTCGTAGGCCTCTGGACTTAAAGGGTGTTATTTCGAACTTATCGAAATAGTCACCCGTCGTCGTTCGATAGAGGTTGAACTCTTTTTTTTGGCGAAGGACCCTAGACTTAAAGGGTGTTATTTCAAACTTATCGAATTAGTAACCCATTGTCATTCGATCGATGTCGAACTCTTCTTTTTGGCGAAGGCCCTTGGCCTTAAAATGTGTTATTTCAAACATATCGAAATAGTAACCCGTCGTCGTTAGATCGAGGTCGAACTCTTCTTTTTGGCGAAGGCCCCTAGCCTTTAAGGGTGTTATTTCTAACTTATCAAAATAGTAACCCATCGTCATTCGATCGAGGTCGAACTCTTCTTTTTGGCGAAGGCCCCTGGCCTTCAAGGGTGTTATTTCAAACTTATCGAAATAGTAACCCGTCGTCGTTCGATCAAGGTCGAACTCTTCTTTTTGGTGAAGGCCCCTGGCCTTAAAGGGTGTTATTTCGAACTTATCGAAATTGTATCCCGTCGCCGTATGATCGAGGTTGAACTCTTCTTTTTGGCGAAGGCCTCTGGCCTTAAAGGGTGTTATTTCGAACTTATCGAAATAGTCACCCGACGTCGTTCGATAGAGGTTGAACTCTTCTTTTTGGCGAAGGCCCCTTGCCTTAAAGGGTGTTATTTCGAACTTATCGAAATAGTAACCCATTGTCGTTCGATTGAGGTCGAATTCTTCTTTTTGGCGAAAGCCCTTGGCCTTAAAATGTGTTATTTCAAACTAATCGAAATAGTAACTCGTCGTCGTTCGATCGAGGTCGAACACTTCTTTTTGGCGAAGGCCCCTAGCTTTAAAGGGTGTTATTTCACACTTATGAAAATAGTAACCCACCTTCATTCGATCGAGATCGAACTCTTCTTTTTGGCGAAGGACCCTAGCCTTCAAGGGTGTAATTTTGAACTTATCGAAAGAGTAACCTGTCGTCGTTCGATCGAGGTCGAACTCTTTTTTTTGGCGAAGGCCCCTGGCCTTACAGGGTCTTATTTCAAACTTATCGAAAGAGTAACCTGTCGTCGTTCGATCGAGGTCGAACTCTTCTTTTTGTCGAAGGCCCCTGGCCTTGAAGAATGTTAGTTCAAACTTATCAAAATAGTAACCCATCATCGTTTGATCGAGGTCGAATTCTTCTTTTTCGCGAAGGCCCCTGGCCTTCAAGGGTGTTATTTCGAACTTATCGTAATAATAACCGTCGTCGTTTGATCGAGGTCGAACTCTTCTTTTTGGCGAAGGCCCCTGGCCTTCAAGGGTGTTATTTCAAACTTATCAAAATAGTAACCCGTCGTCGTTCGATCGAGGTTGAACTCTTGTTTTTGGCGAAGGCCCCTGGCCTTAAAGGATGTTATTTCGAACTTATCGAAATAGTGACCCGTCGTCGTATGATCGACGTCGAACTCTTCTTTTTGGCGAAGGCCTCTAGCCTTAAAGGGTGTTATTTCGAACTTATCGAAATAGTGATCCGTCGTCGTTCGATAGAGGTTGAACTCTTCTTTTTGGTGAAGGACCCTAGCCTTAAAGGGTGTTATGTCGAACTTATCGAAATAGTAACTCATTGTCGTTCGAACGAGGTTGAACTCTTCTTTTTGGCGAAGGCCCTTGGCCTTAAAATGTGTTATTTCAAACTTATCGAAATAGTAACCCGTCGTCGTTCGATCGAGGTCGAACTCTTCTTTTTAGCGAAGGACCCTAGGCTTTAAGGGTGTAATTTCGAACTTATCAAAATATTAACACATCGTCGTTCGATCGAGGTCGAACTCTTCTTTTTGGCGAAGGCCCCTGGCCTTCAAGTGTGTTATTTCGAACTTATCGAAATAGTAACCCGTCGTTGTTCGATCGAGGTCGAACTCTTCTTTTTGGCGAATGCCCCTGTCCTTAAAGGGTGTTATTTCGAACTTATCGAAATAGTAACCCGTTTTCGTATGATCGAGGTCGAATTCTTCTTTTTGGCAAAAACCTCTGGCCTTAAAGGGTGTTATTTCGAACTTATCGAAATTGTCACCCGTCGTCGTTCGATAGAGGTTGAACTCTTCTTTTTGGCGAAGGCCCCTGGCCTTCAAGGGTGTTATTTCGAACTTATCGAAATAGTAACCCGTCGTCGTTCGATCGAGGTCGAACTCTTCTTTTTGGCGAATGCCCCTGGCCTTAAAGGGTGTTATTTCGAACTTATCGAAATAGTAACCCGTTTTTGTATGATCGAGGTCGCACTCTTCTTTTTGGCGAAAGCCTCTGGCCTTAAAGGGTGTTATTTCGAACCTATCGAAATTGTCACCCGTCGTCGTTCGATAGAGGTTAAACTCTTCGTTTTGGTGAAGGCCCCTAGATTTAAAGGGTGTTATGTCGAACTTATCGAATTAGTAACCCATTGTCGTTCGATCGAGTTCGAACTCTTCTTTTTGGTGAAGGCCCCTGGCCTTAAAGGGGGTTATTTCGAACTTATCAAAAAAGTAAACCATCGTCGTTCGATCGAGGTCGAACTCTTCTTTTTGGCGAAGGCCCCTAGCCTTCAAGGGTGTTATTTCGAACTTATCGAATGAGTAACTTATCTTCGTTCGATCGAGGTCGAACTCTTTTTTTTGGCGAAGGCCTCTGGCCTTACAGGGTGTTATTTCGAACTTATCGAAAGAGTAACCTTTTGTCGTTTGATCGAGGTCGAACTCTTCTTTTTGGCGAAGGCCCCTGGCCTTAAAGGGTGTTATTTAGAACTTATCAAAATAGTAACTCATCATCGTTCGATCGAGATCGAACTCTTCATTTTGGCAAAGGCCCCTAGCCTTAAAGGGTGTTATTTTGAATTTATCGAAAGAGTAACCTGTCTTCGTTCGATCGAGGTCGAACTCTTTGTTTTGGCGAAGGCCTCTGGCCTTACAGGGTGTTATTTCGAACTTATCAAAATAGTAACCCATCGTCGTTCGATTGAGGTCGAACTCTTCTTTTTGGCGAAGGCCCCTGGCCTTCAAGGGTGTTATTTCGAACTTATCAAAATAGTAACCCACCATCGTTCGATCGAGGTTGAACTTTTCTTTTTGGAAAAGGCTTCTGGTCTTAAAGGGTGTTATTTCGAATTTATTGAAATAGTAACTCGTCATCGTTCGATCGAGGCCGAACTCTTGTTTTGGGCGAAGGCCCCTAACCTTTAAGGGTGTTATTTCGAACTTATCAAAATAGTAACCTATCGTCGTTCAATCGAGGTCAAACTCTTCTTTTTGGCGGAGGCCCCTGGCCTTTAAGGGTGTTATTTCGAACTTATCGAAATAGTAACCCATCGTCGTGGCGAAGGCCCCTAGCCTTTAAGGATGTTATTTCGAACTTATCAAAATAGTAACCCATCATCGTTCGATCGAGGTCGAACTCTTCTTTTTGGCGGAGGTCCCTGGCCTTAAAGGGTGTTATTTTGAACTTATTAAAATAGTAACCCGTTGTCGTATGATCGAGGTCGAACTCTTCTTTTTGGCGAAAGTGTTATTTCGAACTTATCGAAATAGTCACCCGTCGTCGTTCGATAGAGTTTGAACTCTTTTTTTTGCGAAGGCCCTTGGCCTTAAAGGGTATTATTTCGAACTTATCAAAATAGTAACCCATCGTCGTTCGATCAAGGTCGAACTCTTCGTTTTGGCGAAGGCCCCTGGCCTTAAAGGGTGTTATTTCGAACTTATCGAAATAGTCACCCGTCGTCGTTCGATAGAGGTTGAACCCTTCTTTTTGGCGAAGGCCCCTAGCCTTAAAGGGTGTAACTTCAAACTTATCGAATTAGTAACCCATTGTCGTTCGATCGATGTCGAACTCTTCTTTTTGGTGAAGGCCCTTGGCCTTAAAATGTGTTATTTCAAACATATCGAAATAGTAACCCGTCGTCGTTCGATCGAGGTCGAACTTTTCTTTTTGACGAAGGCCCCTAACTTTAAGGGTGTTATTTCGAACTTATCAAAATAGTAACCCATCGTTATTCGATCGAGGTCGAACTCTTCTTTTTGGCGAAGGCCCCTGGCCTTCAAGGGTGTTATTTCAAACTTATCGAAATAGTAACCCGTCGTCGTTCGATCAAGGTCGAACTCTTCTTTTTGGCAAAGGCCCCTGGCCTTAAAGGGTGTTATTTCAAACTTATCAAAATAGTAACCCATCGTCGTATGATCGAGGTTGAACTCTTCTTTTTGGCGAAGGCCTCTGGCCTTAAAGCGTGTTATTTCGAACTTATAGATATAGTCACCCGTCGTTGTTCGATAGAGGTTGAACTCTTCTTTTTGGCGAAGGCCCCTAGCCTTAAAGAGTGTTATTTCGAACCTATCGAAATAGTAACCCATTGTCGTTCGATCGAGGTCGAATTCTTCTTTTTGGCGAAGGCCCTTGGCCTTAAAATGTGTTATTTCAAACTAATCGAAATAGTAACCCGTCGTCGTTCGATCGAGGTCGAACTCTTTTTTTTGGCGAAGGCCCTTAGCCTTAAAGGGTGTTATTTTGAACTTATCAAAATAGTAACCCACCGTCGTTCGATCGAGATCGAACTCTTCTTTTTGGCGAAGGACCCTAGCCTTCAAGGGTGTAATTTCGAACTTATCGAAAGAGTAACCTGTCGTCGTTCGATCGAGGTCGAACTCTTTTTTTTGGTGAAGGCCCCTGGACTTACAAGGTCTTATTTCAAACTTATCGAAAGAGTAACCTGTCGTCGTTCGATCGAGGTCGAACTCTACTTTTTGGCGAAGGCCCCTAGCCTTTAAGGGTGTTATTTCGAACTTATCAAAATTGTAACCCATCGTCGTTCGATCGAGGTCGAACTCTTCTTTTTGGCGGAGGCCCCTGGCCTTAAAGGGTGTTATTTCGAACTTATTGACATAGTAACCCGGTGTCGTATGATCGAGGTCGAACTCTTCTTTTTGGCGAAAGTGTTATGTCGAACTTATCGAAATAGTCACCCGTCGTCGTTCGATAGAGTTTGAACTCTTATTTTTTTTGCGAAGGCCCTTTGCCTAAAAGGGTATTATTTCGAACTTATCAAAATAGTAATCCATCGTCGTTCGATCGAGGTCGAACTCTTCGTTTTAGCGAAGGCCCCTTGCCTTAAAGGGTTTTATTTCGAACTTATCGAAATAGTAACCCGTCGTCGAATGATCGAGGTCGAACTCTTCTTTTTTTTCGTAGGCCTCTGGCCTTAATGGGTGTTATTTCGAACTTATCGAAATAGTCACCCGTCGTCGTTCGATAGAGGTTCAACTCTTTTTTTTGGCGAAGGACCCTAGCCTTAAAGGGTGTTATTTCAAACTTATCGAATTAGTAACCCATTGTCGTTCGATCGATGTCGAACTCTTCTTTTTGGCGAAGGCCCTTGGCCTTAAAATGTGTTATTTCAAACATATCGAAATAGTAACCCGTCGTCGTTCGATCGAGGTCGAACTCTTCTTTTTGGCGAAGGCCCCTAGCCTTTAAGGGTGTTATTTCGAACTTATCAAAATAGTAACCCATCGTCATTCGATCGAGGTCGAACTCATCTTTTTGGCGAAGGCCCCTGGCCTTCAAGGGTGTTATTTCAAACTTATCGAAATAGTAACCCGTCGTCGTTCGATCAAGGTCGAACTCTTCTTTTTGGCGAAGGCCCCTGGCCTTAAAGGGTGTTATTTCAAACTTATCAAAATAGTAACCCGTCGTTGTATGATCGAGGTTGAACTCTTCTTTTTGGCGAAGGCCTCTGGCCTTAAAGCGTGTTATTTCGAACTTATAGATATAGTCACCCGTCGTTGTTCGATAGAGGTTGAACTCTTCTTTTTGGCGAAGGCCCCTAGCCTTAAAGAGTGTTATTTCGAACCTATCGAAATAGTAACCCATTGTCGTTCGATCGAGGTCGAATTCTTCTTTTTGGCGAAGGCCCTTGGCCTTAAAATGTGTTATTTCAAACTAATCTAAATAGTAACCCGTCGTCGTTCGATCGAGGTCGAACTCTTTTTTTTGGCGAAGGCCCCTAGCCTTAAAGGGTGTTATTTTGAACTTATCAAAATAGTAACCCACCGTCGTTCGATCGAGATCGAACTCTTCTTTTTGGCAAAGGCCCCTAGCCTTCAAGGGTGTAATTTCGAACTTATCGAAAGAGTAACCTGTCGTCGTTCGATCGAGGTCGAACTCTTTTTTTTGGTGAAGGCCCCTGGACTTACAGGGTCTTATTTCAAACTTATCGAAAGAGTAACCTGTCGTCGTTCGATCGAGGTCGAACTCTACTTTTTGGCGAAGGCCCCTAGCCTTTAAGGGTGTTATTTCGAACTTATCAAAATTGTAACCCATCGTCGTTCGATAGAGGTCGAACTCTTCTTTTTGGCGGAGGCCCCTGTCCTTAAAGGGTGTTATTTCGAACTTATTGACATAGTAACCCGGTGTCGTATGATCGAGGTCGAACTCTTCTTTTTGGCGAAAGTGTTATGTCGAACTTATCGAAATAGTCACCCGTCGTCGTTCGATAGAGTTTGAACTCTTATTTTTTTTGCGAAGGCCCTTTGACTAAAAGGGTATTATTTCGAACTTATCAAAATAGTAACCCATCGTCGTTCGATCGAGGTCGAACTCTTCGTTTTAGCGAAGGCCCCTTGCCTTAAAGGGTTTTATTTCGAACTTATCGAAATAGTAACCCGTCGTCGAATGATCGAGGTCGAACTCTTCTTTTTTTCGTAGGCCTCTGGCCTTAATGGGTGTTATTTCGAACTTATCGAAATAGTCACCCGTCGTCGTTCGATAGAGGTTCAACTCTTTTTTTTGGCGAAGGACCCTAGCCTTAAAGGGTATTATTTCAAACTTATCGAATTAGTAACCCATTGTCGTTCGATCGATGTCGAACTCTTCTTTTTGGCGAAGGCCCTTGGCCTTAAAATGTGTTATTTCAAACATATCGAAATAGTAACCCGTCGTCGTTCGATCGAGGTCGAACTCTTCTTTTTGGCGAAGGCCCCTAGCCTTTAAGGGTGTTATTTCTAACTTATCAAAATAGTAACCCATCGTCATTCGATCGAGGTCGAACTCTTCTTTTTGGCGAAGGCCCCTGGCCTTCAAGGGTGTTATTTCAAACTTATCGAAATAGTTACCCGTCGTCGTTCGATCAAGGTCGAACTCTTCTTTTTGGTGAAGGCCCCTGGCCTTAAAGGGTGTTATTTCGAACTTATCGAAATTGTATCCCGTCGTCGTATGATCGAGGTTGAACTCTTCTTTTTGGCAAAGGCCTCTGGCCTTAAAGGGTGTTATTTCGAACTTATCGAAATAGTCACCCGTCGTCGTTCGATAGAGGTTGAATTCTTCTTTTTGGCGAAGGCCCCTAGCCTTAAAGGGTGTTATTTTGAACTTATCGAAATAGTAACCCATTGTCGTTCGATCGAGGTCGAATTCTTCTTTTTGGCGAAAGCCCTTGGCCTTAAAATGTGTTATTTCAAACTAATCGAAATAGTAACTCGTCGTCGTTCTATCGAGGTCGAACTCTTCTTTTTGGTGAAGGCCCCTAGCCTTAAAGGGTGTTATTTCGAACTTATGAAAATAGTAACACACCGTCATTCGATCGAGATCGAACTCTTCTTTTTGGCGAAGGACCCTAGCCTTCAAGGGTGTAATTTCGAACTTATCGAAAGAGTAACCTGTCGTCGTTCGATCGAGGTCGAACTCTTTTTTTTGGCGAAGGCCCCTGGCCTTACAGGGTCTTATTTCAAACTTATCGAAAGAGTAACCTGTCATCGTTCGATCGAGGTCGAACTCTTCTTTTTGGCGAAGGCCCCTGGCCTTGAAGAATGTTTTTTCAAACTTATCAAAATAGTAACCCATCATCGTTTGATCGAGGTCGAATTCTTCTTTTTGGCGAAGGCCCCTGGCCTTCATGGGTGTTATTTCGAACTTATCGTAATAATAACCGTCGTCGTTCGATCGAGGTCGAACTCTTCTTTTTGGCGAAGGCCCCTGGCCTTCAAGGGTGTTATTTCGAACTTATCAAAATAGTAACCCGTCGTCGTTCGATCGAGGTTGAACTCTTGTTTTTGGCGAAGGCCCCTGGCCTTAAAGGATGTTATTTCGAACTTATCGAAATAGTAACCCGTCGTCGTATGATCGACGTCTAACTCTTCTTTTTGGCGAAGGCCTCTAGCCTTAAAGGGTGTTATTTCGAACTTATCGAAATAGTCATCCGTCGTCGTTCGATAGAGGTTGAACTCTTCTTTTTGGTGAAGGCCCCTAGCCTTAAAGGGTGTTATGTCGAACTTATCGAAATAGTAACTCATTGTCATTCGAACGAGGTCGAACTCTTCTTTTTGGCAAAGGCCCTTGATCTTAAAATGTGTTATTTCAAACTTATCGAAATAGTAACCCGTCGTCGTTCGATCGAGGTCGAACTCTTCTTTTAGCGAAGGACCCTAGGCTTTAAGGGTGTAATTTCAAACTTATCAAAATATTAACCCATCGTCGTTCAATCGAGGTCGAACTTTTCTTTTTGGCGAAGGCCCCTGGCCTTCAAGTGTTTAATTTCGAACTTATCGAAATAGTAACCCGTCGTCGTTCGATCGAGGTCGAACTCTTCTTTTTGGTGAATGCCCCTGGCCTTAAAGGGTGTTATTTCGAACTTATCGAAATAGTAACCAGTTTTCGTATGATCGAGGTCGAACTCTTCTTTTTGGCGAAAGCCTCTGGCCTTAAAGGGTGTTATTTCGAACTTATCGAAATTGTCACCCGTCGTCGTTCGATTGAGGTTGAACTCTTCTTTTTGGCGAAGGCCCCTGGCCTTCAAGGGTGTTATTTCGAACTTATCGAAATAGTAACCCGTCGTCGTTCGATCGAGGTCGAACTCTTCTTTTTGGCGAATGCCCCTGGCCTTAAAGGGTGTTATTTCAAACTTATCGAAATAGTAACCCGTTTTCGTATGATCGTGTTCGCACTCTTCTTTTTGGAGAAAGCCTCTGGCCTTAAAGGGTGTTATTTCGAACCTATCGAAATTGTCACCCGTCGTCGTTCGACAGAGGTTGAACTCTTCTTTTTGGTGAAGGCCCCTAGATTTAAAGGGTGTTATGTCGAACTTATCGAATTAGTAACCCATTGTCGTTCGATCGAGGTCGAACTGTTCTTTTTGGTGAAGGCCCCTGGCCTTAAAAGGGGTTATTTCGAACTTATCAAAATAGTAAACCATCGTTGTTCGATCGAGGTCGAACTCTTCTTTTTGGCGAAGGCCCCTAGCCTTCAAGGGTATTATTTCGAACTTATCGAATGAGTAACTTATCTTCGTTCGATCGAGGTCGAACTCTTTTTTGGCGAAGGCCTCTGGCCTTACAGGGTGTTATTTCTAACTTATCGAAAGAGTAACCTTTCGTCGTTCGATCGAGGTCGAACTCTTCTTTTGGCGAAGGCCCTTGGCCTTAAAGGGTGTTATTTAGAACTTATCAAAATAGTAACTCATCATCGTTCGATCGAGGTCGAATTCTTCTTTTTGGCGAAGGCCCCTGGCCTTCAAGGGTGTTATTTCGAACTTATCGAAAGAGTAACCTGTCTTCGTTCGATCGAGGTCGAACTTTTTTTTTTGGCGAAGGCCTCTGGCCTTACAGGGTGTTATTTCGAACTTATCAAAAGAGTAACCTTTTGTCGTTTGATCGAGGTCGAACTCTTCTTTTTGGCGAAGGCCCCTGGCCTTAAAGGGTGTTATTTAGAACTTATCAAAATAGTAACTCATCATCGTTCGATCGAGATCGAACTCTTCATTTTCGCGAAGGCCCCTAGCCTTAAAGGGTGTTATTTTGAACTTATCGAAAGAGTAACCTGTCTTCATTCGATCGAGGTCGAACTCTTTTTTTTGGCGAAGGCCTCTGGCCTTACAGGGTGTTATTTCGAACTTATCAAAATAGTAACCCATCGTCGTTCGATTGAGGTCGAACTCTTCTTTTTGGCGAAGGCCCCTGGCCTTCAAGGGTGTTATTTCGAACTTCTCGAAATAGTAACCCACCATCGTTCGATCGAGGTTGAACTTTTCTTTTTGGAAAAGGCCCCTGGTCTTAAAGGGTGTTATTTCGAATTTATTGAAATAGTAACTCGTCATTGTTCGATCGAGGCCGAACTCTTCTTTTTGGCGAAGGCCCCTAACCTTTAAGGGTGTTATTTCGAACTTATCAAAATAGTAACCTATCATCGTTCAATCGAGGTCAAACTCTTCTTTTTGGAGGAGGCCCCTGGCCTTTAAGGGTGTTATTTCGAACTTATCGAAATAGTAACCCATCGTCGTGGCGAAGGCCCCTAGCCTTTAAGGATGTTATTTCGAACTTATCAAAATAGTAACCCATCATCGTTCGATTGAGGTCGAACTCTTCTTTTTGGCGGAGGTCCCTGGCCTTAAAGGGTGTTATTTCGAACTTATTGACATAGTAACCCGTTGTCGTATGATCGAGGTCGAACTCTTCTTTTTGGCGAAAGTGTTATTTCGAACTTAACGAAATAGTCACCCGTCGTCGTTCGATAGAGTTTGAACTCTTTTTTTTTGCGAAGGCCCTTGGCCTTAAAGGGTTTTATTTCGAACTTATCAAAATAGTAACCCATCGTCGTTCGATCAAGGTCGAACTCTTCGTTTTGGCAAAGGCCCCTGGCCTTAAAGGGTGTTATTTCGAACTTATCGAAATAGTAACCCGCCGTCGTATGATCGAGGTCGAACTCTTCTTTTTGGCGTAGGCCTCTGGCCTTAAAGGGTGTTATTTCGAACTTATCGAAATAGTCACCCGTCGTCGTTCGATAGAGGTTGAACCCTTCTTTTTGGCGATGGCCCCTAGCCTTAAAGGGTATTACTTCAAACTTATCGAATTAGTAACCCATTGTCGTTCGATCGATGTCGAACTCTTCTTTTTGGTGAAGGCCCTTAGCCTTAAAATGTGTAATTTCAAACATATCGAAATAGTAACCCGTCGTCGTTCGATCGAGGTCGAACTTTTCTTTTTGGCGAAGGCCCCTAACTTTAAGGGTGTTATTTCGAACTTATCAAAATAGTAACCTATCGTCATTCGATCGAGGTCGAACTCTTCTTTTTGGCGAAGGCCCCTGGCCTTCAAGGGTGTTATTTCAAACTTATCGAAATAGTAACCCATCGTCGTTCGATCAAGGTCGAACTCTTCTTTTTGGCGAAGGCCCCTGGCCTTAAAGGGTGTTATTTCGAAATTATCAAAATAGTAACCCGTCGTCGTTCGATCGAGGTTGAACTCTTGTTTTTGGCGAAGGCCCCTGGCCTTAAAGGATGTTATTTCGAACTTATCGAAATAGTAACCCTTCGTCGTATGATCGACGTCGAACTCTTCTTTTTGGCGAAGGCCTCTAGCCTTAAAGGGTGTTATTTCGAACTTATCGAAATAGTCATCCGTCGTCGTTCGATAGAGGTTGAACTCTTCTTTTTGGTGAAGGCCCCTAGCCTTAAAGGGTGTTATGTCGAACTTATCGAAATAGTAACTCATTGTCGTTCGAACGAGGTCGAACTCTTCTTTTTGGAGAAGGCCCTTGGCCTTAAAATGTGTTATTTCAAACTTATCGAAATAGTAACCCACCGTCGTTCGATGGAGATCGAACTCTTCTTTATGGCGAAGGACCCTAGCCTTCAAGGGTGTAATTTCGAACTTATCGAAAGAGTAACCTGTCGTCGTTCGATCGAGGTCGAACTCTTTTTTTTGGCGAAGGCCCCTGGCCTTACAGGGTCTTATTTCCAACTTATCGAAAGAGTAACCTGTCGTCGTTCGATCGAGGTCGAACTCTTCTTTTTGGCGAAGGCCCCTGGCCTTGAAGGGTGTTATATAGAACTTATCAAAATAGTAACTCATCATCGTTCGATCGAGATCGAACTCTTCATTTTGGCGAAGGCCCCTAGCCTTAAAGGGTGTTATTTCGAACTTATCAAAAGAGTAACCTGTCTTCGTTCGATCGAGGTCGAACTTTTTTTTTTGGCGAAGGCCTCTGGCCTTACAGGGTGTTATTTCGAACTTATCAAAATAGTATTCCATCGTCGTTCGATTGAGGTCGAACTCTTCTTTTTGGCGAAGGCCCCTGGCCTTCAAGGGTGTTATTTCGAACTTATCGAAATAGTAACCCGCCATCGTTCGATCGAGGTTGAACTTTTCTTTTTGCCAAAGGCCCCTGGTCTTAAAGGGTGTTATTTCGAATTTATTGAAATAGTAACTCGTCATCGTTCGATCGAGGCCGAACTCTTCTTTTTGGCGAAGGCCCCTAACCTTTAAGGGTGTTATTTCGAACTTATCAAAATAGTAACCTATCGTCGTTCGATCGAGGTTAAACTCTTCTTTTTGGCGGAGCCCCTAGCCTTTAAGGGTGTTATTTCGAACTTATCGAAATAGTAACCCATCGTCGTGGCGAAGGCCCCTAGACTTTAAGGGTGTTATTTCGAACTTATCAAAATAGTAACCCATCGTCGTTCGATCGAGGTCGAACTCTTCTTTTTGGCGGAGGTCCCTGGCCTTAAAGGGTGTTATTTCGAACTTATTGACATAGTAACCCGTTGTCGTATGATCGAGGTCGAACTCTTCTTTTTGGCGAAAGTGTTATTTCGAACTTATCGAAATAGTCACCCGTCGTCGTTCGATAGAGTCTGAACTCTTTTTTTTGCGAAGGCCCTTGGCCTTAAAGGGTATTATTTCGAACTTATCAAAATAGTAACCCATCGTCGTTCGATCAAGGTCGAACTCTTCGTTTTGGCGAAGGTCCTTGGCCTTAAAGGGTGTTATTTCGAACTTATCGAAATAGTAACCCGTCGTCGTATGATCGAGGTCGAACTCTTCTTTTTGGCGTAGGCCTCTGGCCTTAAAGGGTGTTATTTCGAACTTATCGAAATAGTCACCCGTCGTCGTTCGATAGAGGTTGAACCCTTCTTTTTGGCGAAGGCCCCTAACCTTAAAGGGTGTTACTTCAAACTTATCGAATTAGTAACCCATTGTCGTTCGATCGATGTCGAACTCTTCTTATTGGTGAAGGCCCTTGGCCTTAAAATGTGTTATTTCAAACATATCGAAATAGGAACCCGTCGTCGTTCGATAGAGGTCGAACTTTTCTTTTTGGAGAAGGCCCCTAGATTTAAGGGTGTTATTTCGAACTTATCAAAATAGTAACCCATCGTCATTCGATCGAGGTCGAACTCTTCTTTTTGGCGAAGGCCCCTGGCCTTCAAGGGTGTTATTTCAAACTTATCGAAATAGTAACCCGTCGTCGTTCGATCAAGGTCGAACTCTTCTTTTTGGCGAAGGCCCCTGGCCTTAAGGGTGTTATTTCGAACTTATCAAAATAGTAACCTATCGTCGTTCGATCGAGGTCAAACTCTTCTTTTTGGCGGAGGCCCCTGGCCTTTAAGGGTGTTATTTCGAACTTATCGAAATAGTAACCCATCGTCGTGGAGAAGGCCCCTAGCCTTTAAGGGTGTTATTTCGAACTTATCAAAATAGTAACCCATCGTCATTCGATCGAGGTCGAACTCTTCTTTTTGGCGGAGGTCCCTGGCCTTAAAGGGTGTTATTTCGAACTTATTGACATAGTAACCCGTTGTCGTATGATCGAGGTCAAACTCTTCTTTTTGGCGAAAGTGTTATTTCGAACTTATCGAAATAGTCACCCGTCGTCGTTCGATAGAGTTTGAACTCTTTTTTTTTGCGAAGGCCCTTGGCCTTAAAGGGTATTATTTCGAACTTATCAAAATAGTAACCCATCGTCGTTCGATCAAGGTCGAACTCTTCGTTTTGGCGAAGGCCCCTGGCCTTAAAGGGTGTTATTTCGAACTTATCGAAATAGTAACCCGTCGTCGTATGATCGAGGTCGAATTCTTCTTTTTTGGCGTAGGCCTGTGGCCTTAAAGGGTGTTATTTCGAACATATCGAAATAGTCACCCGTCGTCGTTCGATAGAGGTTGAACCCTTCTTTTTGGCGAAGGCCCCTAGCCTTAAAGGGTGTTACTTCAAACTTATCGAATTAGTAACCCATTGTCGTTCGATCGATGTCGAACTCTTCTTATTGGTGAAGGCCCTTGGCCTTAAAATGTGTTATTTCAAACATATCGAAATAGGAACCCGTCGTCGTTCGATAGAGGTCGAACTTTTCTTTTTGGAGAAGGCCCCTAGATTTAAGGGTGTTATTTCGAACTTATCAAAATAGTAACCCATCGTCATTCGATCGAGGTCGAACTCTTCTTTTTGGCGAAGGCCCCTGGCCTTCAAGGGTGTTATTTCAAACTTATCGAAATAGTAACCCGTCGTCGTTCGATCAAGGTCGAACTCTTCTTTTTGGCGAAGGCCCCTGGCCTTAAGGGTGTTATTTCGAACTTATCAAAATAGTAACCTATCGTCGTTCGATCGAGGTCAAACTCTTCTTTTTGGCGGAGGCCCCTGGCCTTTAAGGGTGTTATTTCGAACTTATCGAAATAGTAACCCATCGTCGTGGAGAAGGCCCCTAGCCTTTAAGGGTGTTATTTCGAACTTATCAAAATAGTAACCCATCGTCATTCGATCGAGGTCGAACTCTTCTTTTTGGCGGAGGTCCCTGGCCTTAAAGGGTGTTATTTCGAACTTATTGACATAGTAACCCGTTGTCGTATGATCGAGGTCAAACTCTTCTTTTTGGCGAAAGTGTTATTTCGAACTTATCGAAATAGTCACCCGTCGTCGTTCGATAGAGTTTGAACTCTTTTTTTTGCGAAGGCCCTTGGCCTTAAAGGGTATTATTTCGAACTTATCAAAATAGTAACCCATCGTCGTTCGATCAAGGTCGAACTCTTCGTTTTGGCGAAGGCCCCTGGCCTTAAAGGGTGTTATTTCGAACTTATCGAAATAGTAACCCGTCGTCGTATGATCGAGGTCGAATTCTTCTTTTTTGGCGTAGGCCTGTGGCCTTAAAGGGTGTTATTTCGAACATATCGAAATAGTCACCCGTCGTCGTTCGATAGAGGTTGAACCCTTCTTTTTGGCGAAGGCCCCTAGCCTTAAAGGGTGTTACTTCAAACTTATCGAATTAGTAACCCATTGTCGTTCGATCGATGTTGAACTCTTCTTTTTGGTGAAGGCCCTTGACCTTAAAATGTGTTATTTCAAACATATCGAAATAGTAACCCGTCGTCGTTCGATCGAGGTCGAACTTTTCTTTTTGGCGAAGGCCCCTAGCTTTAAGGGTGTTATTTCGAACTTATCAAAATAGTAACCCATCGTCATTCGATCGAGGTCGAACTCTTCTTTTTTGCGAAGGCCCCTGGCCTACAAAGGTGTTATTTCAAACTTATCGAAATAGTAACCCGTCGTCGTTCGATCAAGGTCGAACTCTTCTTTTGGCGAAGGCCCCTGGCCTTAAAGGGTGTTATTTCGAACTTATCAAAATAGTAACCCGTCGTCGTATGATCGAGGTTGAACTCTCCTTTTTGGCGAAGGCCTCTGGCCTTAAAGGGTGTTATTTCGAACTTATCGAAATAGTCACCCGTCGTTGTTCGATAGAGGTTGAACTCTTCTTTTTGGCGAAGGCCCCTAGCCTTAAAGAGTGTTATTTCGAACCTATCGAAATAGTAACCCATTGTCGTTCGATCGAGGTCGAATTCTTCTTTTTGGCGAAGGCCCTTGGCCTTAAAATGTGTTATTTCAAACTAATCGAAATAGTAACCCGTCGTCGTTCGATCGAGGTCGAACTCTTTTTTTTGGCGAAGGCCCCTAGCCTTAATGGGTGTTATTTTGAACTTATCAAAATAGTAACCCACCGTCGTTCGATCGAGATTGAACTCTTCTTTTTGGCGAAGGACCCTAGCCTTCAAGGGTGTAATTTCGAACTTATCGAAAGAGTAACCTGTCGTCGTTCGATCGAGGTCGAACTCTTTTTTTTGGTGAAGGCCCCTGGCCTTACAGGGTCTTATTTCAAACTTATCGAAAGAGTAACCTGTCGTCGTTCGATCGAGGTCGAACTCTTCTTTTTGGTGAAGGCCTCTCGCCTTAAAGGGTGTTATTTCAAACTTATCAAAATAGTAACCCTTCATCGTTCGATCGAGGTCGAACTCTTCTTTTTGGCGAAGGCCCCTGGCCTTCAAGGGTGTTATTTCAAACTTATCGAAATAGTAACACATCGTCGTTCGATCAAGGTCGAACTCTTATTTTTGGCGAAGGCCCCTGGCCTTAAAGGGTGTTATTTCGAACTTATCAAAATAGTAACCCGTCGTCGTATGATCGAGGTTGAACTCTTCTTTTTGGCGAAGGCCTCTGGCCTTAAAGGGTGTTATTTCGAACTTATTGAAATAGTCACCCGTCGTTGTTCGATAGAGGTTGAACTCTTCTTTTTGGCGAAGTCCCTAGCCTTAATGGGTGTTATTTCGAACTTATCGAAATAGTAACCCATTGTCGTTCGATCGAGGTCGAATTCTTCTTTTTGGCGAAGGCCCTTGGCCTTAAAATGTGTTATTTCAAACTAATCGAAATAGTAACCCGTCGTCGTTCGATCGAGGTCGAACTCTTGTTTTTGGCGAAGGCCCCAAGCCTTAAAGGGTTTTATTTTGAACTTATCAAAATAGTAACCCACCGTCGTTCGATCGAGATCGAATTCTTCTTTTTGGCGAAGGACCCTAGCCTTCAAGGGTGTAATTTCGAACTTATCGAAAGAGTAACCTGTCGTCGTTCGATCGAGGTCGAACTCTTTTTTTTGTCAAAGGCCCCTGGCGTTACAGGGTCTTATTTCAAACTTATCAAAATAGTAACCCTTCATCGTTCGATCGAGGTCGAATTCTTCTTTTTGGCGAAGGCCCCTGTCCTTCAAGTGTGTTATTTCGAACTTATCGTAATAATAACCGTCGTCGTTCGATCTAGGTCGAACTCTTCTTTTTGGCGAAGGCCCCTGGCCTTAAAGGGTGTTATATAGAACTTTTCAAAATAGTAACTCATCATCGTTCGATCGAGATCGAACTCTTCATTTTGGCGAAGGCCCCTAGCCTTAAAGGGTGCTATTTCGAACTAATCGAAAGAGTGACCTGTCTTCGTTCAATCGAGGTTGAACTCTTTTTTTTGGCGAAGGCCTCTGGCCTTACAGGGTGTTATTTCGAACTTATCAAAATAGTAACCCATCGTCGTTCGATTGAGGTCGAACTCTTCTTTTTGGCGAAGGCCCCTGGCCTTCAAGGGTTTTATTTCGAACTTATCGAAATAGTAACCCGCCATCGTTCGATCGAGGTTGAACTTTTCTTTTTGGCAAAGGCCCCTGGTCTTAAAGGGTGTTATTTCGAATTTATTGAAATAGTAACTCGTCATCGTTCGATCGAGGCCGAACTCTTCTTTTTGGCGAAGGCCCCTAACCTTTAAAGGTGTTATTTCGAACTTATCAAAATAGTAACCTATCGTCGTTCGATCGAGGTCAAACTCTTCTTTTTGGCGGAGGCCCCTGGCCTTTAAGGGTGTTATTTCGAACTTATCGAAATAGTAACCCATCGTCGTGGCGAAGGCCCCTAGCCTTTAAGGGTGTTATTTCGAACTTATCAAAATAGTAACCCATCGTCGTTCGATCGAGGTCGAACTCTTCTTTTTGGCGGAGGTCCCTGGCCTTAAAGGGTGTTATTTCGAACTTATTGACATAGTAACCCGTTGTCGTATGATCGAGGTCGAACTCTTCTTTTTGGCGAAAGTGTTATTTCGAACTTATCGAAATAGTCACCCGTCGTCGTTCGATAGAGTTTGAACTTTTTTTTTTGCGAAGGCCCTTGGCCTTAAAAGGTATTATTTCAAACTTATCAAAATAGTAACCCATCGTTGTTCGATCAAGGTCGAACTCTTCGTTTTGGCGAAGGCCCCTGGCCTTAAAGGGTGTTATTTCGAACTTATCGAAATAGTAATCCGTCGTCTTATGATCGAGGTCGAACTCTTCTTTTTGGCGTAGGCCTCTGGCCTTAAAGGGTGTTATTTCGAACTTATCGAAATAGTCACCCGTCGTCATTCGATAGAGGTTGAACCCTTCTTTTTGGCGAAGGCCCCTAGCCTTAAAGGGTGTTACTTCAAACTTATCGAATTAGTAACCCATTGTCGTTCGATCGATGTCGAACTCTTCTTTTTGGTGAAGGCCCTTGGCCTTAAAATGTGTTATTTCAAACATATCGAAATAGGAACCCGTCGTCGTTCGATCGAGGTCGAACTTTTCTTTTTGGTGAAGGCCCTTGACCTTAAAATGTGTTATTTCAAACATATCGAAATAGTAGCCCGTCGTCGTTCGATCGAGGTCGAACTTTTCTTTTTGGCGAAGGCCCCTAGCTTTAAGGGTGTTATTTCGAACTTATCAAAATAGTAACCCATCGTCATTCGATCGAGGTCGAACTCTTCTTTTTGGCGAAGGCCCCTGGCCTTAAAGGGTGTTATTTCGAACTTATCAAAATAGTAACCCGTCGTCGTATGATCGAGGTTGAACTCTTCTTTTTGGCGAAGGCCTCTGGCCTTAAAGGGTGTTATTTCGAACTTATCGATATAGTCACCCGTCGTTGTTCGATAGAGATTGAACACTTGTTTTTGGCGAAGGCCCCTAGCCTTAAAGGGTGTTATTTCAAACCTATCGAAATAGTAACCCATTGTCGTTCGATCGAGGTCGAATTCTTCTTTTTGGCGAAGGCCCTTGGCCTTAAAATGTGTTATTTCAAACTAATCGAAATAGTAACCCGTCGTCGTTCGATCGAGGTCGAACTCTTTTTTTTTGGCGAAGGCCCCTAGCCTTAAAGGGTGTTATTTTGAACTTATCAAAATAGTAACCCACCGTCGTTCGATCGAGTTCGAACTCTTCTTTTTGGCGAAGGACCCTGGCCTTAAAGGGTGTTATTTCGAACTTATCGAAATAGTCACCCGTCGTCGTTCGATAGAGTTTGAACTTTTTTTTTTGCGAAGGCCCTTGGCCTTAAAAGGTATTATTTCAAACTTATCAAAATAGTAACCCATCGTTGTTCGATCAAGGTCGAACTCTTCGTTTTGGTGAAGGCCCCTGGCCTTAAAGGGTGTTATTTCGAACTTATCGAAATAGTAACCCGTCGTCGTATGATCGAGGTCGAACTCTTCTTTTTGGCGTAGGCCTCTGGCCTTAAAGGGTGTTATTTGGAACTTATCGAAATAGTCACCCGTCGTCATTCGATAGAGGTTGAACCCTTCTTTTTGGCGAAGGTCCCTGGCCTTAAAGGGTGTTATTTCGAACTTATTGACATAGTAACCCGTTGTCGTATGATCGAGGTCAAACTCTTCTTTTTGGCGAAAGTGTTATTTCGAACTTATCGAAATAGTCACCCGTCTTCGTTCGATAGAGTTTGAACTCTTTTTTTGCGAAGGCCCTTGGCCTTAAAGGGTATTATTTCAAACTTATCAAAATAGTAACCCATCGTCGTTCGATCAAGGTCGAACTCTTCGTTTTGGCGAATGCCCCTTGCCTTAAAGGGTGTTATTTCGAACTTATCGAAATAGTAACCCGTCTTCGTATGATCGAGGTCGAACTCTTCTTTTTGGCGTAGGCCTCTGGCCTTAAAGGGTGTTATTTCGAACTTATCGAAATAGTCACCCGTCGTCGTTCGATAGAGGTTGAACCCTTCTTTTTGGCGAAGGCCCCTAGACTTAAAGGGTGTTATTTTGAACTTATCAAAATAGTAACCCACCGTCGTTCGATCGAGATTGAACTCTTCTTTTTGGCGAAGGACCCTAGCCTTCAAGGGTGTAATTTCGAACATATCGAAAGAGTAACCTGTCGTCGTTCGATCGAGGTCGAACTCTTTTTTTTTGTGAAGTCCCCTGGCCTTACAGGGTCTTATTTCAAACTTATCGAAAGAGTAACCTGTCGTCGTTCGATCGAGGTCGAACTCTTCTTTTTGGCGAAGGCCTCTCGCCTTAAAGGGTGTTATTTCAAACTTATCAAAATAGTAACCCTTCATCGTTCGATCGAGGTCGAACTCTTCTTTTTGGCGAAGGCCCCTGGCCTTCAAGGGTGTTATTTCAAACTTATCGAAATAGTAACCCATCGTCGTTCGATCAAGGTCGAACTCTTCTTTTTGGCGAAGGCCCCTGGCCTTAAAGGGTGTTATTTCGAACTTATCAAAATAGTAAACCGTCGTCGTATGATCGAGGTTGAACTCTTCTTTTTGGCGAAGGCCTCTGGCCTTAAAGGGTATTATTTCGAACTTATCGAAATAGTCACCCGTCGTTGTTCGATAGAGGTTGAACTCTTCTTTTTGTCGAAGGCCCCTAGCCTTAAAAAGTGTTATTTCGAACCTATCAAAATAGTAACCCATTGTCGTTCGATCGAGGTCGAATTCTTCTTTTTGGCGAAGGCCCTTGGCCTTAAAATGTGTTATTTCAAACTAATCGAAATAGTAACCCGTCGTCGTTCGATCGAGGTCGAACTCTTGTTTTTGTCGAAGGCCCCTAGCCTTAAAGGGTTTTATTTTGAACTTATCAAAATAGTAACCCACCGTCGTTCAATCGAGATCGAATTCTTCTTTTTGGCGAAGGACCCTAGCCTTCAAGGGTGTAATTTCGAACTTATCGAAAGAGTAACCTGTCGTCGTTCGATCGAGGTCGAACTCTTTTTTTTGGTAAAGGCCCCTGGCGTTACAGGGTCTTATTTCAAACTTATCGAAAGAGTAACCTGTCGTCGTTCGATCGAGGTCGAACTCTTCTTTTTGGCGAAGGCCCCTCGCCTTAAAGGGTGTTATTTCAAACTTATCAAAATAGTAACCCTTCATCGTTCGATCGAGGTCGAATTCTTCTTTTTGGCGAAGGCCCCTGGCCTTCAAGTGTGTTATTTCGAACTTATCGTAATAATAACCGTCGTCGTTCGATCTAGGTCGAACTCTTCTTTTTGGCGAAGGCCCCTGGCCTTAAAGGCTGTTATATAGAACTTCTCAAAATAGTAACTCATCATCGTTCGATCGAGATCGAACTCTTCATTTTGGCGAAGGCCCCTAGCCTTAAAGGGTGTTATTTCAAACTTATCGAAAGAGTAACCTGTCTTCGTTCGATCGAGGTCGAACTCTTTTTTTTGGCGAAGGCCTCTGGCCTTACAGGGTGTTATTCCGAACTTATCAAAATAGTAACCCATCGTCGTTCGATTGAGGTCGAACTCTTCTTTTTGGCGAAGGCCCCTGGCCTTTAAGGGTGTTATTTCGAACTTATCGAAATAGTAACCCATCGTCGTGGCGAAGGCCCCTAGCCTTTAAGGGTGTTATTTCGAACTTATCAAAATAGTAACCCATCGTCGTTCGATCGAGGTCGAACTCTTCTTTTTGGCGGAGGTCCCTGGCCTTAAAGGGTGTTATTTCGAACTTATTGACATAGTAACCCGTTGTCGTATGATCGAGGTCGAACTCTTCTTTTTGGCGAAAGTGTTATTTCGAACTTATCGAAATAGTCACCCGTCGTCGTTCGATAGAGTTTGAACTATTTTTTTTTGCGAAGGCCCTTGGCCTTAAAGGGTATTATTTCAAACTTATCAAAATAGTAACCCATCGTCGTTCGATCGAGGTCGAACTCTTCTTTTTGGCAGAGGTCCCTGGCCTTAAAGGGTGTTATTTCGAACTTATTGACATAGTAACCCGTTGTCGTATGATCGAGGTCGAACTCTTCTTTTTGGCGAAAGTGTTATTTCGAACTTATCGAAATAGTCACCCGTCGTCGTTCGATAGAGTTTGAACTTTTTTTTTGCGAAGGCCCTTGGCCTTAAAAGGTATTATTTCAAACTTATCAAAATAGTAACCCATCGTTGTTCGATCAAGGTCGAACTCTTCGTTTTGGCGAAGGCCCCTGGCCTTCAAGGGTGTTATTTCGAACTTATCGAAATAGTAACCCGCCATCGTTCGATCGAGGTTGAACTTTTCTTTTTGGCAAAGGCCCCTGGTCTTAAAGGGTGTTATTTATTGAAATAGTAACTCGTCATCGTTCGATCGAGGCCGAACTCTTCTTTTTGGCGAAGGCCCCTAACCTTTAAGGGTGTTATTTCGAACTTATCAAAATAGTAACCTATCGTCGTTCGATCGAGGTCAAACTCTTCTTTTTGGCGGAGGCCCCTGGCCTTTAAGGGTGTTATTTCGAACTTATCGAAATAGTAACCCATCGTCGTGGCGAAGGCCCCTAGCCTTTAAGGGTGTTATTTCGAACTTATCAAAATAGTAACCCATCGTCGTTCGATCGAGGTCGAACTCTTCTTTTTGGCGGAGGTCCCTGGCCTTAAAGGGTGTTATTTCGAACTTATTGACATAGTAACCCGTTGTCGTATGATCGAGGTCGAACTCTTCTTTTTGGCGAAAGTGTTATTTCGAACTTATCGAAATAGTCACCCGTCGTCGTTCGATAGAGTTTGAACTATTTTTTTTTGCGAAGGCCCTTGGCCTTAAAGGGTATTATTTCAAACTTATCAAAATAGTAACCCATCGTCGTTCGATCGAGGTCGAACTCTTCTTTTTGGCAGAGGTCCCTGGCCTTAAAGGGTGTTATTTCGAACTTATTGACATAGTAACCCGTTGTCGTATGATCGAGGTCGAACTCTTCTTTTTGGCGAAAGTGTTATTTCGAACTTATCGAAATAGTCACCCGTCGTCGTTCGATAGAGTTTGAACTTTTTTTTTTGCGAAGGCCCTTGGCCTTAAAAGGTGTTATTTCAAACTTATCAAAATAGTAACCCATCGTCGTTCGATCGAGGTCGAACTCTTCTTTTTGGCGAAGGCCCCTGGCCTTAAAGGGTGTTATTTCGAACTTATCGAAATAGTAACCCGTCGTCGTATGATCGAGGTCGAACTCTTCTTTTTGGCGTAGGCCTCTGGCCTTAAAGGGTGTTATTTCGAACTTATCGAAATAGTCACCCGTCGTCATTCGATAGAGGTTGAACCCTTCTTTTTGGCGAAGGCCCCTAGCCTTAAAGGGTGTTACTTCAAACTTATCGAATTAGTAACCCATTGTCGTTCGATCGATGTCGAACTCTTCTTTTTGGTGAAGGCCCTTGGCCTTAAAATGTGTTATTTCAAACATATCGAAATAGGAACCCGTCGTCGTTCGATCGAGGTCGAACTTTTCTTTTTGGTGAAGGCCCTTGACCTTAAAATGTGTTATTTCAAACATATCGAAATAGTAACCCGTCGTCGTTCGATCGAGGTCGAACTTTTCTTTTTGGCGAAGGCCCCTAGCTTTAAGGGTGTTATTTCGAACTTATCAAAATAGTAACCCATCGTCATTCGATCGAGGTCGAACTCTTCTTTTTGGCGAAGGCCCCTGGCCTTAAAGGGTGTTATTTCGAACTTATCAAAATAGTAACCCGTCGTCGTATGATCGAGGTTGAACTCTTCTTTTTGGCGAAGGCCTCTGGCCTTAAAGGGTGTTATTTCGAACTTATCGATATAGTCACCCGTCGTTGTTCGATAGAGATTGAACACTTGTTTTTGGCGAAGGCCCCTAGACTTAAAGGGTGTTAGTTCAAACCTATCGAAATAGTAACCCATTGTCGTTCGATCGAGGTCGAATTCTTCTTTTTGGCGAAGACCCTTGGCCTTAAAATGTGTTATTTCAAACTAATCGAAATAGTAACCCGTCGTCGTTCGATCGAGGTCGAAAACTTTTTTTTTGGCGAAGGCCCCTAGCCTTAAAGGGTGTTATTTTGAACTTATCAAAATAGTAACCCACCGTCGTTCGATCGAGATCGAACTCTTCTTTTTGGCGAAGGACCCTGGCCTTAAAGGGTGTTATTTCGAACTTATCGAAATAGTCACCCGTCGTCGTTCGATAGAGGTTGAACCCTTCTTTTTGGCGAAGGCCCCTAGCCCTAAAGGGTGTTACTCCAAACTTATCGAATTAGTAACCCATTGTCGTTCGATCGATGTCGAACTCTTCTTTTTGGTGAAGGCCCTTGGCCTTAAAATGTGTTATTTCAAACATATCGAAATAGTAACCCATCGTCGTTCGATCGAGGTCGAACTTTTCTTTTTGGCGAAGGCCCCTAGCTTTAAGGGTGTTATTTCGAACTTATCAAAATAGTAACCCATCGTCATTCGATCGAGGTCGAACTCTTCTTTTTGGCGGAGGTCCCTGGCCTTAAAGGGTGTTATTTCGAACTTATTGACATAGTAACCCGTTGTCGTATGATCGAGGTCAAACTCTTCTTTTTGGCGAAAGTGTTATTTCGAACTTATCGAAATAGTCACCCGTCTTCGTTCGATAGAGTTTGAACTCTTTTTTTGTGAAGGCCCTTGGCCTTAAAGGGTATTATTTCAAACTTATCAAAATAGTAACCCATCGTCGTTCGATCAAGGTCGAACTCTTCGTTTTGGCAAATGCCCCTGGCCTTAAAGGGTGTTATTTCGAACTTATCGAAATAGTAACCCGTCTTCGTATGATCGAGGTCGAACTCTTCTTTTTGGCGTAGGCCTCTGGCCTTAAAGGGTGTTATTTCGAACTTATCGAAATAGTCACCCGTCGTCGTTCGATAGAGGTTGAACCCTTCTTTTTGGCGAAGGCCCCTAGACTTAAAGGCTGTTATTTTGAACTTATCAAAATAGTAACCCACCGTCGTTCGATCGAGATTGAACTCTTCTTTTTGGCGAAGGACCCTAGCCTTCAAGGGTGTAATTTCGAACTTATCGAAAGAGTAACCTGTCGTCGTTCGATCGAGGTCGAACTCTTTTTTTTTGTGAAGGCCCCTGGCCTTACAGGGTCTTATTTCAAACTTATCGAAAGAGTAACCTGTCGTCGTTCGATCGAGGTCGAACTCTTCTTTTTGGCGAAGGCCTCTCGCCTTAAAGGGTGTTATTTCAAACTTATCAAAATAGTAACCCTTCATCGTTCGATCGAGGTCGAACTCTTCTTTTTGGCGAAGGCCCCTGGCCTTCAAGGGTGTTATTTCAAACTTATCGAAATAGTAACCCATCGTCGTTCGATCAAGGTCGAACTCTTCTTTTTGGCGAAGGCCCCTGGCCTTAAAGGGTGTTATTTCGAACTTATCAAAATAGTAACCCGTCGTCGTATGATCGAGGTTGAACTCTTCTTTTTGGCGAAGGCCTCTGGCCTTAAAGGGTGTTATTTCGAACTTATCTAAATAGTCACCCGTCGTTGTTCGATAGAGGTTGAACTCTTCTATTTGTCGAAGGCCCCTAGCCTTAAAAAGTGTTATTTCGAACCTATCGAAATAGTAACCCATTGTCGTTCGATCGAGGTCGAATTCTTCTTTTTGGCGAAGGCCCTTGGCCTTAAAATGTGTTATTTCAAACTAATCGAAATAGTAACCCGTCGTCGTTCGATCGAGGTCGAACTCTTGTTTTTGTCGAAGGCCCCTAGCCTTAAAGGGTTTTATTTTGAACTTATCAAAATAGTAACCCACCGTCGTTCGATCGAGATCGAATTCTTCTTTTTGGCGAAGGACCCTAGCCTTCAAGGGTGTAATTTCGAACTTATCGAAAGAGTAACCTGTCGTCGTTCGATCGAGGTTGAACTCTTTTTTTTGGTAAAGGCCCCTGGCGTTACAGGGTCTTATTTCAAACTTATCGAAAGAGTAACCTGTCGTCGTTCGATCGAGGTCGAACTCTTCTTTTTGGCGAAGGCCCCTCGCCTTAAAGGGTGTTATTTCAAACTTATCAAAATAGTAACCCTTCATCGTTCGATCGAGGTCGAATTCTTCTTTTTGGCGAAGGCCCCTGGCCTTCAAGTGTGTTATTTCGAACTTATCGAAATAGTAACTCATCATCGTTCGATCGAGATCGAACTCTTCATTTTGGCGAAGGCCCCTAGCCTTAAAGGGTGTTATTTCAAACTTATCGAAAGAGTAACCCGTCTTCGTTCGATCGAGGTCGAACTCTTTTTTTTGGCGAAGGCCTCTGGCCTTACAGGGTGTTATTTCGAACTTATCGAAATAGTAACCCTTCATCGTTCGATCGAGGTCGAATTCTTCTTTTTGGCGAAGGCCCCTGGCCTTCAAGTGTGTTATTTCGAACTTATCGAAATAGTAACCCACCGTCGTTCGATCGAGATCGAATTCTTCTTTTTGGCGAAGGCCCCTAGCCTTAAAGGGTGTTATTTCAAACTTATCGAAAGAGTAACCTGTCTTCGTTCGATCGAGGTTGAACTCTTTTTTTTGGTAAAGGCCCCTGGCGTTACAGGGTCTTATTTCAAACTTATCGAAAGAGTAACCTGTCGTCGTTCGATCGAGGTCGAACTCTTCTTTTTGGCGAAGGCCCCTCGCCTTAAAGGGTGTTATTTCAAACTTATCGAAATAGTAACCCGTCGTCGTTCGATCTAGGTCGAACTCTTCTTTTTGGCGAAGGCCCCTGGCCTTAAAGGGTGTTATATAGAACTTCTCAAAATAGTAACTCATCATCGTTCGATCGAGATCGAACTCTTCATTTTGGCGAAGGCCCCTAGCCTTAAAGGGTGTTATTTCAAACTTATCGAAAGAGTAACCTGTCTTCGTTCGATCGAGGTCGAACTCTTTTTTTTGGCGAAGGCCTCTGGCCTTACAGGGTGTTATTTCGAACTTATCAAAATAGTAACCCATCGTCGTTCGATTGAGGTCGAACTCTTCTTTTTGGCGAAGGCCACTGGCCTTCAAGGGTGTTATTTCGAACTTATCGAAATAGTAACCCGCCATCGTTCGATCGAGGTTGAACTTTTCTTTTTGGCAAAGGCCCCTGATCTTAAAGGGTGTTATTTATTGAAATAGTAACTCGTCATCGTTCGATCGAGGCCGAACTCTTCTTTTTGGCGAAGGCCCCTAACCTTTAAGGGTGTTATTTCGAACTTATCAAAATAGTAACCTATCGTCGTTCGATCGAGGTCAAACTCTTCTTTTTGGCGGAGGCCCCTGGCCTTTAAGGGTGTTATTTCGAACTTATCGAAATAGTAACCCATCGTCGTGGCGAAGGCCCCTAGCCTTTAAGGGTGTTATTTCGAACTTATCAAAATAGTAACCCATCGTCGTTCGATCGAGGTCGAACTCTTCTTTTTGGCGGAGGTCCCTGGCCTTAAAGGGTGTTATTTCGAACTTATTGACATAGTAACCCGTTGTCGTATGATCGAGGTCGAACTCTTCTTTTTGGCGAAAGTGTTATTTCGAACTTATCGAAATAGTCACCCGTCGTCGTTCGATAGAGTTTGAACTATTTTTTTTTGCGAAGGCCCTTGGCCTTAAAGGGTGTTATTTCAAACTTATCAAAATAGTAACCCATCGTCGTTCGATCGAGGTCGAACTCTTCTTTTTGGCGAAGGCCCCTGGCCTTAAAGGGTGTTATTTCGAACTTATCGAAATAGTAACCCGTCGTCGTATGATCGAGGTCGAACTCTTCTTTTTGGCGTAGGCCTCTGGCCTTAAAGGGTGTTATTTCGAACTTATCGAAATAGTCACCCGTCGTCGTTCGATAGAGGTTGAACCCTTCTTTTTGGCGAAGGCCCCTAGCCTTAAAGGGTGTTACTTCAAACTTATCGAATTAGTAACCCATTGTCGTTCGATCGATGTCGAACTCTTCTTTTTGGTGAAGGCCCTTTGCCTTAAAATGTGTTATTTCAAACATATCGAAATAGGAACCCGTCGTCGTTCGATCGAGGTCGAACTTTTCTTTTTGGCGAAGGCCCCTAGCTTTAAGGGTGTTATTTCGAACTTATCAAAATAGTAACCCATCGTCATTCAATCGCGGTTGAACTCTTCTTTTTGGCAAAGGCCCCTGGCCTTCAAGGGTGTTATTTCAAACTTATCGATATAGTAACCCGTCGTCGTTCGATCAAGGTCGAACTCTTCTTTTTGGCGAAGGCCCCTGGCCTAAAAGGGTGTTATTTCGAACTTATCAAAATAGTAACCCGTCTTCGTATGATCGAGGTTGAACTCTTCTTTTTGGCGAAGGCCTCTGGCCTTAAAGGGTGTTATTTCGAACTTATCGAAATAGTCACCCGTCGTTGTTCGATAGAGATTGAACACTTGTTTTTGGCGAAGGCCCCTAGCCTTAAAGGGTGTTATTTCAAACCTATCGAAATAGTAACCCATTGTCGTTCGATCGATGTCGAACTCTTCTTTTTGGTGAAGGCCCTTGGCCTTAAAATGTGTTATTTCAAACATTTCGATATAGTAACCCATCGTCGTTCGATCGAGGTCGAACTTTTCTTTTTGGCGAAGGCCCCTAGCTTTAAGGGTGTTATTTCAAATTTATCAAAATAGTAACCCATCGTCATTCGATCGAAGTCGAACTCTTCTTTTTGGCGGAGGTCCCTGGCCTTAAAGGGTGTTATTTCGAACTTATTGACATAGTAACCCGTTGTCGTATGATCGAGGTCAAACTCTTCTTTTTGGCGAGGGTGTTATTTCGAACTTATCGAAATAGTCACCCGTCGTCGTTCGATAGAGTTTGAACTCTTTTTTTGCGAAGGCCCTTGGCCTTAAAGGGTATTATTTCAAACTTATCAAAATAGTAACCCATCGTCGTTCGATCAAGGTCGAACTCTTCGTTTTGGCGAATGCCCCTGGCCTTAAAGGGTGTTACTTCGAACTTATCGAAATAGTAACCCGTCGTCGTATGATCGAGGTCGAACTCTTCTTTTTGGCGTAGGCCTCTGGCCTTAAAGGGTGTTATTTCGAACTTATCGAAATAGTCACCCGTCGTCGTTCGATAGAGGTTGAACCCTTCTTTTTGGCGAAGGCCCCTAGCCTTAAAGGGTGTTACTTCAAACTTATCGAATTAGTAACCCATTGTCATTCGATCGATGTCGAACTCTTCTTTTTGGTGAAGGCCCTTGGCCTTAAAATGTGTTATTTCAAACATTTCGATATAGTAACCCATCGTCGTTCGATCGAGGTCGAACTTTTCTTTTTGGCGAGGGTGTTATTTCGAACTTATCGAAATAGTCACCCGTCGTCGTTCGATAGAGTTTGAACTCTTTTTTTGCGAAGGCCCTTGGCCTTAAAGGGTATTATTTCAAACTTATCAAAATAGTAACCCATCGTCGTTCGATCAAGGTCGAACTCTTCGTTTTGGCGAATGCCCCTGGCCTTAAAGGGTGTTATTTCGAACTTATCGAAATAGTAACCCGTCGTCGTATGATCGAGATCGAACTCTTCTTTTTGGCGAAGGACCCTGGCCTTAAAGGGTGTTATTTCGAACTTATTGAAATAGTCACCCGTCGTCGTTCGATAGAGGTTGAACCCTTCTTTTTGGCGAAGGCCCCTAGACTTAAAGGGTTGTTACTTCAAACTTATCGAATTAGTAACCCATTGTCGTTCGATCGATGCCGAACTCTTCTTTTTGGTGAAGGCCCTTGGCCTTAAAATGTGTTATTTCAAACATTTCGATATAGTAACCCATCGTCGTTCGATCGAGGTCGAACTTTTCTTTTTGGCGAAGGCCCCTAGCTTTAAGGGTGTTATTTCGAACTTATCAAAATAGTAACCCATCGTCATTCGATCGAGGTCGAACTCTTCTTTTTGGCGGAGGTCCCTGGCCTTAAAGGGTGTTATTTCGAACTTATTGACATAGTAACCCGTTGTCGTATGATCGAGGTCAAACTCTTCTTTTTGGCGAGGGTGTTATTTCGAACTTATCGAAATAGTCACCCGTCGTCGTTCGATAGAGTTTGAACTTTTTTTTTGCGAAGGCCCTTGGCCTTAAAGGGTATTATTTCAAACTTATCAAAATAGTAACCCATCGTCGTTCGATCAAGGTCGAACTCTTCGTTTTGGCGAATGCCCCTGGCCTTAAAGGGTGTTATTTCGAACTTATCGAAATAGTAACCCGTCGTCGTATGATCGAGGTCGAACTCTTCTTTTTGGCGTAGGCCTCTGGCCTTAAAGGGTGTTATTTCGAACTTATCGAAATAGTCACCCGTCGTCGTTCGATAGAGGTTGAACCCTTCTTTTTGGCGAAGGCCCCTAGCCTTAAAGGGTGTTACTTCAAACTTATCGAATTAGTAACCCATTATCGTTCGATCGATGTCGAACTCTTCTTTTTGGTGAAGGCCCTTGGCCTTAAAATGTGTTATTTCAAACATATCGAAATAGGAACCCGTCGTCGTTCGATCGAGGTCGAACTTTTCTTTTTGGCGAAGGCCCCTAGCTTTAAGGGTGTTATTTAAAACTTATCAAAATAGTAACCTATCGTCATTCAATCGAGGTCGAACTCTTCTTTTTGGCGAAGGCCCCTGGCCTTCAAGGGTGTTATTTCAAACTTATCGAAATAGTAACCCGTCGTCGTTCGATCAAGGTCGAACTCTTCTTTTTGGCGAAGGCCCCTGGCCTTAAAGGGTGTTATTTCGAACTTATCAAAATAGTAACCCGTCGTCGTATGATCGAGGTTGAACTCTTCTTTTTGGCGAAGGCCTCTGGCCTTAAAGGGTGTTATTTCGAACTTATCGAAATAGTCACCCGTCGTTGTTCGATAGAAATTGAACACTTCTTTTTGGTGAAGGCCCCTAGCCTTAAAGGGTGTTATTTCGAACCTATCGAAATAGTAACCCATTGTCGTTCGATCAAGGTCGAATTCTTCTTTTTGGCGAAGGCCCTTGGCCTTAAAATGTGTTATTTCAAACTAATCGAAATAGTAACCCGTCGTCGTTCGATCGAGGTCAAACTCTTTTTTTTGGCGAAGGCCCCTAGCCTTAAAGGGTGTTATTTTGAACTTATCAAAATAGTAACCCACCGTCGTTCGATCGAGATCGAACTCTTCTTTTTGGCGAAGGACCCTGGCCTAAAAGGGTGTTATTTCGAACTTATCGAAATAGTCACCCGTCGTCGTTCGATAGAGGTTGAACCCTTCTTTTTGGCGAAGGCCCCTAGACTTAAAGGGTGTTACTTCAAACTTATCGAATTAGTAACCTATTGTCGTTCGATCGATGTCGAACTCTTCTTTTTGGTGAAGGCCCTTGGCCTTAAAATGTGTTATTTCAAACATATTGAAATAGTAACCCGTTGTCGTATGATCGAGGTCAAACTCTTCTTTTTGGCGAGGGTGTTATTTCGAACTTATCGAAATAGTCACCCGTCGTCGTTCGATAGAGTTTGAACTCTTTTTTTGCGAAGGCCCTTGGCCTTAAAGGGTATTATTTCAAACTTATCAAAATAGTAACCCATCGTCGTTCGATCAAGGTCGAACTCTTCGTTTTGGCGAATGCCCCTGGCCTTAAAGGGTGTTACTTCGAACTTATCGAAATAGTAACCCGTCGTCGTATGATCGAGGTCGAACTCTTCTTTTTGGCGTAGGCCTCTGGCCTTAAAGGGTGTTATTTCGAACTTATCGAAATAGTCACCCGTCGTCGTTCGATAGAGGTTGAACCCTTCTTTTTGGCGAAGGCCCCTAGCCTTAAAGGGTGTTACTTCAAACTTATCGAATTAGTAACCCATTGTCATTCGATCGATGTCGAACTCTTCTTTTTGGTGAAGGCCCTTGGCCTTAAAATGTGTTATTTCAAACATTTCGATATAGTAACCCATCGTCGTTCGATCGAGGTCGAACTTTTCTTTTTGGCGAGGGTGTTATTTCGAACTTATCGAAATAGTCACCCGTCGTCGTTCGATAGAGTTTGAACTCTTTTTTTGCGAAGGCCCTTGGCCTTAAAGGGTATTATTTCAAACTTATCAAAATAGTAACCCATCGTCGTTCGATCAAGGTCGAACTCTTCGTTTTGGCGAATGCCCCTGGCCTTAAAGGGTGTTATTTCGAACTTATCGAAATAGTAACCCGTCGTCGTATGATCGAGATCGAACTCTTCTTTTTGGCGAAGGACCCTGGCCTTAAAGGGTGTTATTTCGAACTTATCGAAATAGTCACCCGTCGTCGTTCGATAGAGGTTGAACCCTTCTTTTTGGCGAAGGCCCCTAGACTTAAAGGGTTGTTACTTCAAACTTATCGAATTAGTAACCCATTGTCGTTCGATCGATGCCGAACTCTTCTTTTTGTTGAAGGCCCTTGGCCTTAAAATGTGTTATTTCAAACATTTCAATATAGTAACCCATCGTCGTTCGATCGAGGTCGAACTTTTCTTTTTGGCGAAGGCCCCTAGCTTTAAGGGTGTTATTTCGAACTTATCAAAATAGTAACCCATCGTCATTCGATCGAGGTCGAACTCTTCTTTTTGGCGGAGGTCCCTGGCCTTAAAGGGTGTTATTTCGAACTTATTGACATAGTAACCCGTTGTCGTATGATCGAGGTCAAACTCTTCTTTTTGGCGAGGGTGTTATTTCGAACTTATCGAAATAGTCACCCGTCGTCGTTCGATAGAGTTTGAACTTTTTTTTTGCGAAGGCCCTTGGCCTTAAAGGGTATTATTTCAAACTTATCAAAATAGTAACCCATCGTCGTTCGATCAAGGTCGAACTCTTCGTTTTGGCGAATGCCCCTGGCCTTAAAGGGTGTTATTTCGAACTTATCGAAATAGTAACCCGTCGTCGTATGATCGAGGTCGAACTCTTCTTTTTGGCGTAGGCCTCTGGCCTTAAAGGGTGTTATTTCGAACTTATCGAAATAGTCACCCGTCGTCGTTCGATAGAGGTTGAACCCTTCTTTTTGGCGAAGGCCCCTAGCCTTAAAGGGTGTTACTTCAAACTTATCGAATTAGTAACCCATTATCGTTCGATCGATGTCGAACTCTTCTTTTTGGTGAAGGCCCTTGGCCTTAAAATGTGTTATTTCAAACATATCGAAATAGGAACCCGTCGTCGTTCGATCGAGGTCGAACTTTTCTTTTTGGCGAAGGCCCCTAGCTTTAAGGGTGTTATTTAAAACTTATCAAAATAGTAACCTATCGTCATTCAATCGAGGTCGAACTCTTCTTTTTGGCGAAGGCCCCTGGCCTTCAAGGGTGTTATTTCAAACTTATCGAAATAGTAACCCGTCGTCGTTCGATCAAGGTCGAACTCTTCTTTTTGGCGAAGGCCCCTGGCCTTAAAGGGTGTTATTTCGAACTTATCAAAATAGTAACCCGTCGTCGTATGATCGAGGTTGAACTCTTCTTTTTGGCGAAGGCCTCTGGCCTTAAAGGGTGTTATTTCGAACTTATCGAAATAGTCACCCGTCGTTGTTCGATAGAAATTGAACACTTCTTTTTGGTGAAGGCCCCTAGCCTTAAAGGGTGTTATTTCGAACCTATCGAAATAGTAACCCATTGTCGTTCGATCAAGGTCGAATTCTTCTTTTTGGCGAAGGCCCTTGGCCTTAAAATGTGTTATTTCAAACTAATCGAAATAGTAACCCGTCGTCGTTCGATCGAGGTCAAACTCTTTTTTTTGGCGAAGGCCCCTAGCCTTAAAGGGTGTTATTTTGAACTTATCAAAATAGTAACCCACCGTCGTTCGATCGAGATCGAACTCTTCTTTTTGGCGAAGGACCCTGGCCTAAAAGGGTGTTATTTCGAACTTATCGAAATAGTCACCCGTCGTCGTTCGATAGAGGTTGAACCCTTCTTTTTGGCGAAGGCCCCTAGCCTTAAAGGGTGTTACTTCAAACTTATCGAATTAGTAACCTATTGTCGTTCGATCGATGTCGAACTCTTCTTTTTGGTGAAGGCCCTTGGCCTTAAAATGTGTTATTTCAAACATATTGAAATAGTAACCCGTTGTTGTATGATCGAGGTCAAACTCTTCTTTTTGGCGAGGGTGTTATTTCGAACTTATCGAAATAGTCACCCGTCGTCGTTCGATAGAGTTTGAACTCTTTTTTTGCGAAGGCCCTTGGCCTTAAAGGGTATTATTTCAAACTTATCAAAATAGTAACCCATCGTCGTTCGATCAAGGTCGAACTCTTCGTTTTGGCGAATGCCCCTGGCCTTAAAGGGTGTTACTTCGAACTTATCGAAATAGTAACCCGTCGTCGTATGATCGAGGTCGAACTCTTCTTTTTGGCGTAGGCCTCTGGCCTTAAAGGGTGTTATTTCGAACTTATCGAAATAGTCACCCGTCGTCGTTCGATAGAGGTTGAACCCTTCTTTTTGGCGAAGGCCCCTAGCCTTAAAGGGTGTTACTTCAAACTTATCGAATTAGTAACCCATTGTCATTCGATCGATGTCGAACTCTTCTTTTTGGTGAAGGCCCTTGGCCTTAAAATGTGTTATTTCAAACATTTCGATATAGTAACCCATCGTCGTTCGATCGAGGTCGAACTTTTCTTTTTGGCGAGGGTGTTATTTCGAACTTATCGAAATAGTCACCCGTCGTCGTTCGATAGAGTTTGAACTCTTTTTTTGCGAAGGCCCTTGGCCTTAAAGGGTATTATTTCAAACTTATCAAAATAGTAACCCATCGTCGTTCGATCAAGGTCGAACTCTTCGTTTTGGTGAATGCCCCTGGCCTTAAAGGGTGTTATTTCGAACTTATCGAAATAGTAACCCGTCGTCGTATGATCGAGATCGAACTCTTCTTTTTGGCGAAGGACCCTGGCCTTAAAGGGTGTTATTTCGAACTTATCGAAATAGTCACCCGTCGTCGTTCGATAGAGGTTGAACCCTTCTTTTTGGCGAAGGCCCCTAGCCTTAAAGGGTTGTTACTTCAAACTTATCGAATTAGTAACCCATTGTCGTTCGATCGATGCCGAACTCTTCTTTTTGGTGAAGGCCCTTGGCCTTAAAATGTGTTATTTCAAACATTTCGATATAGTAACCCATCGTCGTTCGATCGAGGTCGAACTTTTCTTTTTGGCGAAGGCCCCTAGCTTTAAGGGTGTTATTTAAAACTTATCAAAATAGTAACCTATCGTCATTCAATCGAGGTCGAACTCTTCTTTTTGGCGAAGGCCCCTGGCCTTCAAGGGTGTTATTTCAAACTTATCGAAATAGTAACCCGTCGTCGTTCGATCAAGGTCGAACTCTTCTTTTTGGCGAAGGCCCCTGGCCTTAAAGGGTGTTATTTCGAACTTATCAAAATAGTAACCCGTCGTCGTATGATCGAGGTTGAACTCTTCTTTTTGGCGAAGGCCTCTGGCCTTAAAGGGTGTTATTTCGAACTTATCGAAATAGTCACCCGTCGTTGTTCGATAGAAATTGAACACTTCTTTTTGGTGAAGGCCCCTAGCCTTAAAGGGTGTTATTTCGAACCTATCGAAATAGTAACCCATTGTCGTTCGATCAAGGTCGAATTCTTCTTTTTGGCGAAGGCCCTTGGCCTTAAAATGTGTTATTTCAAACTAATCGAAATAGTAACCCGTCGTCGTTCGATCGAGGTCAAACTCTTTTTTTTGGCGAAGGCCCCTAGCCTTAAAGGGTGTTATTTTGAACTTATCAAAATAGTAACCCACCGTCGTTCGATCGAGATCGAACTCTTCTTTTTGGCGAAGGACCCTGGCCTAAAAGGGTGTTATTTCGAACTTATCGAAATAGTCACCCGTCGTCGTTCGATAGAGGTTGAACCCTTCTTTTTGGCGAAGGCCCCTAGCCTTAAAGGGTGTTACTTCAAACTTATCGAATTAGTAACCTATTGTCGTTCGATCGATGTCGAACTCTTCTTTTTGGTGAAGGCCCTTGGCCTTAAAATGTGTTATTTCAAACATATTGAAATAGTAACCCGTTGTCGTATGATCAAGGTCAAACTCTTCTTTTTGGCGAGGGTGTTATTTCGAACTTATCGAAATAGTCACCCGTCGTCGTTCGATAGAGTTTGAACTCTTTTTTTGCGAAGGCCCTTGGCCTTAAAGGGTATTATTTCAAACTTATCAAAATAGTAACCCATCGTCGTTCGATCAAGGTCGAACTCTTCGTTTTGGCGAATGCCCCTGGCCTTAAAGGGTGTTACTTCGAACTTATCGAAATAGTAACCCGTCGTCGTATGATCGAGGTCGAACTCTTCTTTTTGGCGTAGGCCTCTGGCCTTAAAGGGTGTTATTTCGAACTTATCGAAATAGTCACCCGTCGTCGTTCGATAGAGGTTGAACCCTTCTTTTTGGCGAAGGCCCCTAGCCTTAAAGGGTGTTACTTCAAACTTATCGAATTAGTAACCCATTGTCATTCGATCGATGTCGAACTCTTCTTTTTGGTGAAGGCCCTTGGCCTTAAAATGTGTTATTTCAAACATTTCGATATAGTAACCCATCGTCGTTCGATCGAGGTCGAACTTTTCTTTTTGGCGAGGGTGTTATTTCGAACTTATCGAAATAGTCACCCGTCGTCGTTCGATAGAGTTTGAACTCTTTTTTTGCGAAGGCCCTTGGCCTTAAAGGGTATTATTTCAAACTTATCAAAATAGTAACCCATCGTCGTTCGATCAAGGTCGAACTCTTCGTTTTGGCGAATGCCCCTGGCCTTAAAGGGTGTTATTTCGAACTTATCGAAATAGTAACCCGTCGTCGTATGATCGAGATCGAACTCTTCTTTTTGGCGAAGGACCCTGGCCTTAAAGGGTGTTATTTCGAACTTATCGAAATAGTCACCCGTCGTCGTTCGATAGAGGTTGAACCCTTCTTTTTGGCGAAGGCCCCTAGCCTTAAAGGGTTGTTACTTCAAACTTATCGAATTAGTAACCCATTGTCGTTCGATCGATGCCGAACTCTTCTTTTTGGTGAAGGCCCTTGGCCTTAAAATGTGTTATTTCAAACATTTCGATATAGTAACCCATCGTCGTTCGATCGAGGTCGAACTTTTCTTTTTGGCGAAGGCCCCTAGCTTTAAGGGTGTTATTTCGAACTTATCAAAATAGTAACCCATCGTCATTCGATCGAGGTCGAACTCTTCTTTTTGGCGGAGGTCCCTGGCCTTAAAGGGTGTTATTTCGAACTTATTGACATAGTAACCCGTTGTCGTATGATCGAGGTCAAACTCTTCTTTTTGGCGAGGGTGTTATTTCGAACTTATCGAAATAGTCACCCGTCGTCGTTCGATAGAGTTTGAACTTTTTTTTTGCGAAGGCCCTTGGCCTTAAAGGGTATTATTTCAAACTTATCAAAATAGTAACCCATCGTCGTTCGATCAAGGTCGAACTCTTCGTTTTGGCGAATGCCCCTGGCCTTAAAGGGTGTTATTTCGAACTTATCGAAATAGTAACCCGTCGTCGTATGATCGAGGTCGAACTCTTCTTTTTGGCGTAGGCCTCTGGCCTTAAAGGGTGTTATTTCGAACTTATCGAAATAGTCACCCGTCGTCGTTCGATAGAGGTTGAACCCTTCTTTTTGGCGAAGGCCCCTAGCCTTAAATGGTGTTACTTCAAACTTATCGAATTAGTAACCCATTATCGTTCGATCGATGTCGAACTCTTCTTTTTGGTGAAGGCCCTTGGCCTTAAAATGTGTTATTTCAAACATATCGAAATAGGAACCCGTCGTCGTTCGATCGAGGTCGAACTTTTCTTTTTGGCGAAGGCCCCTAGCTTTAAGGGTGTTATTTAAAACTTATCAAAATAGTAACCTATCGTCATTCAATCGAGGTCGAACTCTTCTTTTTGGCGAAGGCCCCTGGCCTTCAAGGGTGTTATTTCAAACTTATCGAAATAGTAACCCGTCGTCGTTCGATCAAGGTCGAACTCTTCTTTTTGGCGAAGGCCCCTGGCCTTAAAGTGTGTTATTTCGAACTTATCAAAATAGTAACCCGTCGTCGTATGATCGAGGTTGAACTCTTCTTTTTGGCGAAGGCCTCTGGCCTTAAAGGGTGTTATTTCGAACTTATCGAAATAGTCACCCGTCGTTGTTCGATAGAAATTGAACACTTCTTTTTGGTGAAGGCCCCTAGCCTTAAAGGGTGTTATTTCGAACCTATCGAAATAGTAACCCATTGTCGTTCGATCAAGGTCGAATTCTTCTTTTTGGCGAAGGCCCTTGGCCTTAAAATGTGTTATTTCAAACTAATCGAAATAGTAACCCGTCGTCGTTCGATCGAGGTCAAACTCTTTTTTTTGGCGAAGGCCCCTAGCCTTAAAGGGTGTTATTTTGAACTTATCAAAATAGTAACCCACCGTCGTTCGATCGAGATCGAACTCTTCTTTTTGGCGAAGGACCCTGGCCTTAAAGGGTGTTATTTCGAACTTATCGAAATAGTCACCCGTCGTCGTTCGATAGAGGTTGAACCCTTCTTTTTGGCGAAGGCCCCTAGCCTTAAAGGGTGTTACTTCAAACTTATCGAATTAGTAACCTATTGTCGTTCGATCGATGTCGAACTCTTCTTTTTGGTGAAGGCCCTTGGCCTTAAAATGTGTTATTTCAAACATATTGAAATAGTAACCCATCGTCGTTCGATCGAGGTCGAACTTTTCTTTTTGGCGAAGGCCCCTAGCTTTAAGGGTGTTATTTCGAACTTATCAAAATAGTAACCCATCGTCATTCGATCGAGGTCGAACTCTTCTTTTTGGCGAAGGACCCTGGCCTTCAAGGGTGTTATTTCAAACTTATCGAAATAGTAACCCGTCGTCGTTCGATCAAGGTCAAACTCTTCTTTTTAGCGAAGGCCCCTGGCCTTAAAAGGTGTTATTTCGAACTTATCAAAATAGTAACCCATCGTCGTATGATCGAGGTTGAACTCTTCTTTTTGGCGAAGGCCTCTGGCCTTAAAGGGTGTATTTCGAACTTATCGAAATAGTCACTCATCGTTGTTCGATAGAGGTTGAACTCTTCTTTTTGGCGAAGGCCCCTAGCCTTAAAGGGTGTTATGTCGAACTTATCAAAATAGTAACCCATCGTCGTTCGATCGAGGTCGAACTCTTCTTTTTGGCGAAGGCCCTTGGCCTTAAAATGTGTTATTTCAAACTTATCGAAATAGTAACCCGTCGTCGTTCGATCGAGGTCGAACTCTTCTTTTTAGCGAAGGACCCTAGCCTTTAAGGGTGTAATTTCGAACTTATCAAAATATTAACCCATCGTCGTTCGATCGAGGTCGAACTCTTCTTTTTGGCGAAGGCCCCTGGGCTTCAAGGGTGTTATTTTGAACTTATCGAAATAGTAACCCGTCGTCGTTCGATCGAGGTCGAACTCTTCTTTTTGGCGAATTCCCCTGGCCTTAAAGGGTGTTATTTCGAATTTATCGAAATAGCAACCCGTTGTCGTATGATCGAGGTCGAACTCTTCTTTTTGGCGAAAGCCTCTGGCCTTAAAGGGTGTTATTTCGAACTTATCGAATTTGTAACCCATTGTCGTTCGATCGAGGTCGAACTCTTCTTTTTGGCGAAGGCCCCTGGCCTTAAAGGGTGTTATTTCGAACTTATCAAAATAGTAACCCATCGTCGTTCGATCGAGGTCGAATTCTTCTTTTTGGCGAAGTCCCCTAGCCTTGAAGGGTGTTATTTCGAACTTATCGAAAGAGTAACTTGTCTTCGTTCGATCGAGTTCGAACTCTTTTTTTAGGAGAAGGCCTCTGGCCTTACATGTTGTTATTTCGAACTTATCGAAAGAGTAACCTTTCGTCGTTCGATCGAGGTCGAACTCTTCTTTTTGGCGAAGGCCCTTGGCCTTAAAGGGTGTTATTTAGAACTTATCAAAATAGTAACTCAACATCGTTCGATCGAGATCGAACTCTTCTTTTTGGCGAAGGACCCTAGCCTTTAAGGGTGTAATTTCTAACTTATCGAAAGAGTAACCTGTCGTCGTTCGATCGATGTCGAACTCTTCTTTTTGGCGAAGGCCCCTGGCCTTACAGGGTCTTATTTCGAACTTATCAAAAGAGTAACCTGTCGACGTTCGATTGAGGTCGAACTCTTCTTTTTGGCGAAGGCCCCTGGCCTTAAAGGGTGTTATTTCAAACTTATCAAAATAGTAACAAATCATCGTTCGATCGAGGTCGAATTCTTCTTTTTGGCAAAGGCCCCTGGCCTTCAAGGGTGTTATTTCGAACTTATCGTAATAATAACCGTCGTCGTTCGATCGAGGTCGAACTCTTCTTTTTGGCGAAGGCCCCTAGCCTTCAAGGGTGTTATTTCGAACTTATCGAAATAGTAACCCGTCGTCGTATGATCGAGATCGCACACTTCTTTTTGGCGAAGGCCTCTAGCCTTAAAGGGTGTTATTTCGAACTTATCGAAATAGTCACCCGTCGTCGTTCGATAGAGGTTGAACTCTTCTTTTTGGTGAAGGCCCCTAGCCTTAAAGGGTGTTATGTCGAACTCATCGAAATAGTAACCCACTGTCGTTCGAACGAGGTCGAACTCTTCTTTTTGGCGAAGGCCCTTGGCCTTAAAATTTGTTATTTCAAACTTATCGAAATAGTAACCCGTCGTCGTTCGATCGAGGTCGAACTCTTCTTTTTAGCGAAGGACCCTAGCCTTTAAGGGTGTAATTTCGAACTTATCAAAATATTAACCCATCGTCGTTCGATCGAGGTCGAACTCTTCTTTTTGGCGAAGGCCCCTGGGATTCAAGGGTGTTATTTTGAACTTATCGAAATAGTAACCTGTCGTTGTTCGATCGAGGTCGAACTCTTCTTTTTGGCAAATGCCCCTGGCCTTAAAGGGTGTTATTTCGAACTTATCGAAATAGTAACCCATTGTCGTTCGATCGAGGTCGAACTCTTCTTTTTGGCGAAGGCCCCTGGTCTTAAAGGGTGTTATTTCGAACTTATCAAAATAGTAACCCATCGTTGTTCGATCGAGGTCGAATTCTTCTTTTTGGCGAAGGCCCCTAGCCTTCAAGGGTGTTATTTCGAACTTATTGAAAGAGTAACTTGTCTTCGTTCGATCGAGTTCGAACTTTTTTTTTTGGCGAAGGCCTCTGGCCTTACATGTTGTTATTTCGAACTTATCGAAAGAGTAACCTCTCGTCGTTCGATCGAGGTCGAACTCTTCTTTTTGGCGAAGGCCCTTGGCCTTAAAGGGTGTTATTTAGAACTTATCAAAATAGTAACCCATCGTCGTTCGATCGAGGTCGAATTCTTCTTTTTAGCGAAGGCCCCTAGCCTTCAAAGGTGTTATTTCGAACTTATCGAAAAAGTTACTTGTCTTCGTTCGATCGAGTTCGAACTCTTTTTTTTGACGAAGACCTCTGGCCTTACATGTTGTTATTTCGAACTTATCGAAAGAGTAACCCATCGTCGTTCGATCGAGGTCGAATTCTACTTTTTGGCGAAGGACCCTAGCCTTCAAGGGTGTAATTTCGAACTTATCGAAAGAGTAACCTGTCGTCGTTCGATCGATGTCGAACTCTTTTTTTTGGCGAAGGCCCCTGGCCTTACAGGGTCTTATTTCGAACTTATCGAAATAGTAACCCGTCGTCGTTCGATCGAGGTCGAACTCTTCTTTTTAGCGAAGGACCCTAGCCTTTAAGGGTGTAATTTCGAACTTATCAAAATATTAACCCATCGTCGTTCGATCGAGGTCGAACTCTTCTTTTTGGCGAAGGCCCCTGGGATTCAAGGGTGTTATTTTGAACTTATCGAAATAGTAACCTGTCGTTGTTCGATCGAGGTCGAACTCTTCTTTTTGGCAAATGCCCCTGGCCTTAAAGGGTGTTATTTGGAACTTATCGAATTTGTAACCCATTGTCGTTCGATCGAGGTCGAACTCTTCTTTTTGGCGAAGGCCCCTGGCCTTAAAGGGTGTTATTTCGAACTTATCAAAATAGTAACCCATCGTCGTTCGATCGAGGTCGAATTCTTCTTTTTGGCGAAGTCCCCTAGCCTTGAAGGGTGTTATTTCGAACTTATCGAAAGAGTAACTTGTCTTCGTTCGATCGAGTTCGAACTCTTTTTTTAGGCGAAGGCCTCTGGCCTTACATGTTGTTATTTCGAACTTATCGAAAGAGTAACCTTTCGTCGTTCGATCGAGGTCGAACTCTTCTTTTTGGCGAAGGCCCTTGGCCTTAAAGGGTGTTATTTAGAACTTATCAAAATAGTAACTCATCATCGTTCGATCGAGATCGAACTCTTCTTTTTGGCGAAGGACCCTAGCCTTTAAGGGTGTAATTTCTAACTTATCGAAAGAGTAACCTGTCGTCGTTCGATCGATGTCGAACTCTTCTTTTTGGCGAAGGCCCCTGGCCTTACAGGGTCTTATTTCGAACTTATCAAAAGAGTAACCTGTCGACGTTCGATTGAGGTCGAACTCTTCTTTTTGGCGAAGGCCCCTGGCCTTAAAGGGTGTTATTTCAAACTTATCAAAATAGTAACAAATCATCGTTCGATCGAGGTCGAATTCTTCTTTTTGGCAAAGGCCCCTGGCCTTCAAGGGTGTTATTTCGAACTTATCGTAATAATAACCGTCGTCGTTCGATCGAGGTCGAACTCTTCTTTTTGGCGAAGGCCCCTAGCCTTCAAGGGTGTTATTTCGAACTTATCGAAATAGTAACCCGTCGTCGTATGATCGAGATCGCACTCTTCTTTTTGGCGAAGGCCTCTAGCCTTAAAGGGTGTTATTTCGAACTTATCGAAATAGTCACCCGTCGTCGTTCGATAGAGGTTGAACTCTTCTTTTTGGTGAAGGCCCCTAGCCTTAAAGGGTGTTATGTCGAACTCATCGAAATAGTAACCCACTGTCGTTCGAACGAGGTCGAGCTCTTCTTTTTGGCGAAGGCCCTTGGCCTTAAAATTTGTTATTTCAAACTTATCGAAATAGTAACCCGTCGTCGTTCGATCGAGGTCGAACTCTTCTTTTTAGCGAAGGACCCTAGCCTTTAAGGGTGTAATTTCGAACTTATCAAAATATTAACCCATCGTCGTTCGATCGAGGTCGAACTCTTCTTTTTGGCGAAGGCCCCTGGGATTCAAGGGTGTTATTTTGAACTTATCGAAATAGTAACCTGTCGTTGTTCGATCGAGGTCGAACTCTTCTTTTTGGCAAATGCCCCTGGCCTTAAAGGGTGTTATTTCGAACTTATCGAAATAGTAACCCATTGTCGTTCGATCGAGGTCGAACTCTTCTTTTGGCGAAGGCCCCTGGTCTTAAAGGGTGTTATTTCGAACTTATCAAAATAGTAACCCATCGTTGTTCGATCGAGGTCGAATTCTTCTTTTTGGCGAAGGCCCCTAGCCTTCAAGGGTGTTATTTCGAACTTATCGAAAGAGTAACTTGTCTTCGTTCGATCGAGTTCGAACTTTTTTTTTTGGCGAAGGCCTCTGGCCTTACATGTTGTTATTTCGAACTTATCGAAAGAGTAACCTCTCGTCGTTCGATCGAGGTCGAACTCTTCTTTTTGGCGAAGGCCCTTGGCCTTAAAGGGTGTTATTTAGAACTTATCAAAATAGTAACCCATCGTCGTTCGATCGAGGTCGAATTCTTCTTTTTAGCGAAGGCCCCTAGCCTTCAAAGGTGTTATTTCGAACTTATCGAAAAAGTTACTTGTCTTCGTTCGATCGAGTTCGAACTCTTTTTTTTGACGAAGACCTCTGGCCTTACATGTTGTTATTTCGAACTTATCGAAAGAGTAACCCATCGTCGTTCGATCGAGGTCGAATTCTACTTTTTGGCGAAGGACCCTAGCCTTCAAGGGTGTAATTTCGAACTTATCGAAAGAGTAACCTGTCGTCGTTCGATCGATGTCGAACTCTTTTTTTTGGCGAAGGCCCCTGGCCTTACAGGGTCTTATTTCGAACTTATCGAAATAGTAACCCGTCGTCGTTCGATCGAGGTCGAACTCTTCTTTTTAGCGAAGGACCCTAGCCTTTAAGGGTGTAATTTCGAACTTATCAAAATATTAACCCATCGTCGTTCGATCGAGGTCGAACTCTTCTTTTTGGCGAAGGCCCCTGGGATTCAAGGGTGTTATTTTGAACTTATCGAAATAGTAACCTGTCGTTGTTCGATCGAGGTCGAACTCTTCTTTTTGGCAAATGCCCCTGGCCTTAAAGGGTGTTATTTGGAACTTATCGAATTTGTAACCCATTGTCGTTCGATCGAGGTCGAACTCTTCTTTTTGGCGAAGGCCCCTGGCCTTAAAGGGTGTTATTTCGAACTTATCAAAATAGTAACCCATCGTCGTTCGATCGAGGTCGAATTCTTCTTTTTGGCGAAGTCCCCTAGCCTTGAAGGGTGTTATTTCGAACTTATCGAAAGAGTAACTTGTCTTCGTTCGATCGAGTTCGAACTCTTTTTTTAGGCGAAGGCCTCTGGCCTTACATGTTGTTATTTCGAACTTATCGAAAGAGTAACCTTTCGTCGTTCGATCGAGGTCGAACTCTTCTTTTTGGCGAAGGCCCTTGGCCTTAAAGGGTGTTATTTAGAACTTATCAAAATAGTAACTCATCATCGTTCGATCGAGATCGAACTCTTCTTTTTGGCGAAGGACCCTAGCCTTTAAGGGTGTAATTTCTAACTTATCGAAAGAGTAACCTGTCGTCGTTCGATCGATGTCGAACTCTTCTTTTTGGCGAAGGCCCCTGGCCTTACAGGGTCTTATTTCGAACTTATCAAAAGAGTAACCTGTCGACGTTCGATTGAGGTCGAACTCTTCTTTTTGGCGAAGGCCCCTGGCCTTAAAGGGTGTTATTTCAAACTTATCAAAATAGTAACAAATCATCGTTCGATCGAGGTCGAATTCTTCTTTTTGGCAAAGGCCCCTGGCCTTCAAGGGTGTTATTTCGAACTTATCGTAATAATAACCGTCGTCGTTCGATCGAGGTCGAACTCTTCTTTTGGCGAAGGCCCCTAGCCTTCAAGGGTGTTATTTCGAACTTATCGAAATAGTAACCCGTCGTCGTATGATCGAGATCGCACTCTTCTTTTTGGCGAAGGCCTCTAGCCTTAAAGGGTGTTATTTCGAACTTATCGAAATAGTCACCCGTCGTCGTTCGATAGAGGTTGAACTCTTCTTTTTGGTGAAGGCCCCTAGCCTTAAAGGGTGTTATGTCGAACTCATCGAAATAGTAACCCACTGTCGTTCGAACGAGGTCGAACTCTTCTTTTTGGCGAAGGCCCTTGGCCTTAAAATTTGTTATTTCAAACTTATCGAAATAGTAACCCGTCGTCGTTCGATCGAGGTCGAACTCTTCTTTTTAGCGAAGGACCCTAGCCTTTAAGCGTGTAATTTCGAACTTATCAAAATATTAACCCATCGTCGTTCGATCGAGGTCGAACTCTTCTTTTTGGCGAAGGCCCCTGGGATTCAAGGGTGTTATTTTGAACTTATCGAAATAGTAACCTGTCGTTGTTCGATCGAGGTCGAACTCTTCTTTTTGGCAAATGCCCCTGGCCTTAAAGGGTGTTATTTCGAACTTATCGAAATAGTAACCCATTGTCGTTCGATCGAGGTCGAACTCTTCTTTTTGGCGAAGGCCCCTGGTCTTAAAGGGTGTTATTTCGAACTTATCAAAATAGTAACCCATCGTTGTTCGATCGAGGTCGAATTCTTCTTTTTGGCGAAGGCCCCTAGCCTTCAAGGGTGTTATTTCGAACTTATCGAAAGAGTAACTTGTCTTCGTTCGATCGAGTTCGAACTTTTTTTTTTGGCGAAGGCCTCTGGCCTTACATGTTGTTATTTCGAACTTATCGAAAGAGTAACCTCTCGTCGTTCGATCGAGGTCGAACTCTTCTTTTTGGCGAAGGCCCTTGGCCTTAAAGGGTGTTATTTAGAACTTATCAAAATAGTAACCCATCGTCGTTCGATCGAGGTCGAATTCTTCTTTTTAGCGAAGGCCCCTAGCCTTCAAAGGTGTTATTTCGAACTTATCGAAAAAGTTACTTGTCTTCGTTCGATCGAGTTCGAACTCTTTTTTTTGACGAAGGCCTCTGGCCTTACATGTTGTTATTTCGAACTTATCGAAAGAGTAACCCATCGTCGTTCGATCGAGGTCGAATTCTACTTTTTGGCGAAGGACCCTAGCCTTCAAGGGTGTAATTTCGAACTTATCGAAAGAGTAACCTGTCGTCGTTCGATCGATGTCGAACTCTTTTTTTTGGCGAAGGCCCCTGGCCTTACAGGGTCTTATTTCGAACTTATCGAAAGAGTTACCTGTCGTCGTTCGATTGAGGTCGAACTCTTCTTTTTGGCGAAGGCCCCTGGCCTTAAAGGGTGTTATTTCAAACTTATCAAAATAGTAACCCATCATCGTTCGATCGAGGTCAAATTCTTCTTTTTGGCGAAGGCCCCTGGCCTTCAAGGGTGTTATTTCGAACTTATCGTAATAATAACCGTCGTCGTTCGATCGAGGTCGAACTCTTCTTTTTGGCGAAGGCCCCTGGCCTTCAAGGGTGTTATTTCGAACTTATCGAAATAGTAACCCGTCGTCGTATGATCGAGATCGCACTCTTCTTTTTGGCGAAGGCCTCTAGCCTTAAAGGGTGTTATTTCGAACTTATAGAAATAGTCACCCGTCGTCGTTCGATAGAGGTTGAACGCTTCTTTTTGGTGAAGTCCCCTAGTCTTAAAGGGTGTTATGTCGAACTTATCGAAATAGTAACCCATTGTCGTTCGAACGAGGTCGAACTCTTCTTTTTGGCGAAGGCCCTTGGCCTTAAAATGTGTTATTTCAAACTTATCGTAATAGTAACCCGTCGTCGTTTGATCGATGTCGAACTCTTCTTTTTAGCGAAGGACCCTAGCCTTTAAGGGTGTAATTTCGAACTTATCAAAATATTAACCCATCGTCGTTCGATCGAGGTCGAACTCTTCTTTTTGGCGAAGGCCCCTGGGATTCAAGGGTGTTATTTTGAACTTATCGAAATAGTAACTTGTCGTCGTTCGATCGAGGTCGAACTCTTCTTTTTGGCAAATTCCCCTGGCCCTAAAGGGTGTTATTTCGAACTTATCGAAATAGTAACCCGTTGTCGTATGATTGAGGTCGAACTCTTCTTTTTGGTGAAAGCCTCTGGCCTTAAAGGGTGTTATTTCGAACTTATCGAATTAGTAACCCATTGTCGTTCGATCGAGGTCGAACTCTTCTTTTTGGCGAAGGCCCCTGGCCTTAAAGGGTGTTATTTCGAACTTATCAAAATAGTAACCCATCGTCGTTCGATCGAGGTCGAACTCTTCTTTTTGGCGAAGGACCCTAGCCTTCAAGGGTGTTATTTCGAACTTATCGAAAGAGTAACTTGTCTTCGTTCGATCGAGTTCGAACTCTTTTTTTTGCGAAGGCCTCTGGCCTTATAGGGTGTTATTTCTAAATTATTGAAAGAGTAACCTTTCGACGTTCGATCGAGGTCGAACTCTTCTTTTTGGCGAAGGCCCTTGGCCTTAAAGGGTGTTATTTAGAACTTATCAAAATAGTAACTCATCATCGTTCGATCGAGGTCGAATTATTCTTTTTGGCGAAGGCCCCTAGCCTTCAAGGGTGTTATTTCGAACTTATCGAAATAGTAACCCGTCGTCGTTCGATCGAGGTCGAACTCTTCTTTTGGCGAAGGCCCCTAGCCTTCAAGGGTGTTATTTCGAACTTATCGAATTAGTAACCCGTCGTCGTATGATCGAGGTCGAACTTTTCTTTTTGGCAAAGGCCCCTGGCCTTAAAGGGTGTTATTTCAAACTTATCAAAATAGTAACCCATCACCATTCGATCGAGGTCGAATTCTTCTTTTTGGCGAAGGCCCCTGGCCTTCAAGGGTGTTATTTCGAACTTATCGAAATAGTAACCCGTTGTCGTATGATCGAGGTCGAACTCTTCTTTTTGGCGAAGGCCCTTGGCCTTAAAGGGTGTTATTTAGAACTTATCAAAATAGTAACTCATCATCGTTCGATCGAGGTCGAATTATTCTTTTTGGCGAAGGCCCCTAGCCTTCAAGGGGGTTATTTCGAACTTATCGAAATAGTAACCCGTCGTCGTTCGATCGAGGTCGAACTCTTCTTTTGGCGAAGGCCCCTAGCCTTCAAGGGTGTTATTTCGAACTTATCGAATTAGTAACCCGTCGTCGTATGATCGAGGTCGAACTTTTCTTTTTGGCGAAGGCCCCTGGACTTAAAGGGTGTTATTTCAAACTTATCAAAATAGTTACCCATCATCGTTCGATCGAGGTCGAATTCTTCTTTTTGGCGAGAGGCCCCTGGCCTTCAAGAGTGTTATTTCGAACTTATCAAAACAGTAACCCGTCGTCGTTCGATAGAGGTTGAACTCTTGCTTTTGGCGAAGGCCCCTGGCCTTAAAGGGTAATATTTCGAACTTATCGAAATAGTCACCCGTCGTCGTTCGATAGAGGTTGAACTCTTCTTTTTGGTGAAGGCCCCTTGCCTTAAAGTGTGTTATGTCGAACTTATCGAAATAGTAACCCATTGTCGTTCGAACGAGGTCGAACTCTTCTTTTTGGCGAAGGCCCTTGGCTTTAAAATGTGTTATTTCAAACTTATCGAAATAGTAACCCGTCGTCGTTCGATCGAGGTCGAACTCTTCTTTTTAGCGAAGGACCCTAGCCTTTAAGGGTGTAATTTCAAACTTATCAAAATATTAACCCATCGTCGTTCGATCGAGGTCGAACTCTTCTTTTTGGCGAAGGCCCCTGGGATTCAAGGGTGTTATTTTGAACTTATCGAAATAGTAACCCGTCGTCGTTCGATCGAGGTCGAACTCTTCTTTTTGGCAAATGCCCTTGGCCTTAAAGGGTGTTATTTCGAACTTATCGAAATAGTAACCCGTTGTCGTATGATTGAGGTCGAACTCTTCTTTTTGGCGAAAGCCTCTGGCCTTAAAGGGTGTTATTTCGAACTTATCGAATTAGTAACCCATTGTCGTTCGATCGAGGTCGAACTCTTCTTTTTGGCGAAGGCCCCTGGCCTTAAAGTGTGTTATTTCGAACTTATCAAAATAGTAACCCATCGTCGTTCGATCGAGGTCGAACTCTTCTTTTTGGCGAAGGACCCTAGCCTTCAAGGGTGTTATTTCGAACTTATCGAAAGAGTAACTTGTCTTCGTTCGATCGAGTTCGAACTCTTTTTTTTGGCGAAGGCCACTGGCCTTACAGGGTGTTATTTCGTACTTATCGAAAGAGTAACCTTTCGTCGTTCGATCGAGGTCGAACTCTTCTTTTTGGCGAAGGCCCTTGGCCTTAAAGGGTGTTATTTAGAACTTATCAAAATAGTAACTCATCATTGTTCGATCGAGGTCGAATTCTTCTTTTTGCCGAAGGCCCCTAGCCTTCAAGGGTGTTATTTCGAACTTATCGAAATAGTAACCCGTCGTCGTTCGATCGAGGTCGAACTATTCTTTTTGGAGAAGGCCCCTAGCCTTCAAGGGTGTTATTTAGAACTTATCAAAATAGTAACTCATCATCGTTCGATCGAGGTCGAATTATTCTTTTTGGCGAAGGCCCCTAGCCTTCAAGGATGTTATTTCGAACTTATCGAATTAGTAACCCGTCGTCGTATGATCGAGGTCGAACTTTTCTTTTTGGCAAAGACCCCTGGACTTAAAGGGTGTTATTTCAAACTTATCAAAATAGTAACCTATCATCGTTCGATCGAGGTCAAATTCTTCTTTTTGGCGAAGGCCCCTGGCCTTAAAGGGTGTTATTTCGAACTTATCGAAATAGTAACCCGTCGTCGTTCGATCGAGGTCGAACTCTTCTTTTTGGCGAAGGCCCCTAGCCTTCAAGGATGTTATTTCGAACTTATCGAATTAGTAACCCGTCGTCGTATGATCGAGGTCGAACTTTTCTTTTTGGCAAAGACCCCTGGACTTAAAGGGTGTTATTTCAAACTTATCAAAATAGTAACCTATCATCGTTCGATCGAGGTCAAATTCTTCTTTTTGGCGAAGGCCCCTGGCCTTAAAGGGTGTTATTTCGAACTTATCGAAATAGTAACCCGTCGTCGTATGATCGAGGTCGAACTCTTCTTTTTGGCGAAGGCCTCTAGCCTTAAAGGGTGTTATTTCGAACTTATCGAAATAGTCACCCATCGTCGTTCGATAGAGGTTAAACTCTTCTTTTTGGTGAAGGCCCCTAGCCATAAAGGGTGTTATGTCGAACTTATCGAAATAGTAACCCATTGTCGTATGATCGAGGTCGAACTCTTCTTTTTGGCGAAGGCCTCTAGCCTTAAAGGGTGTTATTTCGAACTTATCGAAATAGTCACCCATCGTCGTTCGATAGAGGTTAAACTCTTCTTTTTGGTGAAGGCCCCTAGCCATAAAGGGTGTTATGTCGAACTTATCGAAATAGTAACCCATTGTCGTTCGAACGAGGTCGAACTCTTCTGTTTGGCGAAGGCCCTTGTCCTTAAAATGTGTTATTTCAAACTTATCGAAATAGTAACCCATCGTCGTTCGATCGAGGTCGAACTCTTCTTTTTAGCTAAGGACCCTAGCCTTTAAGGGTGAAATTTCGAACTTATCAAAATATTAACCCATCTTCGTTCGATCGAGGTCGAACTCTTCTTTTTGGCGAAGGCCCCTGGGATTCAAGGGTGTTATTTCAAACTTATCGAAATAGTAACCCGTCGTCGTTCGATCGAGGTCGAACTCTTCTTTTTAGCGAAGGACCCTAGCCTTTAAGGGTGTAATTTCGAACTTATCAAAATATTAACCCATCGTCGTTCGATCGAGGTCGAACTCTTCTTTTTGGTGAAGGCCCCTGGGATTCAAGGGTGTTATTTTGAACTTATCGAAATAGTAACCCGTCGTCGTTCGATCGAGGTCGAACTCTTCTTTTTGGCAAATGCCCCTGGCCCTAAAGGGTGTTATTTCGAACTTATCGAAATAGTAACCCGTTGTCGTATGATTGAGGTCGAACTCTTCTTTTTGGTGAAAGCCTCTGGCCTTAAAGGGTGTTATTTCGAACTTATCGAATTAGTAACCCATTGTCGTTCGATCGAGGTCGAACTCTTCTTTTTGGCGAAGGCCCCTGGCCTTAAAGGGTGTTATTTCGAACTTATCAAAATAGTAACACATCGTCGTTCGATCGAGGTCGAACTCTTCTTTTTGGCGAAGGACCCTAGCCTTCAAGGGTGTTATTTCGAACTTATCGAAAGAGTAACTTGTCTTCGTTCGATCGAGTTCGAACTCTTTTTTTTGCGAAGGCCTCTGGCCTTACAAGGTGTTATTTCGAACTTATCGAAAGAGTAACCTTTCGACGTTCGATCGAGGTCGAACTCTTCTTTTTGGCGAAGGCCCTTGGCCTTAAAGGGTGTTATTTAGAACTTATCAAAATAGTAACTCATCATCGTTCGATCGAGGTCGAATTATTCTTTTTGGCGAAGGCCCCTAGCCTTCAAGGGTGTTATTTCGAACTTATCAAAATAGTAACCCGTCGTCGTTCGATTGAGGTCGAACTCTTCTTTTTGGCGAAGGCCCCTAGCCTTCAAGGGTGTTATTTCGAACTTATCGAATTAGTAACCCGTCGTCGTATGATCGAGGTCGAACTTTTCTTTTTGGCAAAGACCCCTGGACTTAAAGGGTGTTATTTCAAACTTATCAAAATAGTAACCCATCATCGTTCGATCGAGGTCGAATTCTTCTTTTTGGCGAAGGCCCCTGGCCTTCAAGGGTGTTATTTCGAACTTATCGAAATAGTAACCCGTTGTCGTATGATCGAGGTCGAACTCTTCTTTTTGGCGAAGGCCCCTGGCCTTCAAGGGTGTTATTTCGAACTTATCAAAATAGTAACCCGTCGTCGTTCGATAGAGGTTGAACTTTTGCTTTTGGCGAAGGCCCCTGGCCTTAAAGGGTGTTATTTCGAACTTATCGAAATAGTAACCCGTCGTCGTATGATCGAGGTCGAACTCTTCTTTTTGGCGAAGGGCTCTAGCCTTAAAGGGTGTTATTTCGAACTTATCGAAATAGTCACCCGTCGTCGTTCGATAGAGGTTAAACTCTTATTTTTGGTGAAGGCCCCTAGCCTTAAAGGGTGTTATGTCGAACTTATCGAAATAGTAACCCATTGTCGTTTGAACGAGGTCGAACTCTTCTTTTTGGCGAAGGCCCTTGGCCTTAAAATGTGTTATTTCAAACTTATCGAAATAGTAACCCGTCGTCATTCGATCGAGGTCCAACTCTTCTTTTTAGCGAAGGACCCTAGCCTTTAAGGGTGTTATTTTGAACTTATCGAAATAGTAACCCGTCGTCGTTCGATCGAGGTCGAACTCTTCTTTTTGGCAAATGCCACTGGCCCTAAAGGGTGTTATTTCGAACTTATCAAAATAGTAACCCGTTGTCGTATGATTGAGGTCGAACTCTTCTTTTTGGTGAAAGCCTCTGGCCTTAAAGGGTGTTATTTCGAACTTATCGATTTAGTAACCCCTTGTCGTTCGATCGAGGTCGAACTCTTCTTTTTGGCGAAGGCCCCTGGCCTTAAAGGGTGTTATTTCGAACTTATCAAAATAGTAACCCATCGTCGTTCGATCGAGGTCGAACTCTTCTTTTTGGCGAAGGACCCTAGCCTTCAAGGGTGTTATTTCGAACTTATCGAAAGAGTAACTTGTCTTCGTTCGATCGAGTTCGAACTCTTTTTTTTGCGAAGGCCTCTGGCCTTACAGGGTGTTATTTCGAACTTATCGAAAGAGTAACCTTTCGACGTTCGATCGAGGTCGAACTCTTCTTTTTGGCGAAGGCCCTTGGCCTTAAAGGGTGTTATTTAGAACTTATCAAAATAGTAACTCATCATCGTTCGATCGAGGTCGAATTATTCTTTTTGGCGAAAGGCCCCTAGCCTTCAAGGGTGTTATTTCGAACTTATCGAAATAGTAACCCGTCGTCGTTCGATCGAGGTCGAACTCTTCTTTTTGGCGAAGGCCCCTAGCCTTCAAGGGTGTTATTTCGAACTTATCGAATTAGTAACCCGTCGTCGTATGATCGAGGTCGAACTTTTCTTTTTGGCAAAGACCCCTGGACTTAAAGGGTGTTATTTCAAACTTATCAAAATAGTAACCCATCATCGTTCGATCGAGGTCAAATTCTTCTTTTTGGCGAAGGCCCCTGGCCTTCAAGGGTGTTATTTCGAACTTATCGAAATAGTAACCCGTTGTCGTATGATCGAGGTCGAACTCTTCTTTTTGGCGAAGGCCCCTGGCCTTCAAGGGTGTTATTTCGAACTTATCAAAATAGTAACCTGTCGTCGTTCGATAGAGGTTGAACTTTTGCTTTTGGCGAAGGCCCCTGGCCTTAAAGGGTGTTATTTCGAACTTATCGAAATAGTAACCCGTCGTCGTATGATCGAGGTCGAACTCTTCTTTTTGGCGAAGGGCTCTAGCCTTAAAGGGTGTTATTTCGAACTTATCGAAATAGTCACCCGTCGTCGTTCGATAGAGGTTAAACTCTTCTTTTTGGTGAAGGCCCCTAGCCTTAAAGGGTGTTATGTCGAACTTATCGAAATAGTAACCCATTGTCGTTCGAACGAGGTCGAACTCTTCTTTTTGGCGAAGGCCCTTGGCCTTAAAATGTGTTATTTCAAACATATCGAAATAGTAACCCGTCGTCGTTCGATCGAGGTCGAACTCTTCTTTTTAGCGAAGGACCCTAGCCTTTAAGGGTGTAATTTCGAACTTATCAAAATATTAACCCATCGTCGTTCGATCGAGGTCGAACTCTTCTTTTTGGCGAAGGCCCCTGGGATTCAAGGGTGTTATTTTGAACTTATCGAAATAGTAACCCGTCGTCTTTCGATCGAGGTGGAACTCTTCTTTTTGGCAAATGCCCCTGGCCTTAAAGGGTGTTATTTCGAACTTATCGAAATAGTAACCCGTTGTCTTATGATTGAGGTCGAACTCTTCTTTTTGGCGAAAGCCTCTGGCCTTAAAGGGTGTTATTTCGAACTTATCGAATTAGTAACCCATTGTCGTTCGATCGAGGTCGAACTCTTCTTTTTGGCGAAGGACCCTAGCCTTCAAGGGTGTTATTTCGAACTTATCGAAAGAGTAACTTGTCTTCGTTCGATCGAGTTCGAACTCTTTTTCTTGCCGAAGGCCTCTGGCCTTACAGGGTGTTATTTCGAACTTATCGAAAGAGTAACCTTTCGTCGTTCGATCGAGGTCGAACTCTTCTTTTTGGCGAAGGCCCTTGGCCTTAAAGGGTGTTATTTAGAACTTATCAAAATAGTAACTCATCATCGTTCGATCGAGGTCGAATTATTCTTTTTGGCGAAGGCCCCTAGCCTTCAAGGGTGTTATTTCGAACTTATCGAAATAGTAACCCGTCGTCGTTCGATCGAGGTCGAACTCTTCTTTTGGCGAAGGCCCCTAGCCTTCAAGGGTGTTATTTCGAACTTATCGAATTAGTAACCCGTCGTCGTATGATCGAGGTCGAACTTTTCTTTTTGGCGAAGGCCCCTGGACTTAAAGGGTGTTATTTCAAACTTATCAAAATAGTTACCCATCATCGTTCGATCGAGGTCGAATTCTTCTTTTTGGCGAGAGGCCCCTGGCCTTCAAGGGTGTTATTTCGAACTTATCGAAATAGTAACCTGTCGTCGTTCGATCGAGGTCGAAATCTTCTTTTTGGCGAAGGCCCCTAGCCTTCAAGGGTGTTATTTCGAACTTATCGAATTAGTAACCCGTCGTCGTATGATCGAGGTCGAACTTTTCTTTTTGGCGAAGGCCCCTGGACTTAAAGGGTGTAATTTCAAACTTATCAAAATAGTTACCCATCATCGTTCGATCGAGGTCGAATTCTTCTTTTTGGCGAGAGGCCCCTGGCCTTCAAGGGTGTTATTTCGAACTTATCGTAATAATAACCGTCGTCGTTCGATCGAGGTCGAACTCTTCTTTTTGGCGAAGGCCCCTGGCCTTCAAGGGTGTTATTTCGAACTTATCAAAACAGTAACCTGTCGTCGTTCGATAGAGGTTGAACTCTTGCTTTTGGCGAAGGCCCCTGGCCTTAAAGGGTGTTATTTCGAACTTATTGAAATAGTCACCCGTCGTCGTTCGATAGAGGTTGAACTCTTCTTTTTGGTGATGGCCCCTAGCCTTAAAGGGTGTTATGTCGAACTTATCGAAATAGTAACCCATTGTCGTTCGAACGAGGTCGAACTCTTCTTTTTGGTGAAGGCCCCTAGCCTTAAAGGGTGTTATGTCGAACTTATCGAAATAGTAACCCATTGTCGTTCGAACGAGGTCGAACTCTTCTTTTTAGCGAAGGACCCTAGCCTTTAAGGGTGTAATTTCAAACTTATCAAAATATTAACCCATCGTCGTTCGATCGAGGTCGAACTCTTCTTTTTGGCGAAGGCCCCTGGGATTCAAGGGTGTTATTTTGAACTTATCGAAATAGTAACCCGTCGTCGTTCGATCGAGGTCGAACTCTTCTTTTTGGCAAATGCCCCTGGCCTTAAAGGGTGTTATTTCGAACTTATCGAAATAGTAACCCGTTGTCGTATGATTGAGGTCGAACTCTTCTTTTTGGCGAAAGCCTCTGGCCTTAAAGGGTGTTATTTCGAACTTATCGAATTAGTAACCCATTGTCGTTCGATCGAGGTTGAACTCTTCTTTTTGGCGAAGGCCCCTGGCCTTAAAGTGTGTTATTTCGAACTTATCAAAATAGTAACCCATCGTCGTTCGATCGAGGTCGAATTCTTCTTTTTGGCGAAGGCCCCTAGCCTTCAAGGGTGTTATTTCGAACTTATCGAAATTGTAACCCGTCGTCGTTCGATCGAGGTCAAACTATTCTTTTTGGCGAAGGCCCCTAGCCTTTAAGGGTGTAATTTCGAACTTATCGAATTAGTAACCCGTCGTCGTATGATCGAGGTCGAACTTTTCTTTTTGGCGAAGGCCCCTGGCCTTAAAGGGTGTTATTTCAAACTTATCAAAATAGTAACCCATCATCGTTCGATCGAGGTCGAATTCTTCTTTTTGGCGAAGGCCCCTGGCCTTCAAGGGTGTTATTTCGAACTTATCGTAATAATAACCGTCGTCGTTCGATCGAGGTCGAACTATTCTTTTTGGCGAAGGCCCCTGGCCTTCAAGGGTGTTATTTCGAACTTATCAAAATAGTAACCCATCGTCATTCGATAGAGGATGAACTCTTGCTTTTGGCGAAGGCCCCTGGCCTTAAAGGGTGTTATTTCGAACTTATCGAAATAGTAACCCATCGTCGTATGATCGAGGTCGAACTCTTCTTTTTGGCGAAGGCCTCTAGCCTTAAAGGGTGTTATTTCAAACTTATCGAAATAGTCACCCATCGTCGTTCGATAGAGGTTAAACTCTTCTTTTTGGTGAAGGCCCCTAGCCTTAAAGGGTGTTATGTCGAACTTATCGAAATAGTAACCCATTGTCGTTCGAACGAGGTCGAACTCTTCTTTTTGGCGAAGGCCCTTGGCCTTAAAATGTGTTATTTCAAACTTATCGAAATAGTAACCCGTCGTCGTTCGATCGAGGTCGAACTCTTCTTTTTAGCGAAGGACCCTAGCCTTTAAGGGTGAAATTTCGAACTTATCAAAATATTAACCCATCTTCGTTCGATCGAGGTCGAACTCTTCTTTTTGGCGAAGGCCCCTGGGATTCAAGGGTGTTATTTTGAACTTATCGAAATAGTAACCCGTCATCGTTCGATCGAGGTCGAACTCTTCTTTTTGGCGAATGCCCCTGGCCTTAAAGGGTGTTATTTCGAACTTATCGAAATAGTAACCCATTGTCGTATGATCGAGGTCGAACTCTTCTTTTTGGCGAAAGCCTCTGGCCTTAAAGGGTGTTATTTCGAACTTATCGAATTAGTAACCCATTGTCGTTAGATCGAGGTCGAACTCTTCTTTTTGGCGAAGGCCCCTGACCTTAAAGGGTGTTATTTCGAACTTATCAAAATAGTAACCCATCATCGTTCGATCGAGGTCAAACTCTTCTTTTTGGCGAAGGCCCCTAGCCTTCAAGGGTGTTATTTCGAACTTATCGAAAGAGTAACTTGTCTTCATTCGATCGAGTTCGAACTCTTTTTTTTGCGAAGGCCTCTGGCCTTACAGGGTGTTATTTCGAACTTATCGAAAGAGTAACCTTTCGTCGTTCGATCGAGGTCGAACTCTTCATTTTGGCGAAGGCCCTTGGCCTTAAAGGGTGTTATTTAGAACTTATCAAAATAGTAACTCATCATCATTCGATCGAGGTCGAATTCTTCTTTTTGGCGAAGGCCCCTAGCCTTTAAGGGTGTAATTTCGAACTTATCAAAATATTAACCCATCGTCGTTCGATCGAGGTCGAACTCTTCTTTTTGGCGAAGGCCCCTGTGATTCAAGGGTGTTATTTTGAACTTATCGAAATAGTAACCCGTCGTAGTTCGATCGAGGTCGAACTCTTCTTTTTGGCGAATGCCCCTGGCCTTAAAGGGTGTTATTTCGAACTTATCGAAATAGTAACCCGTTGTCGTATGATCGAGGTCGAACTCTTCTTTTTGGCGAAAGCCTCTGGCCTTAAAGGGTGTTATTTCGAACTTATCGAATTAGTAACCCGTCGTAGTTCGATCGAGGTCAAACTCTTCTTTTTGGCGAAGGCCCTTGGCCTTAAAGGGTGTTATTTAGAACTTATCAAAATAGTAACTCATCATCGTTCGATCGAGGTCGAATTCTTCTTTTTGGCGAAGGCCCCTGGCCTTCAAGGGTGTTATTTCGAACTTATCGAAATAGTAACCCGTCGTCGTTCGATCGAGGTCAAACTCTTCTTTTTGGCGAAGGCCCCTAGCCTTCAAGGGTGTTATTTCGAACTTATCGAATTAGTAACCCGTCGTCGTATGATCGAGGTCGAACTTTTCTTTTTGGCGAAGGCCCCTGTGATTCAAGGGTGTTATTTTGAACTTATCGAAATAGTAACCCGTCGTAGTTCGATCGAGGTCGAACTCTTCTTTTTGGCGAATGCCCCTGGCCTTAAAGGGTGTTATTTCGAACTTATCGAAATAGTAACCCGTTGTCGTATGATCGAGGTCGAACTCTTCTTTTTGGCGAAAGCCTCTGGCCTTCAAGGGTGTTATTTCGAACTTATCAAAACAGTAACCCGTCGTCGTTCGATAGAGGTTGAACTCTTGTTTTTGGCGAAGGCCCCTGGCCTTAAAGGATGTTATTTCGAACTTATCGAAATAGTAACCCGTCGTCGTATGATCGAGGTCGAACTCTTCTTTTTGGCGAAGGCCTCTAGCCTTAAAGGGTGTTATTTCGAACTTATCGAAACAGTAACCCGTCGTCGTTCGATCGAGGTCGAACTCTTCTTTTTGGCGAAGGCCCCTGGCCTTAAAGGGTGTTATTTCGAACTTATCAAAATAGTAACCCATCGTCGTTCGATCGAGGTCGAACTCTTCTTTTTGGCGAAGGCCCCTAGCCTTCAAGGGTGTTATTTCGAACTTATCGAAAGAGTAACTTGTCTTCGTTCGATCGAGTTCGAACTCTTTTTTTTGGCGAAGGCCTCTAGCCTTACAGGGTGTTATTTCGAACTTATCGAAAGAGTAACCTTTCGTCGTTCGATCGAGGTCGAACTCTTCTTTTTGGCGAAGGCCCTTGGCCTTAAAGGGTGTTATTTAGAACTTATCAAAATAGTAACTCATCATCGTTCGATCGAGGTCGAATTCTTCTTTTTGGCGAAGGCCCCTGGCCTTCAAGGGTGTTATTTCGAACTTATCCGAATAATAACCGTCGTCGTTCGATCGAGGTCGAACTCTTCTTTTTGGCGAAGGCCCCTGGCCTTCAAGGGTGTTATTTCGAGCTAATCAAAATAGTAACCCGTCGTCATTCGATCGAGGTTGAACTCTTGTTTTTTGCGAAGGCCCCGGCCTTAAAGGGTGTTATTTCGAACTTATCGAAATAGTAACCCATTGCCGTATGATCGAGGTCGAACTCTTCTTTTTGGCGAAAGCCTCTGGCCTTAAATCGTGTTATTTCGAACTTATCGAATTAGTAACCCATTGTCGTTAGATCGAGGTCGAACTCTTCTTTTTGGCGAAGGCCCCTGACCTTAAAGGGTGTTATTTCGAACTTATCAAAATAGTAACCCATCATCGTTCGATCGAGGTCAAACTCTTCTTTTTGGCGAAGGCCCCTAGCCTTCAAGGGTGTTATTTCGAACTTATCGAAAGAGTAACTTGTCTTCATTCGATCGAGTTCGAACTCTTTTTTTTGCGAAGGCCTCTGGCCTTACAGGGTGTTATTTCGAACTTATCGAAAGAGTAACCTTTCGTCGTTCGATCGAGGTCGAACTCTTCATTTTGGCGAAGGCCCTTGGCCTTAAAGGGTGTTATTTAGAACTTATCAAAATAGTAACTCATCATCATTCGATCGAGGTCGAATTCTTCTTTTTGGCGAAGGCCCCTAGCCTTTAAGGGTGTAATTTCGAACTTATCAAAATATTAACCCATCGTCGTTCGATCGAGGTCGAACTCTTCTTTTTGGCGAAGGCCCCTGTGATTCAAGGGTGTTATTTTGAACTTATCGAAATAGTAACCCGTCGTAGTTCGATCGAGGTCGAACTCTTCTTTTTGGCGAATGCCCCTGGCCTTAAAGGGTGTTATTTCGAACTTATCGAAATAGTAACCCGTTGTCGTATGATCGAGGTCGAACTCTTCTTTTTGGCGAAAGCCTCTGGCCTTAAAGGGTGTTATTTCGAACTTATCGAATTAGTAACCCGTCGTAGTTCGATCGAGGTCAAACTCTTCTTTTTGGCGAAGGCCCTTGGCCTTAAAGGGTGTTATTTAGAACTTATCAAAATAGTAACTCATCATCGTTCGATCGAGGTCGAATTCTTCTTTTTGGCGAAGGCCCCTGGCCTTCAAGGGTGTTATTTCGAACTTATCGAAATAGTAACCCGTCGTCGTTCGATCGAGGTCGAACTCTTCTTTTGGCGAAGGCCCCTAGCCTTCAAGGGTGTTATTTCGAACTTATCGAATTAGTAACCCGTCGTCGTATGATCGAGGTCGAACTTTTCTTTTTGGCGAAGGCCCCTGTGATTCAAGGGTGTTATTTTGAACTTATCGAAATAGTAACCCGTCGTAGTTCGATCGAGGTCGAACTCTTCTTTTTGGCGAATGCCCCTGGCCTTAAAGGGTGTTATTTCGAACTTATCGAAATAGTAACCCGTTGTCGTATGATCGAGGTCGAACTCTTCTTTTTGGCGAAAGCCTCTGGCCTTCAAGGGTGTTATTTCGAACTTATCAAAACAGTAACCCGTCGTCGTTCGATAGAGGTTGAACTCTTGTTTTTGGCGAAGGCCCCTGGCCTTAAAGGATGTTATTTCGAACTTATCGAAATAGTAACCCGTCGTCGTATGATCGAGGTCGAACTCTTCTTTTTGGCGAAGGCCTCTAGCCTTAAAGGGTGTTATTTCGAACTTATCGAAACAGTAACCCGTCGTCGTTCGATAGAGGTTGAACTCTTGTTTTTGGCGAAGGCCCCTGGCCTTAAAGGATGTTATTTCAAACTTATCAAAATAGTAACCCATCATCGTTCGATCGAGGTCGAATTCTTCTTTTGGCGAAGGCCCCTGGCCTTCAAGGGTGTTATTTCGAACTTATCGTAATAATAACCGTCGTCGTTCGATCGAGGTCGAACTATTCTTTTTGGCGAAGGCCCCTGGCCTTCAAGGGTGTTATTTCGAACTTATCAAAATAGTAACCCATCGTCATTCGATAGAGGATGAACTCTTGCTTTTGGCGAAGGCCCCTGGCCTTAAAGGGTGTTATTTCGAACTTATCGAAATAGTAACCCATCGTCGTATGATCGAGGTCGAACTCTTCTTTTTGGCGAAGGCCTCTAGCCTTAAAGGGTGTTATTTCAAACTTATCGAAATAGTCACCCATCGTCGTTCGATAGAGGTTAAACTCTTCTTTTTGGTGAAGGCCCCTAGCCTTAAAGGGTGTTATGTCGAACTTATCGAAATAGTAACCCATTGTCGTTCGAACGAGGTCGAACTCTTCTTTTTGGCGAAGGCCCTTGGCCTTAAAATGTGTTATTTCAAACTTATCGAAATAGTAACCCGTCATCGTTCGATCGAGGTCGAACTCTTCTTTTTAGCGAAGGACCCTAGCCTTTAAGGGTGAAATTTCGAACTTATCAAAATATTAACCCATCTTCGTTCGATCGAGGTCGAACTCTTCTTTTTGGCGAAGGCCCCTGGGATTCAAGGGTGTTATTTTGAACTTATCTAAATAGTAACCCGTCATCGTTCGATCGAGGTCGAACTCTTCTTTTGGCGAATGCCCCTGGCCTTAAAGGGTGTTATTTCGAACTTATCGAAATAGTAACCCATTGTCGTATGATCGAGGTCGAACTCTTCTTTTTGGCGAAAGCCTCTGGCCTTAAAGGGTGTTATTTCGAACTTATCGAATTAGTAACCCATTGTCGTTAGATCGAGGTCGAACTCTTCTTTTTGGCGAAGGCCCCTGACCTTAAAGGGTGTTATTTCGAACTTATCAAAATAGTAACCCATCATCGTTCGATCGAGGTCAAACTCTTCTTTTTGGCGAAGGCCCCTAGCCTTCAAGGGTGTTATTTCGAACTTATCGAAAGAGTAACTTGTCTTCATTCGATCGAGTTCGAACTCTTTTTTTTGCGAAGGCCTCTGGCCTTACAGGGTGTTATTTCGAACTTATCGAAAGAGTAACCTTTCGTCGTTCGATCGAGGTCGAACTCTTCATTTTGGCGAAGGCCCTTGGCCTTAAAGGGTGTTATTTAGAACTTATCAAAATAGTAACTCATCATCATTCGATCGAGGTCGAATTCTTCTTTTTGGCGAAGGCCCCTAGCCTTTAAGGTTGTAATTTCGAACTTATCAAAATATTAACCCATCGTCGTTCGATCGAGGTCGAACTCTTCTTTTTGGCGAAGGCCCCTGTGATTCAAGGGTGTTATTTTGAACTTATCGAAATAGTAACCCGTCGTAGTTCGATCGAGGTCGAACTCTTCTTTTTGGCGAATGCCCCTGGCCTTAAAGGGTGTTATTTCGAACTTATCGAAATAGTAACCCGTTGTCGTATGATCGAGGTCGAACTCTTCTTTTTGGCGAAAGCCTCTGGCCTTAAAGGGTGTTATTTCGAACTTATCGAATTAGTAACCCGTCGTAGTTCGATCGAGGTCAAACTCTTCTTTTTGGCGAAGGCCCTTGGCCTTAAAGGGTGTTATTTAGAACTTATCAAAATAGTAACTCATCATCGTTCGATCGAGGTCGAATTCTTCTTTTTGGCGAAGGCCCCTGGCCTTCAAGGGTGTTATTTCGAACTTATCGAAATAGTAACCCGTCGTCGTTCGATCGAGGTCGAACTCTCGAAGGCCCCTAGCCTTCAAGGGTGTTATTTCGAACTTATCGAATTAGTAACCCGTCGTCGTATGATCGAGGTCGAACTTTTCTTTTTGGCGAAGGCCCCTGTGATTCAAGGGTGTTATTTTGAACTTATCGAAATAGTAACCCGTCGTAGTTCGATCGAGGTCGAACTCTTCTTTTTGGCGAATGCCCCTGGACTTAAAGGGTGTTATTTCGAACTTATCGAAATAGTAACCCGTTGTCGTATGATCGAGGTCGAACTCTTCTTTTTGGCGAAAGCCTCTGGCCTTCAAGGGTGTTATTTCGAACTTATCAAAACAGTAACCCGTCGTCGTTCGATAGAGGTTGAACTCTTGTTTTTGGCGAAGGCCCCTGGCCTTAAAGGATGTTATTTCGAACTTATCGAAATAGTAACCCGTCGTCGTATGATCGAGGTCGAACTCTTCTTTTTGGCGAAGGCCTCTAGCCTTAAAGGGTGTTATTTCGAACTTATCGAAACAGTAACCCGTCGTCGTTCGATCGAGGTCGAACTCTTCTTTTTGGCGAAGGCCCCTGGCCTTAAAGGGTGTTATTTCGAACTTATCAAAATAGTAACCCATCGTCGTTCGATCGAGGTCGAACTCTTCTTTTTGGCGAAGGCCCCTAGCCTTCAAGGGTGTTATTTCGAACTTATCGAAAGAGTAACTTGTCTTCGTTCGATCGAGTTCGAACTCTTTTTTTTGGCGAAGGCCTCTAGCCTTACAGGGTGTTATTTCGAACTTATCGAAAGAGTAACCTTTCGTCGTTCGATCGAGGTCGAACTCTTCTTTTTGGCGAAGGCCCTTGGCCTTAAAGGGTGTTATTTAGAACTTATCAAAATAGTAACTCATCATCGTTCGATCGAGGTCGAATTCTTCTTTTTGGCGAAGGCCCCTGGCCTTCAAGGGTGTTATTTCGAACTTATCCGAATAATAACCGTCGTCGTTCGATCGAGGTCGAACTCTTCTTTTTGGCGAAGGCCCCTGGCCTTCAAGGGTGTTATTTCGAGCTAATCAAAATAGTAACCCGTCGTCATTCGATCGAGGTTGAACTCTTGTTTTTTGCGAAGGCCCCGGCCTTAAAGGGTGTTATTTCGAACTTATCGAAATAGTAACCCATTGTCGTATGATCGAGGTCGAACTCTTCTTTTTGGCGAAAGCCTCTGGCCTTAAAGGGTGTTATTTCGAACTTATCGAATTAGTAACCCATTGTCGTTAGATCGAGGTCGAACTCTTCTTTTTGGCGAAGGCCCCTGACCTTAAAGGGTGTTATTTCGAACTTATCAAAATAGTAACCCATCATCGTTCGATCGAGGTCAAACTCTTCTTTTTGGCGAAGGCCCCTAGCCTTCAAGGGTGTTATTTCGAACTTATCTAAAGAGTAACTTGTCTTCATTCGATCGAGTTCGAACTCTTTTTTTTTGCGAAGGCCTCTGGCCTTACAGGGTGTAATTTCGAACTTATCGAAAGAGTAACCTTTCGTCGTTCGATCGAGGTCGAACTCTTCATTTTGGCGAAGGCCCTTGGCCTTAAAGGGTGTTATTTAGAACTTATCAAAATAGTAACTCATCATCATTCGATCGAGGTCGAATTCTTCTTTTTGGCGAAGGCCCCTAGCCTTTAAGGGTGTAATTTCGAACTTATCAAAATATTAACCCATCGTCGTTCGATCGAGGTCGAACTCTTCTTTTTGGCGAAGGCCCCTGTGATTCAAGGGTGTTATTTTGAACTTATCGAAATAGTAACCCGTCGTAGTTCGATCGAGGTCGAACTCTTCTTTTTGGCGAATGCCCCTGGCCTTAAAGGGTGTTATTTCGAACTTATCGAAATAGTAACCCGTTGTCGTATGATCGAGGTCGAACTCTTCTTTTTGGCGAAAGCCTCTGGCCTTAAAGGGTGTTATTTCGAACTTATCGAATTAGTAACCCGTCGTAGTTCGATCGAGGTCAAACTCTTCTTTTTGGCGAAGGCCCTTGGCCTTAAAGGGTGTTATTTAGAACTTATCAAAATAGTAACTCATCATCGTTCGATCGAGGTCGAATTCTTCTTTTTGGCGAAGGCCCCTGGCCTTCAAGGGTGTTATTTCGAACTTATCGAAATAGTAACCCGTCGTCGTTCGATCGAGGTCGAACTCTTCTTTTGGCGAAGGCCCCTAGCCTTCAAGGGTGTTATTTCGAACTTATCGAATTAGTAACCCGTCGTCGTATGATCGAGGTCGAACTTTTCTTTTTGGCGAAGGCCCCTGTGATTCAAGGGTGTTATTTTGAACTTATCGAAATAGTAACCCGTCGTAGTTCGATCGAGGTCGAACTCTTCTTTTTGGCGAATGCCCCTGGCCTTAAAGGGTGTTATTTCGAACTTATCGAAATAGTAACCCGTTGTCGTATGATCGAGGTCGAACTCTTCTTTTTGGCGAAAGCCTCTGGCCTTCAAGGGTGTTATTTCGAACTTATCAAAACAGTAACCCGTCGTCGTTCGATAGAGGTTGAACTCTTGTTTTTGGCGAAGGCCCCTGGCCTTAAAGGATGTTATTTCGAACTTATCGAAATAGTAACCCGTCGTTGTATGATCGAGGTCGAACTCTTCTTTTTGGCGAAGGCCTCTAGCCTTAAAGGGTGTTATTTCGAACTTATCGAAACAGTAACCCGTCGTCGTTCGATAGAGGTTGAACTCTTGTTTTTGGCGAAGGCCCCTGGCCTTAAAGGATGTTATTTCGAACTTATCGAAATAGTAACCCGTCGTCGTATGATCGAGGTCGAACTCTTCTTTTTGGCGAAGGCCTCTAGCCTTAAAGGGTGTTATTTCGAACTTATCGAAATAGTCACCCGTTGTCGTTCGATAGAGGTTGAACTCTTCTTTTTGGCGAAGGCCCCTGTGATTCAAGGGTGTTATTTTGAACTTATCGAAATAGTAACCCGTCGTAGTTCGATCGAGGTCGAACTCTTCTTTTTGGCGAATGCCCCTAGCCTTACAGGGTGTTATGTCGAACTTATCGAAATAGTTACCCATTGTCGTTCGAACGAGGTCGAACTCTTCTTTTTGGCGAAGGCCCTTGGCCTTAAAATGTGTTATTTCAAACTTATCGAAATAGTAACCCGTCGTCGTTCGATCGAGGTCGAACTCTTCTTTTTAGCGAAGGACCCTAGCCTTTAAGGGTGTAATTTCGAACTTATCAAAATATTAACCCATCTTCGTTCGATCGAGGTCGAACTCTTCTTTTTGGCGAAGGCCCCTGGGATTCAAGGGTGTTATTTTGAACTTATCGAAATAGTAACTCGTCATCGTTTGATCGTGGTCGAACTCTTCTTTTTAGCGAATGCCCCTGGCCTTAAAGGGTGTTATTTCGAACTTATCGAAATAGTAACTCGTTGTCGCATGATCGAGGTCGAACTCCTTTTTTTGGCGAAAGCCTCTGGCCTTAAAGGGTGTTATTTCGAACTTATCGAATTAGTAACCCATTGTCGTTCGATCGAGGTCGAACTCTTCTTTTTGGCGAAGGCCCCTGGCCTTAAAGGGTGTTATTTCGAACTTATCAAAATAGTAACCCATCGTCGTTCGATCGAGGTCGAACTCTTCTTTTTGGCGAAGGCCCCTAGCCTTCAAGGGTGTTATTTCGAACTTATCGAAAGAGTAACTTGTCTTCGTTCGATCGAGTTCGAACTCTTTTTTTTGGCGAAGGCCTCTAGCCTTACAGGGTGTTATTTCGAACTTATCGAAAGAGTAACCTTTCGTCGTTCGATCGAGGTCGAACTCTTCTTTTTGGCGAAGGCCCTTGGCCTTAAAGGGTGTTATTTAGAACTTATCAAAATAGTAACTCATCATCGTTCGATCGAGGTCGAATTCTTCTTTTTGGCGAAGGCCCCTGGCCTTCAAGGGTGTTATTTCGAACTTATCCGAATAATAACCGTCGTCGTTCGATCGAGGTCGAACTCTTCTTTTTGGCGAAGGCCCCTGGGATTCAAGGGTGTTATTTTGAACTTATCGAAATAGTAACTCGTCATCGTTCGATCGTGGTCAAACTCTTCTTTTTAGCGAATGCCCCTGGCCTTAAAGGGTGTTATTTCGAACTTATCGAAATAGTAACCCGTTGTCGCATGATCGAGGTCGAACTCTTCTTTTTGGCGAAAGCCTCTGGCCTTAAAGGGTGTTATTTCGAACTTATCGAATTAGTAACCCATTGTCGTTCGATCGAGGTCGAACTCTTCTTTTTGGCGAAGGCCCCTGGCCTTAAAGGGTGTTATTTCGAACTTATCAAAATAGTAACCCATCGTCGTTCGATCGAGGTCGAACTCTTCTTTTTGGCGAAGGCCCCTAGCCTTCAAGGGTGTTATTTCGAACTTATCGAAAGAGTAACTTGTCTTCGTTCGATCGAGTTCGAACTCTTTTTTTTGGCGAAGGCCTCTAGCCTTACAGGGTGTTATTTCGAACTTATCGAAAGAGTAACCTTTCGTCGTTCGATCGAGGTCGAACTCTTCTTTTTGGCGAAGGCCCTTGGCCTTAAAGGGTGTTATTTAGAACTTATCAAAATAGTAACTCATCATCGTTCGATCGAGGTCGAATTCTTCTTTTTGGCGAAGGCCCCTGGCCTTCAAGGGTGTTATTTCGAACTTATCCGAATAATAACCGTCGTCGTTCGATCGAGGTCGAACTCTTCTTTTTGGCGAAGGCCCCTGGCCTTCAAGGGTGTTATTTCGAGCTAATCAAAATAGTAACCCGTCGTCATTCGATCGAGGTCGAACTCTTCTTTTTGGCGAATGCCCCTGGCCTTAAAGGGTGTTATTTCGAACTTATCGAAATAGTAACCCGTTGTCGTATGATCGAGGTCGAACTCTTCTTTTTGGCGAAAGCCTCTGGCCTTAAAGGGTTTTATTTCGAACTTATCGAATTAGTAACCCGTCGTAGTTCGATCGAGGTCGAACTCTTCTTTTTGGCGAAGTCCCTTGGCCTTAAAGGGTGTTATTTAGAACTTATCAAAATAGTAACTCATCATCGTTCGATCGAGGTCGAATTCTTCTTTTTGGCGAAGGCCCCTGGCCTTCAATGGTGTTATTTCGAACTTATCGAAATAGTAACCCGTCGTCGTTCGATCGAGGTCGAACTCTTCTTTTTAGCGAAGGACCCTAGCCTTTAAGGGTGTAATTTCGAACTTATCAAAATATTAACCCATCTTCGTTCGATCGAGGTCGAACTCTTCTTTTTGGCGAAGGCCCCTGGGATTCAAGGGTGTTATTTTGAACTTATCGAAATAGTAACTCGTCATCGTTTGATCGTGGTCGAACTCTTCTTTTTAGCGAATGCCCCTGGCCTTAAAGGGTGTTATTTTGAACTTATCGAAATAGTAACTCGTTGTCGCATGATCGAGGTCGAACTCCTTTTTTTGGCGAAAGCCTCTGGCCTTAAAGGGTGTTATTTCGAACTTATCGAATTAGTAACCCATTGTCGTTCGATCGAGGTCGAACTCTTCTTTTTGGCGAAGGCCCCTGGCCTTAAAGGGTGTTATTTCGAACTTATCAAAATAGTAACCCATCGTCGTTCGATCGAGGTCGAACTCTTCTTTTTGGCGAAGGCCCCTAGCCTTCAAGGGTGTTATTTCGAACTTATCGAAAGAGTAACTTGTCTTCGTTCGATCGAGTTCGAACTCTTTTTTTTGGCGAAGGCCTCTAGCCTTACAGGGTGTTATTTCGAACTTATCGAAAGAGTAACCTTTCGTCGTTCGATCGAGGTCGAACTCTTCTTTTTGGCGAAGGCCCTTGGCCTTAAAGGGTGTTATTTAGAACTTATCAAAATAGTAACTCATCATCGTTCGATCGAGGTCGAATTCTTCTTTTTGGCGAAGGCCCCTGGCCTTCAAGGGTGTTATTTCGAACTTATCCGAATAATAACCGTCGTCGTTCGATCGAGGTCGAACTCTTCTTTTTGGCGAAGGCCCCTGGGATTCAAGGGTGTTATTTTGAACTTATCGAAATAGTAACTCGTCATCGTTCGATCGTGGTCAAACTCTTCTTTTTAGCGAATGCCCCTGGCCTTAAAGGGTGTTATTTCGAACTTATCGAAATAGTAACCCGTTGTCGCATGATCGAGGTCGAACTCTTCTTTTTGGCGAAAGCCTCTGGCCTTAAAGGGTGTTATTTCGAACTTATCGAATTAGTAACCCATTGTCGTTCGATCGAGGTCGAACTCTTCTTTTTGGCGAAGGCCCCTGGCCTTAAAGGGTGTTATTTCGAACTTATCAAAATAGTAACCCATCGTCGTTCGATCGAGGTCGAACTCTTCTTTTTGGCGAAGGCCCCTGGCCTTAAAGGGTGTTATTTCGAACTTATCGAAAGAGTAACTTGTCTTCGTTCGATCGAGTTCGAACTCTTTTTTTTGGCGAAGGCCTCTAGCCTTACAGGGTGTTATTTCGAACTTATCGAAAGAGTAACCTTTCGTCGTTCGATCGAGGTCGAACTCTTCTTTTTGGCGAAGGCCCTTGGCCTTAAAGGGTGTTATTTAGAACTTATCAAAATAGTAACTCATCATCGTTCGATCGAGGTCGAATTCTTCTTTTTGGCGAAGGCCCCTGGCCTTCAAGGGTGTTATTTCGAACTTATCCGAATAATAACCGTCGTCGTTCGATCGAGGTCGAACTCTTCTTTTTGGCGAAGGCCCCTGGCCTTCAAGGGTGTTATTTCGAGCTAATCAAAATAGTAACCCGTCGTCATTCGATCGAGGTCGAACTCTTCTTTTTGGCGAATGCCCCTGGCCTTAAAGGGTGTTATTTCGAACTTATCGAAATAGTAACCCGTTGTCGTATGATCGAGGTCGAACTCTTCTTTTTGGCGAAAGCCTCTGGCCTTAAAGGGTTTTATTTCGAACTTATCGAATTAGTAACCCGTCGTAGTTCGATCGAGGTCGAACTCTTCTTTTTGGCGAAGTCCCTTGGCCTTAAAGGGTGTTATTTAGAACTTATCAAAATAGTAACTCATCATCGTTCGATCGAGGTCGAATTCTTCTTTTTGGCGAAGGCCCCTGGCCTTCAATGGTGTTATTTCGAACTTATCGAAATAGTAACCCGTTGTCGTTCGATCGAGGTCGAACTCTTCTTTTTGGCGAAGGCCCCTAGCCTTCAAGGGTGTTATTTCGAACTTATCGAATTAGTAACCCGTCGTCGTATGATCGAGGTCGAACTTTTCTTTTTGGCGAAGGCCCCTGGCCTTAAAGGGTGTTATTTCAAACTTATCAAAATAGTAACCCATCATCGTTCGATCGAGGTCGAATTCTTCTTTTTGGCGAAGGCTTCTGGCCTTCAAGGGTGTTATTTCGAACTTATCGAAATAGTAACCCGTCGTCGTATGATCGAGGTCGAACTCTTCTTTTTGGCGAAGGCCCCTGGCCTTCAAGGGTGATATTTCGAACTTATCAAAACAGTAACCCGTCGTCGTTCGATAGAGGTTGAACTCTTGTTTTTGGCGAAGGCCCCTGGCCTTAAAGGGTGTTATTTCGAACTTATCGAAATAGTAACCCGTCGTCGTATGATCGAGGTCGAACTCTTCTTTTTGGCGAAGGCCTCTAGCCTTAAAGGGTGTTATTTCGAACTTATCGAAATAGTCACCCGTCGTCGTTCGATAGAGGTTGAACTCTTCTTTTTGGCGAAGGCCCCTGTGATTCAAGGGTGTTATTTTGAACTTATCGAAATAGTAACCCGTCGTAGTTCGATCGAGGTTGAACTCTTCTTTTTGGCGAATGCCCCTAGCCTTAAAGGGTGTTATGTCGAACTTATCGAAATAGTTACCCATTGTCGTTCGAACGAGGTCGAACTCTTCTTTTTGGCGAAGGCCCTTGGCCTTAAAATGTGTTATTTCAAACTTATCGAAATAGTAACCCGTCGTCGTTCGATCGAGGTCGAACTCTTCTTTTTAGCGAAGGACCCTAGCCTTTAAGGGTGTAATTTCGAACTTATCAAAATATTAACCCATCTTCGTTCGATCGAGGTCGAACTCTTCTTTTTGGCGAAGGCCCCTGGGATTCAAGGGTGTTATTTTGAACTTATCGAAATAGTAACTCGTCATCGTTTGATCGTGGTTGAACTCTTCTTTTAGCGAATGCCCCTGGCCTTAAAGGGTGTTATTTCGAACTTATCGAAATAGTAACCCGTTGTCGCATGATCGAGGTCGAACTCTTCTTTTTGGCGAAAGCCTCTGGCCTTAAAGGGTGTTATTTCGAACTTATCGAATTAGTAACCCATTGTCGTTCGATCGAGGTCGAACTCTTCTTTTTGGCGAAGGCCCCTGGCCTTAAAGGGTGTTATTTCGAACTTATCAAAATAGTAACCCATCGTCGTTCGATCGAGGTCGAACTCTTCTTTTTGGCGAAGGCCCCTAGCCTTCAAGGGTGTTATTTCGAACTTATCGAAAGAGTAACTTGTCTTCGTTCGATCGAGTTCGAACTCTTTTTTTTGGCGAAGGCCTCTAGCCTTACAGGGTGTTATTTCGAACTTATCGAAAGAGTAACCTTTCGTCGTTCGATCGAGGTCGAACTCTTCTTTTTGGCGAAGGCCCTTGGCCTTAAAGGGTGTTATTTAGAACTTATCAAAATAGTAACTCATCATCGTTCGATCGAGGTCGAATTCTTCTTTTTGGCGAAGGCCCCTGGCCTTCAAGGGTGTTATTTCGAACTTATCCGAATAATAACCGTCGTCGTTCGATCGAGGTCGAACTCTTCTTTTTGGCGAAGGCCCCTGGCCTTCAAGGGTGTTATTTCGAGCTAATCAAAATAGTAACCCGTCGTCATTCGATCGAGGTTGAACTCTTGTTTTTTGCGAAGGCCCCGGCCTTAAAGGGTGTTACTTCGAATTTATCGAAATAGTAACCCGTTATCGTTCGATCGTGATCGAACTCTTTTTTTTGCGAAGGCCCTTGGCCTTAAAGGGTGTTATTTCGAACGTATCAAAATAGTAATCCATCGCTGTTCGATCGAGGTCAAACACTTCTTATTGTCGAAGGCCCCTGGCCTTCAAGGGTGTTATTTCGAACTTATTGTAATAATAATCGTCTTCGTTCGATCGAGGTCAAACGCTTCTTTTAGGTGAAGGCCCTGGCCTCCAAGGGTGTTATTTCGAACTTATCGAAATAGTAAGCCGTCGTCGTTCGATCGAGGTCGAACACTTCTTTTTGGCGAAGGCCCCTGGCCTTATAGGGTGTTATTTCGAACTTATCAAAATAGTAACCCGTCATCGTTCGATCGAGGTAAAACTCCTCTTTTTGGCGAAGGCCCTTGGTCTTAAAGGGTGCTATTCAAATTTATCGAAATATTAACTCGTCATCGTTGGATCGAGGTCGAACTGTTCTTTTTGGCGAAGTCCCCTAGCCTTTATGGGTGTTATTTCGAACTTATCAAAATAGTAACCCATCGTCGTTCGATCGAGGTCAAACTCTTCTTTTTGGCGAAGGCCCTTGCCCTTAAAATGTGTTATTTCAAACTTATCGAAATAGTAACCCGTCGTCGTTCGTTCGAGATCGAACTCTTCTTTTTGGCGAAGGCCCCTAGCCTTCAAGGGTGTTATTTCGAGCTTATCGAAATAGTAACCCGTCGTGGTTCGATCGAGGTCGAACTCTTCTTTTTGGCGAAGGCCCCTAGCCGTCAAGGGTGTTATTTCGAACTTATCGAATTAGTAACCCGTCGTCGTATGATCGAGGTCGAACTCTTCTTTTTGGCGAAGGCCTCTGGCCTTAAAGGGTGGTATTTGGAACTTATCGAAATAGTCACCCGTCGTCGTTCGATCGAGGTCGAACTCTTATTTTTAGCGAAGGACCCTAGCCTTTAAGGGTGTAATTTCGAACTTATCAAAATATTAACCCATCTTCGTTCGATCGAGGTCGAACTCTTCTTTTTGGCGAAGGCCCCTGGCCTTAAAGGGTTATATTTCGAACATATCAAAATAGTAAACCGTTGTCGTTCGATCGAGGTTAAACTCTTCTTTTTGGAAAAGTCCCCTGGCCTAAAAGGCTGTTATTCCAAACTTATCAAAATAGTAACCCATCGTCTTTCGATCGAGGTCGAACTCTTCTTTTTGGCGAAGGCCCTTGACCTTAAAATGTGTTATTTCAAACTTATCGAAATAGTAACCCGTCGTCGTTCGTTCGAGATTGAACTCTTCTTTTTGGCGAAGGCCCCTAGCCTTCAAGGGTGTTATTTCGAACTTATCGAAATAGTAACCCGTAGTCGTTCGATCAAGGTCGAACTCTTCTTTTTGGCGAAGGCCCCTAGCCTTCAAGGGTGTTATTTCGAACTTATCGAAATAGTAACCCGTCGTCGTATGATCGAGGTCGAACTCTTCTTTTTGGCGAAGGCCTCTAGCCTTAAAGGGTGTTATTTCGAACTTATCGAAATAGTCACCCGTCGTCGTTCGATAGAGGTTGAACTCTTCTTTTTGGTGAAGGCCCCTAGCCTTAAAGGGTGTTATGTCGAACTTATCGAAATAGTAACCCATTGTCGTTCGAACGAGGTCGAACTCTTCTTTTTGGCGAAGGACCTTGGCGTTAAAATGTGTTATTTCTAACTTATCGAAATAGTAACCCGTCGTCGTTCGATCGAGGCCGAACTCTTCTTTTTAGCGAAGGACCCTAGCCTTTAAGGGTGTAATTTCGAACTTATCGAAATAGTAACCCATTTTTGTTCGATCGAGGTCGAACTCTTCTTTTTGGCGAAGGCCCCTGGCCTTAAAGGGTTATATTTCGAACATATCAAAATAGTAAACCGGTGTCGTTCGATCGAGGTTAAACTCAACTTTTTGGCAAAGTCCCCTGGCCTAAAAGGTTGGTATTCCTAACTTATCAAAATAGTAACCCATCGTCTTTCGATCGAGGTCGAACTCTTCTTTTTGGCGAAGGGCCCTGGACTTCAAGGGTGTTATTTCGAACTTATCGAAATAGTAACCCGTCGTCGTTCGATCGAGGTCGAACTCTTCTTTTTGGCGAAGGCCCCTAGCCTTCAAGGGTGTTATTTCGGATTTATCGAATTAGTAACCCGTCGTCGTATGATCGAGGTCGAACTCTTCTTTTTGGCGAAGGCCTCTGGCCTTAAAGGGTGGTATTTCGAACTTATCGAAATAGTCACCCGTCGTCATTCGATAGAGGTTGAACTCTTCTTTTTGGCGAAGGCCCCTAGCCTTAAATTGTGTTATTTCGAACATATCGAAATAGTAACCCATTGTCGTTCGATCGAGGTCGAACTCTTCTTTTTGGCGAAGGCCCCTGACCTTAAAGGGTTATATTTCGAACATATCAAAATAGTAAACCGTTGTCGTTCGATCGAGGTTAAACTCTTCTTTTTGGCAAAGTCCCTTGGCCTAAAAGGTTGGTATTCCAAACTTATCAAAATAGTAACCCATCGTCTTTCGATCGAGGTCGAACACTTCTTTTTGGCGAAGGCCCCTAGCTTTCAAGGGTGTTATTTCGAACTTATGGAAATAGTAACCCGTAGTCGTTCGATCAAGGTCGAACTCTTCTTTTTGGCGAAGGCCCCTAGCCTTCAAGGGTGTTATTTCGAACTTATCGAAATAGTAATCCGTCGTCGTTCGATCGAGGTGGAACTCTTCTTTTTGGTGAAGGCCCCTGGCCTTAAAGGGTGTTAATTCGAACTTATCGAAATAGTAACCCGTCGTCGTATGATCGAGGTCGAACTCTTCTTTTGGCGAAGGCCTCTGGCCTTAAAGGGTGGTATTTCGAACTTATCGAAATAGTCACCCGTCGTCGTTCGATAGAGGTTGAACTCTTCTTTTTTGCGAAGGCCCTTGGCATTAAAGGGTGTTATTTCGAACTTATCAAAATAGTAACCCATCGTCGTTCGATCGAGGTCGAACTCTTCTTTTTGGTGAAGGCCCCTGGCCTTAAAGGGTGTTAATTCGAACTTATCGAAATAGTAACCCGTTGTCGTTCGATCGAGGTCGAACTCTTCTTTTTGGCGAAGGCCCCTGGCCCTAAAGGGTTATATTTCGAATATATCAAAATAGTAAACCGCTGTCGTTAGATCGAGGTTAAACTCTTCTTTTTGGCAAAGGCCCCTGGCCTAAAAGGTTGTTATTCCGAACTTATCAAAATAGTAACCCATCATCGTTCGATCGAGGTCGAACTCTTCTTTTTGGCGAATGCCCTTGGCCTTAAAATGTGTTATTTCAAACTTATCGAAATAGTAACCCATCTTCGTTCGATCGAGGTCAAACTCTTCTTTTTAGCGAAGGCCTCTGGCCTTCAAGGGTGTTATTTCGAACTTATCGAAATAGTAAGCCGCCGTCGTTCGATCGAGGTCGAACTCTTCTTTTTGGCGAAGGCCCCTGGCCTTATCGGATGTTATTTCAAACTTATCAAAATAGTAACCCGTCGTCGTTCGATAGAGGTCGAACTCTTTGCTTTGGCGAAGGCCCCTGGCCTTAAAGGGTGTTATTTTGAAGTTATCGAAATAGTTACCCGTCGTCGTTTGATCGAGGTCGAACTTTTCTTTTTGGCAAAGGCCCCTGGACTTAAAGGGTGTTATTTCAAACTTATCAAAATAGTAACCCATCATCGTTCGATCGAGGTCGAATTCTTCTTTTTGGCGAAGGCCCCTGGACTTCAAGGGTGTTATTTCGAACTTATCGAAATAGTAACCCGTTGTCGTATGATCGAGGTCGAACTCTTCTTTTTGGCGAAGGCCCCTGGCCTTCAAGGGTGTTATTTCGAACTTATTAAAATAGTAACCCGTCGTCGTTCGATAGAGGTTGAACTTTTGCTTTTGGCGAAGGCCCCTGGCCTTAAAGGGTGTTATTTCGAACTTATCAAAATAGTAACCCGTCGTCGTATGATCGAGGTCGAACTCTTCTTTTTGGCGAAGGGCTCTAGCCTTAAAGGGTGTTATTTCGAACTTATCGAAATAGTCACCCGTCGTCATTCGATAGAGGTTAAACTCTTCTTTTTGGTGAAGGCCCCTAGCCTTAAAGGGTGTTATGTCGAACTTATCGAAATAGTAACCCATTGTCGTTCGAACGAGGTCGAACTCTTCTTTTTGGCGAAGGCCCTTGGCCTTAAAATGTGTTATTTCAAACTTATCGAAATAGTAACCCGTCGTCGTTCGATCGAGGTCGAACTCTTCTTTTTAGCGAAGGACCCTAGCCTTTAAGGGTGTAATTTCGAACTTATCAAAATATTAACCCATCGTCGTTCGATCGAGGTCGAACTCTTCTTTTTGGCGAAGGCCCCTGGGATTCAAGGGTGTTATTTTGAACTTATCGAAATAGTAACCCGTCGTCGTTCGATCGAGGTCGAACTCTTCTTTTTGGCAAATGCCCCTGGCCTTAAAGGGTGTTATTTCGAACTTATCGAAATAGTAACCCGTTGTCTTATGATTGAGGTCGAACTCTTCTTTTTGGCGAAAGCCTCTGGCCTTAAAGGGTGTTATTTCGAACTTATCGAATTAGTAACCCATTGTCGTTCGATCGAGGTCGAACTCTTCTTTTTGGCGAAGGACCCTAGCCTTCAAGGGTGTTATTTCGAACTTATCGAAAGAGTAACTTGTCTTCGTTCGATCGAGTTCGAACTCTTTTTTTTGCCGAAGGCCTCTGGCCTTACAGGGTGTTATTTCGAACTTATCGAAAGAGTAACCTTTCGTCGTTCGATCGAGGTCGAACTCTTCTTTTTGGCGAAGGCCCTTGGCCTTAAAGGGTGTTATTTAGAACTTATCAAAATAGTAACTCATCATCGTTCGATCGAGGTCGAATTATTCTTTTTAGCGAAGGCCCCTAGCCTTCAAGGGTGTTATTTCGAACTTATCGAAATAGTAACCCGTCGTCGTTCGATCGAGGTTGAACTCTTCTTTTTGGCGAAGGCCCCTAGCCTTCAAGGGTGTTATTTCGGATTTATCGAATTAGTAACCCGTCGTCGTATGATCGAGGTCGAACTCTTCTTTTTGGCGAAGGCCTCTGGCCTTAAAGGGTGGTATTTCGAACTTATCGAAATAGTCACCCGTCGTCATTCGATAGAGGTTGAACTCTTCTTTTTGGCGAAGGCCCCTAGCCTTAAATTGTGTTATTTCGAACATATCGAAATAGTAACCCATTGTCGTTCGATCGAGGTCGAACTCTTCTTTTTGGCGAAGGCCCCTGACCTTAAAGGGTTATATTTCGAACATATCAAAATAGTAAACCGTTGTCGTTCGATCGAGGTTAAACTCTTCTTTTTGGCAAAGTCCCCTGGCCTAAAAGGTTGGTATTCCAAACTTATCAAAATAGTAACCCATCGTCTTTCGATCGAGGTCGAACACTTCTTTTTGGCAAAGGCCCTTGGCCTTAAAATGTGTTATTTCAAACTTATCGAAATAGTAACCCGTCGTCGTTCGTTCGAGATCGAACTCTTCTTTTTGGCGAAGGCCCCTAGCTTTCAAGGGTGTTATTTCGAACTTATGGAAATAGTAACCCGTAGTCGTTCGATCAAGGTCGAACTCTTCTTTTTGGCGAAGGCCCCTAGCCTTCAAGGGTGTTATTTCGAACTTATCGAAATAGTAATCCGTCGTCGTTCGATCGAGGTGGAACTCTTCTTTTTGGTGAAGGCCCCTGGCCTTAAAGGGTGTTAATTCGAACTTATCGAAATAGTAACCCGTCGTCGTATGATCGAGGTCGAACTCTTCTTTTTGGCGAAGGCCTATGGCCTTAAAGGGTGGTATTTCGAACTTATCGAAATAGTCACCCGTCGTCGTTCGATAGAGGTTGAACTCTTCTTTTTTGCGAAGGCCCTTGGCATTAAAGGGTGTTATTTCGAACTTATCAAAATAGTAACCTATCGTCGTTCGATCGAGGTCGAACTCTTCTTTTTGGCGAAGGCCCCTGGCCCTAAAGGGTTATATTTCGAATATATCAAAATAGTAAACCTCTGTCGTTAGATCGAGGTTAAACTCTTCTTTTTGGCAAAGGCCCGTGGCCTAAAAGGTTGTTATTCCGAACTTATCAAAATAGTAACCCATCATCGTTCGATCGAGGTCGAACTCTTCTTTTTGGCGAATGCCCTTGGCCTTAAAATGTGTTATTTCAAACTTATTGAAATAGTAACCCATCGTCGTTCGATCGAGGTCAAACTCTTCTTTTTGGCGAAGGCCTCTGGCCTTCAAGGGTGTTATTTCGAACTTATCGAAATAGTAAGCCGTCGTCGTTCGATCGAGGTCGAACTCTTCTTTTTGGCGAAGGCCCCTGGCCTTATAGGATGTTATTTCAAACTTATCAAAATAGTAACCCGTCGTCGTTCGATAGAGGTCGAACTCTTTGCTTTGGCGAAGGCCCCTGGCCTTAAAGGGTGTTATTTTGAACTTATCGAAATAGTTACCCGTCGTCGTTTGATCGACGTCGAACTCTTCATTTTGGCGAAGGCCCCTCGCCTTAAAGGGTGTTATTTCGAACTTATCAAAATAGTAACCCATCGTCGTTCGATCGAGGTCGAACTCTTCTTTTTGGCGAAGGCCCCTGGCCTTCAAGGGTGTTATTTCGAACTTATCAAAATAGTAACATGTCATCGTTCGATCGAGGTCGAACTCTTCTTTTTGGCGAAGGCCCCTAGCCTTACAGGGTGTTATTTCGAACTTATCGAAATAGTAACCGGTAGTCGTTCGATCGAGGTCGAACTCTTCTTTTTGGCGAAGGCCCTTGGCCTTAAAATGTGTTATTTAAAACTTATCGAAATAGTAACCCGTCGTCGTTCGTTCGAGATCGAACTCTTCTTTTTGGCGAAGGCCCCTAGCCTTCAAGGGTGTTATTTCGAACTTATCGAAATAGTCACCCATCGTCGTTCGATAGAGGTTGAACTCTTCTTTTTGCGAAGGCCCTTGGCATTAAAGGGTGTTATTTCGAACTTATCAAAATAGTAACCCATCGTCGTTCGATCGTGGTCGAACTCTTCTTTTTGGTGAAGGCCCCTGGCCTTAAAGGGTGTTAATTCGAACTTATCGAAATAGTAACCCGTTGTCGTTCGATCGAGGTCGAACTCTTCTTTTTAGCGAAGGCCCCTGGCCCTAAAGGGTTATATTTCGAATATATCAAAATAGTAAACCGCTGTCGTTAGATCGAGGTTAAACTCTTCTTTTTGGCAAAGGCCCCTGGCCTAAAAGGTTGTTATTCCGAACTTATCAAAATAGTAACCCATCATCGTTCGATCGAGGTCGAACTCTTCTTTTTGGCGAATGCCCTTGGCCTTAAAATGTGTTATTTCAAACTTATCGAAATAGTAACCCATCGTCGTTCGATCGAGGTCAAACTCTTCTTTTTGGCGAAGGCCTCTGGCCTTCAAGGGTGTTATTTCGAACTTATCGAAATAGTAAGCCGTCGTCGTTCGATCGAGGTCGAACTCTTCTTTTTGGCGAAGGCCCCTGGCCTTATAGGATGTTATTTCAAACTTATCAAAATAGTAACCCGTCGTCGTTCGATAGAGGTCGAACTCTTTGCTTTGGCGAAGGCCCCTGGCCTTAAAGGGTGTTATTTTGAACTTATCGAAATAGTTACCCGTTGTCGTTTGATCGACGTCGAACTCTTCATTTTGGCGAAGGCTCCTCGCCTTAAAGGGTTTTATTTCGAACTTATCAAAATAGTAACCCATCGTCGTTCGATCGAGGTCGAACTCTTCTTTTTGGCGAAGGCCCCTGGCCTTCAAGGGTGTTATTTCGAACTTATCAAAATAGTAACATGTCATCGTTCGATCGAGGTCGAACTCTTCTTTTTGGCGAAGGCCCCTAGCCTTACAGGGTGTTATTTCGAACTTATCGAAATAGTAACCCGTAGTCGTTCGATCGAGGTCGAACTCTTCTTTTTGGCGAAGGCCCTTGGCCTTAAAATGTGTTATTTAAAACTTATCGAAATAGTAACCCGTTGTCGTTCGTTCGAGATCGAACTCTTCTTTTTGGCGAAGGCCCCTAGCCTTACAGGGTGTTATTTCGAACTTATCGAAATAGTAACCGGTAGTCTTTCGATCGAGGTCGAACTCTTCTTTTTGGCGAAGGCCCCTAGCCTTCAAGGGTGTTATTTCAAACTTATCGAAATAGTAATCCATCGTCGTTCGATCGAGGTCGAACTCTTCTGTTTGGCGAAGGCCCCTGGCCTTAAAGGGTGTTATTTTGAACTTATCGAAATAGTAACCCGTCGTCGTATGATCGAGGTCGAACTCTTCTTTTGGCGAAGGCCTCTGGCCGTAAAGGGTGGTATTTCGAACTTATCGAAATAGTCACCCGTCGTCGTTCGATAGAGGTTGAACTCTTCTTTTTTGCGAAGGCCCTTGGCATTAAAGGGTGTTATTTTGAACTTATCAAACAAGTAACCCATCGTCGTTCGATCGACGTTGAACTCTTCTTTTTGGCGAAGGCCTCTGGCCTTCAAGGGTGTTATTTCGAACTTATCGAAATAGTAAACCGCTGTCGTTAGATCGAGTTAAAGGGTACTATTTCGAGATTATCGAAATAGTAACCCGTCATCGTTCGATCGAGGTCGAACTCTACTTTTTGGCGAAGTCCCCTGTCCTTAAAGGGTGTTATTTCGAACTTATCGAAATAGTAACCCATTTTCGTTCGATCGAGGTCGAACTCTTCTTTTTGGCGAAGGCCCGGGCCTTAAAGGTTGTTACTTTGAACTTATCGAAATAGTAACTTGTCGTCGTTCGTTCGAGGTCAAACTCTTCTTTTTGGCAAAGGACCCTAGCCTTAAAGGGTGTTATTTCGAACTTATCGAAATAGTAACACGTCGTCGTTCGATGGAGGTTGAACTCTTCTTTTCGGCGAAGTCCCCTGGCCTTAATAGGTGTTATTTCGAAATTATCAAAATAATAACCCGTCGTCTTTCGATCGAGGTCGAACTCTTCTTTTAGGTGAAGGCCCATGGCCTTAAAGGGTGTTATTTCGAACTTATCATAATTGTAACCATCGTCATTCGAACGAGGTCGAACTCTTATCTTAGCGAAGGCCCTAGGCCTTAAAGGGTGTTATTTCGAACTTAACAAAATAGTAACCCGCCAATGTTTGATCGAAGTCGAACTCTTTTTTTTGGAGAAGGCCCCTGGCCTTAAAGGGTGTTATTTTGAATTTATCAAAATAGTAACCCGTCATCGTTCGATGGAGGTCGAACTCTTCTTTTTGGCGAAGTCCCCTGGTCTTAAAAGGTGTTATTTCGAACTTATCGAAATAGTAACTCGTCGACGTTCGATCGAGGTCGAACTCTTCTTTTTGGCGAAGGCCCCTAGCCTTAAAGGGTGTTATTTCGAACTTATCAAAATAGTAATCCATCATCGTTCGATAGAAGTCGAACTCTGCTTTTTGGAGAAGGCCCCTAGCCTTAAAGGGTGTTATTTTGAACTTATCGAAATAGTAACCCGTCATCGTTCGATGGAGGTCGAACTTTTCTTTTTGGCGAAGTCCCCTGGCCTTAAAAGGTGTTATTTTGAACTTATCGAAATAGTAACTCGTCGTCGTTTGATCGAGGTCGAACTCTTCTTTTTGGCGAAGGCCTCTGGCCTTAAAGGGTGTTATTTCGAACTTATCAAAATAGTAACCCATTTTCGTCTTTCGATCGAGGTCGAACTCTTCTTTTTGGCGAAGGCCCTTGGCCTTAAAATGTGTTATTTCAAACTTATCGAAATAGTAACCCGTCGTCGTTCGTTCGAGATCGAACTCTTCTTTTTGGCGAAGGCCCCTAGCTTTCAAGAGTGTTATTTCGAACTTATGGAAATAGTAACCCGTAGTCGTTCGATCAAGGTCGAACTCTTCTTTTTGGCGAAGGCCCCTAGCCTTCAAGGGTGTTATTTCGAACTTATCGAAATAGTAATCCGTCGTCGTTCGATCGAGATGGAACTCTTCTTTTTGGTGAAGGCCCCTGGCCTTAAAGGGTGTTAATTCGAACTTATCGAAATAGTAACCCGTCGTCGTATGATCGAGGTCGAACTCTTCTTTTTGGCTAAGGCCTCTGGCCTTAAAGGGTGTTATTTCGAACTTATCAAAATAGTAACCCGTCGTCGTTCGATAGAGGTCGAACTCTTTGCTTTGGCGAAGGCCCCTGGCCTTAAAGGGTGTTATTTTGAACTTATCGAAATAGTTACCCGTCGTCGTTTGATCGAAGTCGAACTCTTCATTTTGGCGAAGGCCCCTCGCCTTAAAGGGTGTTATTTCGAACTTATCAAAATAGTAACCCATCGTCGTTCGATCGAGGTCGAACTCTTCTTTTTGGCGAAGGCCCCTGGCCTTCAAGGGTGTTATTTCGAACTTATCAAAATAGTAACATGTCATCGTTCGATCGAGGTCGAACTCTTCTTTTTGGCGAAGGCCCCTAGCCTTACAGGGTGTTATTTCGAACTTATCGAAATAGTAACCGGTAGTCGTTCGATCGAGGTCGAACTCTTCTTTTTGGCGAAGGCCCTTGGCCTTAAAATGTGTTATTTAAAACTTATCGAAATAGTAACCCGTCGTCGTTCGTTCGAGATCGAACTCTTCTTTTTGGTGAAGGCCCCTGGCCTTAAAGGGTGTTAATTCGAACTTATCGAAATAGTAACCCGTTGTCGTTCGATCGAGGTCGAACTCTTCTTTTTGGCGAAGGCCCCTGGCCCTAAAGGGTTATATTTCGAATATATCAAAATAGTAAACCGCTGTCGTTAGATCGAGGTTAAACTCTTCTTTTTGGCAAAGGCCCCTGGCCTAAAAGGTTGTTATTCCGAACTTATCAAAATAGTAACCCATCATCGTTCGATCGAGGTCGAACTCTTCTTTTTGGCGAATGCCCTTGGCCTTAAAATGTGTTATTTCAAACTTATCGAAATAGTAACCCATCGTCGTTCGATCGAGGTCAAACTCTTCTTTTTGGCGAAGGCCTCTGGCCTTCAAGGGTGTTATTTCGAACTTATCGAAATAGTAAGCCGTCGTCGTTCGATCGAGGTCGAACTCTTCTTTTTGGCGAAGGCCCCTGGCCTTATAGGATGTTATTTCAAACTTATCAAAATAGTAACCCGTCGTCGTTCGATAGAGGTCGAACTCTTTGCTTTGGCGAAGGCCCCTGGCCTTAAAGGGTGTTATTTTGAACTTATCGAAATTGTTACCCGTCGTCGTTTGATCGACGTCGAACTCTTCATTTTGGCGAAGGCCCCTCGCCTTAAAGGGTTTTATTTCGAACTTATCAAAATAGTAACCCATCGTCGTTCGATCGAGGTCGAACTCTTCTTTTGGCGAAGGCCCCTGGCCTTCAAGGGTGTTATTTCGAACTTATCAAAATAGTAACATGTCATCGTTCGATCGAGGTCGAACTCTTCTTTTTGGCGAAGGCCCCTAGCCTTACAGGGTGTTATTTCGAACTTATCGAAATAGTAACCGGTAGTCGTTCGATCGAGGTCGAACTCTTCTTTTTGGCGAAGGCCCCTAGCCTTCAAGGGTGTTATTTCAAACTTATCGAAATAGTAATCCGTCGTCGTTCGATCGAGGTCGAACTCTTCTGTTTGGCGAAGGCCCCTGGCCTTAAAGGGTGTTATTTCGAACTTATCGAAATAGTAACCCGTCGTCGTATGATCGAGGTCGAACTCTTCTTTTTGGCGAAGGCCTCTGGCCGTAAAGGGTGGTATTTCGAACTTATAGAAATAGTCACCCGTCGTCGTTCGATAGAGGTTGAACTCTTCTTTTTTGCGAAGGCCCTTGGCATTAAAGGGTGTTATTTCGAACTTATCAAACAAGTAACCCATCGTCGTTCGATCGACGTTGAACTCTTCTTTTTGGCGAAGGCCTCTGGCCTTCAAGGGTGTTATTTCGAACTTATCGAAATAGTAAACCGCTGTCGTTAGATCGAGTTAAAGGGTACTATTTCGAGATTATCGAAATAGTAACCCGTCATCGTTCGATCGAGGTCGAACTCTACTTTTTGGCGAAGTCCCCTGTCCTTAAAGGGTGTTATTTCGAACTTATCGAAATAGTAACCCATTTTCGTTCGATCGAGGTCGAACTCTTCTTTTTGGCGAAGGCCCGGGCCTTAAAGGTTGTTACTTTGAACTTATCGAAATAGTAACTTGTCGTCGTTCGTTCGAGGTCAAACTCTTCTTTTTGGCAAAGGACCCTAGCCTTAAAGGGTGTTATTTCGAACTTATCGAAATAGTAACACGTCGTCGTTCGATGGAGGTTGAACTCTTCTTTTCGGCGAAGTCCCCTGGCCTTAATAGGTGTTATTTCGAAATTATCAAAATAATAACCCGTCGTCTTTCGATCGAGGTCGAACTCTTCTTTTAGGTGAAGGCCCATGGCCTTAAATGGTGTTATTTCGAACTTATCATAATTGTAACCATCGTCATTCGAACGAGGTCGAACTCTTCTCTTAGCGAAGGCCCTAGGCCTTAAAGGGTGTTATTTCGAACTTAACAAAATAGTAACCCGTCAATGTTTGATCGAAGTCGAACTCTTTTTTTTGGAGAAGGCCCCTGGCCTTAAAGGGTGTTATTTTGAATTTATCAAAATAGTAACCCGTCATCGTTCGATGGAGGTCGAACTCTTCTTTTTGGCGAAGTCCCCTGGTCTTAAAAGGTGTTATTTCGAACTTATCGAAATAGTAACTCGTCGACGTTCGATCGAGGTCGAACTCTTCTTTTTGGCGAAGGCCCCTAGCCTTAAAGGGTGTTATTTCGAACTTATCAAAATAGTAATCCATCATCGTTCGATAGAAGTCGAACTCTGCTTTTTGGAGAAGGCCCCTAGCCTTAAAGGGTGTTATTTTGAACTTATCGAAATAGTAACCCGTCATCGTTCGATGGAGGTCGAACTTTTCTTTTTGGCGAAGTCCCCTGGCCTTAAAAGGTGTTATTTTGAACTTATCGAAATAGTAACTCGTCGTCGTTTGATCGAGGTCGAACTCTTCTTTTTGGCGAAGGCCTCTGGCCTTAAAGGGTGTTATTTCGAACTTATCAAAATAGTAACCCATTTTCGTCTTTCGATCGAGGTCGAACTCTTCTTTTTGGCGAAGGCCCTTGGCCTTAAAATGTGTTATTTCAAACTTATCGAAATAGTAACCCGTCGTCGTTCGTTCGAGATCGAACTCTTCTTTTTGGCGAAGGCCCCTAGCTTTCAAGAGTGTTATTTCGAACTTATGGAAATAGTAACCCGTAGTCGTTCGATCAAGGTCGAACTCTTCTTTTTGGCGAAGGCCCCTAGCCTTCAAGGGTGTTATTTCGAACTTATCGAAATAGTAATCCGTCGTCGTTCGATCGAGATGGAACTCTTCTTTTTGGTGAAGGCCCCTGGCCTTAAAGGGTGTTAATTCGAACTTATCGAAATAGTAACCCGTCGTCGTATGATCGAGGTCAAACTCTTCTTTTTGGCTAAGGCCTCTGGCCTTAAAGGGTGGTATTTCGAACTTATCGAAATAGTCACCCGTCGTCGTTCGATAGAGGTTGAACTCTTCTTTTTTGCGAAGGCCCTTGGCATTAAAGGGTGTTATTTCGAACTTATTAAAATAGTAACCCATCGTCGTTCGATCGAGGTCGAACTCTTCTTTTGGTGAAGGCCCCTGGCCTTAAAGGGTGTTAATTCGAACTTATCAAAATAGTAACCCGTTGTCGTTCGATCGAGGTCGAACTCTTCTTTTGGCGAAGGCCCCTGGCCCTAAAGGGTTATATTTCGAATATATCAAAATAGTAAACCGTTGTCGTTAGATCGAGGTTAAACTCTTCTTTTTGGCAAAGGCCCCTGGCCTAAAAGGTTGTTATTCCGAACTTATCAAAATAGTAACCCATCATCGTTCGATCGAGGTCGAACTCTTCTTTTTGGCGAAGGCCCTTGGCCTTAAAATGTGTTATTTCAAACTTATCGAAATAGTAACCCATCGTCGTTCGATCGAGGTCAAACTATTCTTTTTGGCGAAGGCCTCTGGCCTTCAAGGGTGTTATTTCGAACTTATCGAAATAGTAAGCCGTCGTCGTTCGATCGAGGTCGAACTCTTCTTTTTGGCGAAGGCCCCTGGCCTTATAGGATGTTATTTCAAACTTATCAAAATAGTAACCCGTCGTCGTTCGATAGAGTTCGAACTCTTCGCTTTTGGCGAAGGCCCCTGGACTTAAAGGGTGTTATTTTGAACTTATCGAAATAGTTACCCGTCGTCGTTTGATCGACGTCGAACTCTTCATTTTGGCGAAGGCCCCTCGCCTTAAAGGGTGTTATTTCGAACTTATCAAAATAGTAACCCATCGTCGTTCGATCGAGGTCGAACTCTTCTTTTTGGCGAAGGCCCCTGGCCTTCAAGGGTGTTATTTCGAACTTATCAAAATAGTAACATGTCATCGTTCGATCGAGGTCGAACTCTTCTTTTTGGCGAAGGCCCCTAGCCTTACAGGGTGTTATTTAGAACTTATCGAAATAGTAACCGGTAGTCGTTCGATCGAGGTCGAACTCTTCTTTTTGGCGAAGGCCCTTGGCCTTAAAATGTGTTATTTAAAACTTATCGAAATAGTAACCCGTCGTCGTTCGTTCGAGATCGAACTCTTCTTTTTGGCGAAGGCCCCTAGCCTTCAAGGGTGTTATTTCGAACTTATCAAAATATTAACCCGTAGTCGTTCGATCAAGGTCGAACTCTTCTTTTGGCGAAGGCCCCTAGCCTTCAAGGGTGTTATTTCGAACTTATCGAAATAGTAATCCGTCGTCGTTCGATCGAGGTCGAACTCTTCTTTTTGGCGAAGTCCCCTGGCCTTAAAGGGTGTTATTTCGAACTTATCGAAATAGTAACCCGTCGTCGTATGATCGAGGTCGAACTCTTCTTTTTGGCGAAGGCCTCTAGCCGTAAAGGGTGGTATTTCGAACTTATCGAAATAGTCACCCGTCGTCGTTCGATAGAGGTTGAACTCTTCTTTTTTGCGAAGGCCCTTGGCATTAAAGGGTGTTATTTCGAACTTATCAAACTAGTAACCCATCGTCGTTCGATCGAGGTCGAACTCTTCTTTTTGGCGAAGGCCCCTAGCCTTCAAGGGTGTTATTTCGAATATATCGAAATAGTAAACCGCTGTCGTTAGATCGAGTTAAAGGGTACTATTTCGAGATTATCTAAATAGTAACCCGTCATTGTTCGATCGAGGTCGAACTCTACTTTTTGGCGAAGTCCCCTGTCCTTAAAGGGTGTTATTTCGAACTTATCGAAATAGTAACCCATTTTCGTTCGATCGAGGTCGAACTCTTCTTTTTGGCGAAGGCCCGGGCCTTAAAGGTTGTTACTTTGAACTTATCGAAATAGTAACTTGTTGTCGTTCGTTCGAGGTCAAACTCTTCTTTTTGGCGAAGGCCTCTAGCCTTAAAGGGTGTTATTTCGAAATTATCGAAATAGTAACACGTCGTCGTTCGATCGAGGTCGAACTCTTCTTTTCGGCGAAGGCCCCTAGGCTTAATAGGTGTTATTTCGAAATTATCAAAATAATAACCTGTCGTCTTTCGATCGAGGTCGAACTCTTCTTTTAGGCGAAGGCCCCTAGCCTTACAGGGTGTTATTTCGAACTTATCAAAATAGTAATCCATCATCGTTCGATAGAAGTCGAACTCTGCTTTTTGGAGAAGGCCCCTAGACTTAAAGGGTGTTATTTTGAACTTATCGAAATAGTGACCCGTCATCGTTCGATGGAGGTCGAACTTTTCTTTTTGGCGAAGTCCCCTGTCCTTAAAGGGTGTTATTTCGAACTTATAGAAATAGTAACCCATTTTCGTTCGATCGAGGTCGAACTCTTATGTTTGGCGAAGGCTCTTGTCCTTATAGGGTAATAATACGAACTTATCGCAATAGTAACCCGTCGTCGTTCAATCGAGGTTAAACTCTTCTTTTTGGCGAAGGCCCCTAGCCTTCAAGGGTGTTATATCGAACTTATCGAAATAGTAACCCGTAGTCGTTCGATCAAGGTCGAACTCTTCTTTTTGGCGAAGGCCCCTAGCCTTCAAGGGTGTTATTTCGAACTTATCGAAATAGTAACCCGTCGTCGTATGATCGAGGTCGAACTCTTCTTTTTGGCGAAGGCCCCTGGCCTTCAAGGGTGTTATTTCGAACTTATCGAAATAGTAACCCGTCGTCGTACGATCGAGGTCGAACTCTTCTTTTTGGCGAAGGCCCCTAGCCTTCAAGGGTGTTATTTCGGACTTATCAAATTAGTAACCCGTCGTCGTATGATCGAGGTCGAACTCTTCTTTTTGGCGAATGCCTATGGCCTTAAAGGGTGGTATTTCGAATTTATCGAAATAGTCACCCGTCGTCATTCGATAGAGGTTGAACTCTTCTTTTTGGCGAAGGCCCCTAGCCTTAAATTGTGTTATTTCGAACATATCGAAATAGTAACCCATTGTCGTTCGATCGAGGTCGAACTCTTCTTTTTGGCGAAGGCCCCTGGCCTTAAAGGGTTATATTTCGAACATATCAAAATAGTAAACCGTTGTCGTTCGATCGAGGTTAAACTCTTCTTTTTGGCAAAGTCCCCTGGCCTAAAAGGTTGGTATTCCAAACTTATCAAAATAGTAACCCATCGTCTTTCGATCGAGGTCAAACTCTTCTTTTTGGCGAAGGCCCTTGGCCTTAAAATGTGTTATTTCAAACTTATCGAAATAGTAACCCGTCGTCGTTCGTTCGAGATCGAACTCTTCTTTTTGGCGAAGGCCCCTAGCTTTCAAGGGTGTTATTTTCGAACTTATGGAAATAGTAACCCGTAGTCGTTCGATCAAGGTCGAACTCTTCTTTTTGGCGAAGGCCCCTAGCCTTCAAGGGTGTTATTTCGAACTTATCGAAATAGTAATCCGTTGTCGTTCGATCGAGGTGGAACTCTTCTTTTTGGTGAAGGCCCCTGGCCTTAAAGGGTGTTAATTCGAACTTATCGAAATAGTAACCCATCGTCGTATGATCGAGGTCGAACTCTTCTTTTTGGCGAAGGCCTCTGGCCTTAAAGGGTGGTATTTCGAACTTATCGGAATAGTCACCCGTCGTTGTTCGATAGAGGTTGAACTCTTCTTTTTTGCGAAGGCCCTTGGCATTAAAGGGTGTTATTTCGAACTTATCAAAATAGTAACCCATCGTCGTTCGATCGAGGTCGAACTCTTCTTTTTGGTGAAGGCCCCTGGCCTTAAAGGGTGTTAATTCGAACTTATCGAAATAGTAACCCGTTGTCGTTCGATCGAGGTCGAACTCTTCTTTTTTGCGAAGGCCCCTGGCCCTAAAGGGTTATATTTCGAATATATCAAAATAGTAAACCGCTGTCGTTAGATCGACGTTAAACTCTTCTTTTTGGCAAAGGCCCCTGGCCTAAAAGGTTGTTATTCCGAACTTATCATAATAGTAACCCATCATCGTTCGATCGAGGTCGAACTCTTCTTTTTGGCGAAGGCCCTTGGCCTTAAAATGTGTTATTTCAAACTTATCGAAATAGTAACCCGTCGTCGTATGATCGAGGTTGAACTCTTCTTTTTGGCGAAGGCCTCTGGCCGTAAAGGGTGGTATTTCGAACTTATCGAAATAGTCACCCGTCGTCGTTCGATAGAGGTTGAACTCTTCTTTTTTGCGAAGGCCCTTGGCATTAAAGGGTGTTATTTCGAACTTATCAAACTAGTAACCCATCGTCGTTCGATCGAGGTCGAACTCTTCTTTTTGGCGAAGGCCCCTGGCCTTAAAGGGTTATATTTCGAATATATCAAAATAGTAAACCGCTGTCGTTAGATCGAGTTAAAGGGTACTATTTCGAGATTATCTAAATAGTAACCCGTCATTGTTCGATCGAGGTCGAACTCTACTTTTTGGCGAAGTCCCCTGTCCTTAAAGGGTGTTATTTCGAACTTATCGAAATAGTAACCCATTTTCGTTCGATCGAGGTCGAACTCTTCTTTTTGGCGAAGGCCCGGGCCTTAAAGGTTGTTACTTTGAACTTATCGAAATAGTAACTTGTTGTCGTTCGTTCGAGGTCAAACTCTTCTTTTTGGCGAAGGCCTCTAGCCTTAAAGGGTGTTATTTCGAAATTATCGAAATAGTAACACGTCGTCGTTCGATCGAGGTCGAACTCTTCTTTTCGGCGAAGGCCCCTAGGCTTAATAGGTGTTATTTCGAAATTATCAAAATAATAACCTGTCGTCTTTCGATCGAGGTCGAACTCTTCTTTTAGGCGAAGGCCCCTAGCCTTACAGGGTGTTATTTCGAACTTATCAAAATAGTAATCCATCATCGTTCGATAGAAGTCGAACTCTGATTTTTGGAGAAGGCCCCTAGACTTAAAGGGTGTTATTTTGAACTTATCGAAATAGTAACCCGTCATCGTTCGATGGAGGTCGAACTTTTCTTTTTGGCGAAGTCCCCTGTCCTTAAAGGGTGTTATTTCGAACTTATAGAAATAGTAACCAATTTTCGTTCGATCGAGGTCGAACTCTTCTGTTTGGCGAAGGCTCTTGTCCTTATAGGGTAATAATACGAACTTATCGCAATAGTAACCCGTCGTCGTTCAATCGAGGTTAAACTCTTCTTTTTGGCGAAGGCCCCTAGCCTTCAAGGGTGTTATATCGAACTTATCGAAATAGTAACCCGTAGTCGTTCGATCAAGGTCGAACTCTTCTTTTTGGCGAAGGCCCCTAGCCTTCAAGGGTGTTATTTCGAACTTATCGAAATAGTAACCCGTCGTCGTATGATCGAGGTCGAACTCTTCTTTTTGGCGAAGGCCCCTGGCCTTCAAGGGTGTTATTTCGAACTTATCGAAATAGTAACCCGTCGTCGTACGATCGAGGTCGAACTCTTCTTTTTGGCGAAGGCCCCTAGCCTTCAAGGGTGTTATTTCGGACTTATCAAATTAGTAACCCGTCGTCGTTTGATCGAGGTCGAACTCTTCTTTTTGGCGAATGCCTATGGCCTTAAAGGGTGGTATTTCGAACTTATCGAAATAGTCACCCGTCGTCATTCGATAGAGGTTGAACTCTTCTTTTTGGCGAAGGCCCCTAGCCTTAAATTGTGTTATTTCGAACATATCGAAATAGTAACCCATTGTCGTTCGATCGAGGTCGAACTCTTCTTTTTGGCGAAGGCCCCTGGCCTTAAAGGGTTATATTTCGAACATATCAAAATAGTAAACCGTTGTCGTTCGATCGAGGTTAAACTCTTCTTTTTGGCAAAGTCCCCTGGCCTAAAAGGTTGGTATTCCAAACTTATCAAAATAGTAACCCATCGTCTTTCGATCGAGGTCAAACTCTTCTTTTTGGCGAAGGCCCTTGGCCTTAAAATGTGTTATTTCAAACTTATCGAAATAGTAACCCGTCGTCGTTCGTTCGAGATCGAACTCTTCTTTTTGGCGAAGGCCCCTAGCTTTCAAGGGTGTTATTTCGAACTTATGGAAATAGTAACCCGTAGTCGTTCGATCAAGGTCGAACTCTTCTTTTTGGCGAAGGCCCCTAGCCTTCAAGGGTGTTATTTCGAACTTATCGAAATAGTAATCCGTTGTCGTTCGATCGAGGTGGAACTCTTCTTTTTGGTGAAGGCCCCTGGCCTTAAAGGGTGTTAATTCGAACTTATCGAAATAGTAACCCATCGTCGTATGATCGAGGTCGAACTCTTCTTTTTGGCGAAGGCCTCTGGCCTTAAAGGGTGGTATTTCGAACTTATCGGAATAGTCACCCGTCGTTGTTCGATAGAGGTTGAACTCTTCTTTTTTGCGAAGGCCCTTGGCATTAAAGGGTGTTATTTCGAACTTATCAAAATAGTAACCCATCGTCGTTCGATCGAGGTCGAACTCTTCTTTTTGGTGAAGGCCCCTGGCCTTAAAGGGTGTTAATTCGAACTTATCGAAATAGTAACCCGTTGTCGTTCGATCGAGGTCGAACTCTTCTTTTTGGCGAAGGCCCCTGGCCCTAAAGGGTTATATTTCGAATATATCAAAATAATAAACCGCTGTCGTTAGATCGACGTTAAACTCTTCTTTTTGGCAAAGGCCCCTGGCCTAAAAGGTTGTTATTCCGAACTTATCATAATAGTAACCCATCATCGTTCGATCGAGGTCGAACTCTTCTTTTTGGCGAAGGCCCTTGGCCTTAAAATGTGTTATTTCAAACTTATCGAAATAGTAACCCATCGTCGTTCGATCGAGGTCAAACTCTTCTTTTTGGCGAAGGCCTCTGGCCTTCAAGGGTGTTATTTCGAACTTATCGAAATAGTAAGCCGTCGTCGTTCGATCGAGGTCGAACTCTTCTTTTTGGCGAAGGCCCCTGGCCTTATAGGATGTTATGTCAAAGTTATCAAAATAGTAACCCGTCGTCGTTCGATAGAGGTCGAACTCTTCGCTTTGGCGAAGGCCCCTGGCCTTAAAGGGTGTTATTTTGAACTTATCGAAATAGTTACCCGTCGTCGTTTGATCGACGTCGAACTCTTCATTTTGGCGAAGGCCCCTCGCCTTAAAGGGTGTTATTTCGAACTTATCAAAATAGTAACCCATCGTCGTTCGATCGAGGTCGAACTCTTCTTTTTGGCGAAGGCCCCTGGCCTTCAAGGGTGTTATTTCGAACTTATCAAAATAGTAACATGTCATCGTTCGATCGAGGTCGAACTCTTCTTTTTGGCGAAGGCCCCTAGCCTTACAGGGTGTTATTTCGAACTTATCGAAATAGTAACCGGTAGTCGTTCGATCGAGGTCGAACTCTTCTTTTTGGCGAAGGCCCTTGGCCTTAAAATGTGTTATTTAAAAGTTATCGAAATAGTAACCCGTCGTCGTTCGTTCGAGATCGAACTCTTCTTTTTGGCGAAGGCCCCTAGCCTTCAAGGGTGTTATTTCGAACTTATCGAAATATTAACCCGTAGTCGTTCGATCAAGGTCGAACTCTTCTTTTTGGCGAAGGCCCCTAGCATTCAAGGGTGTTATTTCGAACTTATCGAAATAGTAATCCGTCGTCGTTCGATCGAGGTCGAACTCTTCTTTTTGGCGAAGTCCCCTGGACTTAAAGGGTGTTATTTCGAACTTATCGAAATAGTAACCCGTTGTCGTTCGATCGAGGTCGAACTCTTCTTTTTGGCGAAGGCCCCTGGCCCTAAAGGGTTATATTTCGAATATATCAAAATAGTAAACCGCTGTCGTTAGATCGACGTTAAACTCTTCTTTTTGGCAAAGGCCCCTGGCCTAAAAGGTTGTTATTCCGAACTTATCATAATAGTAACCCATCATCGTTCGATCGAGGTCGAACTCTTCTTTTTGGCGAAGGCCCTTGGCCTTAAAATGTGTTATTTCAAACTTATCGAAATAGTAACCCATCGTCGTTCGATCGAGGTCAAACTCTTCTTTTTGGCGAAGGCCTCTGGCCTTCAAGGGTGTTATTTCGAACTTATCGAAATAGTAAGCCGTCGTCGTTCGATCGAGGTCGAACTCTTCTTTTTGGCGAAGGCCCCTGACCTTATAGGATGTTATGTCAAAGTTATCAAAATAGTAACCCGTCGTCGTTCGATAGAGGTCGAACTCTTCGCTTTGGCGAAGGCCCCTGGCCTTAAAGGGTGTTATTTTGAACTTATCGAAATAGTTACCCGTCGTCGTTTGATCGACGTCGAACTCTTCATTTTGGCGAAGGCCCCTCGCCTTAAAGGGTGTTATTTCGAACTTATCAAAATAGTAACCCATCGTCGTTCGATCGAGGTCGAACTCTTCTTTTTGGCGAAGGCCCCTGGCCTTCAAGGGTGTTATTTCGAACTTATCAAAATAGTAACATGTCATCGTTCGATCGAGGTCGAACTCTTCTTTTTGGCGAAGGCCCCTAGCCTTACAGGGTGTTATTTCGAACTTATCGAAATAGTAACCGGTAGTCGTTCGATCGAGGTCGAACTCTTCTTTTTGGCGAAGGCCCTTGGCCTTAAAATGTGTTATTTAAAAGTTATCGAAATAGTAACTCGTCGTCGTTCGTTCGAGATCGAACTCTTCTTTTTGGCGAAGGCCCCTAGCCTTCAAGGGTGTTATTTCGAACTTATCGAAATATTAACCCGTAGTCGTTCGATCAAGGTCGAACTCTTCTTTTTGGCGAAGGCCCCTAGCATTCAAGGGTGTTATTTCGAACTTATCGAAATAGTAATCCGTTGTCGTTCGATCGAGGTCGAACTCTTCTTTTTGGCGAAGTCCCCTGGCCTTAAAGGGTGTTATTTCGAACTTATCGAAATAGTAACCCGTCGTCGTATGATCGAGGTCGAACTCTTCTTTTTGGCGAAGGCCTCTGGCCGTAAAGGGTGGTATTTCGAACTTATCGAAATAGTCACCCGTCGTCGTTCGATAGAGGTTGAACTCTTCTTTTTTGCGAAGGCCCTTGGCATTAAAGGGTGTTATTTCGAACTTATCAAACTAGTAACCCATCGTCGTTCGATCGAGGTCGAACTCTTCTTTTTGGCGAAGGCCCCTGGCCTTAAAGGGTTATATTTCGAATATATCAAAATAGTAAACCGCTGTCGTTAGATCGAGTTAAAGGGTACTATTTCGAGATTATCTAAATAGTAACCCGTCATTGTTCGATCGAGGTCGAACTCTACTTTTTGGCGAAGTCCCCTGTCCTTAAAGGGTGTTATTTCGAACTTATCGAAATAGTAACCCATTTTCGTTCGATCGAGGTCGAACTCTTCTTTTTGGCGAAGGCCCGGGCCTTAAAGGTTGTTACTTTGAACTTATCGAAATAGTAACTTGTTGTCGTTCGTTCGAGGTCAAACTCTTCTTTTTGGCGAAGGCCTCTAGCCTTAAAGGGTGTTATTTCGAAATTATCGAAATAGTAACACGTCGTCGTTCGATCGAGGTCGAACTCTTTTTTTCGGCGAAGGCCCCTAGGCTTAATAGGTGTTATTTCGAAATTATCAAAATAATAACCTGTCGTCTTTCGATCGAGGTCGAACTCTTCTTTTAGGCGAAGGCCCCTAGCCTTACAGGGTGTTATTTCGAACTTATCAAAATAGTAATCCATCATCGTTCGATAGAAGTCGAACTCTGCTTTTTGGAGAAGGCCCCTAGACTTAAAGGGTGTTATTTTGAACTTATCGAAATAGTAACCCGTCATCGTTCGATGGAGGTCGAACTTTTCTTTTTGGCGAAGTCCCCTGGCCTTAAAAGGTGTTATTTTGAACTTATCGAAATAGTAACTCGTCGTCGTTTGATCGAGGTCGAACTCTTCTTTTTGGCGAAGGCCTCTGGCCTTAAAGCGTGTTTTTTCGAACTTATCAAAATAGTAACCCGTCGTCGTTCGATTGAGGTCGAACTCTTCTTTTTGGCGAAGGCCCCTAGCTTTCAAGGGTGTTATTTCAAACTTATCGAAATAGTAACCCGTCATCGTTCGATCGAGGTCGAAACTCTATTTTTTGGCAAAGTCCCCTGTCCTTAAAGGGTGTTATTTCGAACTTATTGAAATAGTAACCCATTTTCGTTCGATCGAGGTCGAACTCTTCTGTTTGGCGAAGGCCCTTGAACTTATAGGGTAATATTACGAACTTATCGCAATAGTAACCCGTCGTCGTTCAATCGAGGTTGAACTTTTTTTTTTCGGCGAAGGTACCTGGCCTTAAAGGATGTTATATTGAACTTATCGAAATAGTAACCCATCGTCGTTCGATCAAAGTCGAACTCTTCTTTTTCGCAAAAGCCCTTGGCCTTAAAGGGTGTTATTTCGAACTTATCGAAATAATAACCTGTCGTAGTTCGATCGAGGTCGTACTTTTCTTTTTGGCGAAGGCCTCTGGCCTTAAAGGGTGTTATTTCGAACTTAACAAAATAGTAACCCGTCAATGTTTGATCGAAGTCGAACTCTTTTTTTTGGCGAAGGCCCTGGCCTTAAAGGGTGTTATTTCGAACTTATCGAAATAGTAAGCCGTCGTCGTTCGATCGAGGTCGAACTCTTCTTTTTGGCGAAGGCCCCTGGCCTTATAGGATGTTATTTCAAACTTATCAAAATAGTAACCCGTCGTCGTTCGATAGAGGTCGAACTCTTTGCTTTGGCGAAGGACCCTGGCCTTAAAGGGTGTTATTTTGAACTTATCGAAATAGTTACCCTTCGTCGTTTGATCGACGTTGAACTCTTCATTTTGGCGAAGGCCCCTCGCCTTAAAGGGTGTTATTTCGAACTTATCAAAATAGTAACCCATCGTCGTTCGATCGAGGTCGAACTCTTCTTTTTGGCGAAGGCCCCTGGCCTTCAAGGGTGTTATTTCGAACTTATCAAAATAGTAACATGTCATCGTTCGATCGAGGTCGAACTCTTCTTTTTGGCGAAGGCCCCTAGCCTTACAGGGTGTTATTTCGAACTTATCGAAATAGTAACCGGTAGTCGTTCGATCGAGGTCGAACTCTTCTTTTTGGCGAAGGCCCTTGGCCTTAAAATGTGTTATTTAAAACTTATCGAAATAGTAACCCGTTGTCGTTCGTTCGAGATCGAACTCTTCTTTTTGGCGAAGGCCCCTAGCCTTCAAGGGTGTTATTTCAAACTTATCGAAATAGTAACCCGTAGTCGTTCGATCAAGGTCGAACTCTTCTTTTTGGCGAAGGCCCCTAGCCTTCAAGGGTGTTATTTCGAACTTATCGAAATAGTAATCCGTCGTCGTTCGATCGAGGTCGAACTCTTCTGTTTGGCGAAGGCCCCTGGCCTTAAAGGGTGTTATTTCGAACTTATCGAAATAGTAACCCGTCGTCGTATGATCGAGGTCGAACTCTTCTTTTTGGCAAAGGCCTCTGGCCGTAAAGGGTGGTATTTCGAACTTATCGAAATAGTCACCCGTCGTCGTTCGATAGAGGTTGAACTCTTCTTTTTTGCGAAGGCCCTTGGCATTAAAGGGTGTTATTTCGAACTTATCAAACAAGTAACCCATCGTCGTTCGATCGACGTTGAACTCTTCTTTTTGGCGAAGGCCTCTGGCCTTCAAGGGTGTTATTTCGAACTTATCGAAATAGTAAACCGATGTCGTTAGATCGAGTTAAAGGGTACTATTTCGAGATTATCGAAATAGTAACCCGTCATCGTTCGATCGATGTCGAACTCTACTTTTTGGCGAAGTCCCCTGTCCTTAAAGGGTGTTATTTCGAACTTATCGAAATAGTAACCCATTTTCGTTCGATCGAGGTCGAACTCTTCTTTTTGGCGAAGGCCCGGGCCTTAAAGGTTGTTACTTTGAACTTATCGAAATAGTAACTTGTCGTCGTTCGTTCGAGGTCAAACTCTTCTTTTTGGCAAAGGACCCTAGCCTTAAAGGGTGTTATTTCGAACTTATCGAAATAGTAACACGTCGTCGTTCGATGGAGGTTGAACTCTTCTTTTCGGCGAAGTCCCCTGGCCTTAATAGGTGTTATTTCGAAATTATCGAAATAATAACCCGTCGTCTTTCGATCGAGGTCGAACTCTTATTTTAGGTGAAGGCCCATGGCCTTAAAGGGTGTTATTTCGAACTTATCATAATTGTAACCATCGTCATTCGAACGAGGTCGAACTCTTCTCTTAGCGAAGGCCCTAGGCCTTAAAGGGTGTTATTTCGAACTTAACAAAATAGTAACCCGTCAATGTTTGATCGAAGTCGAACTCTTTTTTTTGGAGAAGGCCCCTGGCCTTAAAGGGTGTTATTTTGAATTTATCAAAATAGTAACCCGTCATCGTTCGATGGAGGTCGAACTCTTCTTTTTGGCGAAGTCCCCTGGTCTTAAAAGGTGTTATTTCGAACTTATCGAAATAGTAACTCGTCGACGTTCGATCGAGGTCGAACTCTTCTTTTTGGCGAAGGCCCCTAGCCTTAAAGGGTGTTATTTCGAACTTATCAAAATAGTAATCCATCATCGTTCGATAGAAGTCGAACTCTGCTTTTTGGAGAAGGCCCCTAGCCTTAAAGGGTGTTATTTTGAACTTATCGAAATAGTAACCCGTCATCGTTCGATGGAGGTCGAACTTTTCTTTTTGGCGAAGTCCCCTGGCCTTAAAAGGTGTTATTTTGAACTTATCGAAATAGTAACTCGTCGTCGTTTGATCGAGGTCGAACTCTTCTTTTTGGCGAAGGCCTCTGGCCTTAAAGGGTGTTATTTCGAACTTATCAAAATAGTAACCCATTTTCGTCTTTCGATCGAGGTCGAACTCTTCTTTTTGGCGAAGGCCCTTGGCCTTAAAATGTGTTATTTCAAACTTATCGAAATAGTAACCCGTCGTCATTCATTAGAGATCGAACTCTTCTTTTTGGCGAAGGCCCCTACCTTTCAAGAGTGTTATTTCGAACTTATGGAAATAGTAACCCGTAGTCGTTCGATCAAGGTCGAACTCTTCTTTTTGGCGAAGGCCCCTAGCCTTCAAGGGTGTTATTTCGAACTTATCGAAATAGTAATCCGTCGTCGTTCGATCGAGATGGAACTCTTCTTTTTGGTGAAGGCCCCTGGCCTTAAAGGGTGTTAATTCGAACTTATCGAAATAGTAACCCGTCGTCGTATGATCGAGGTCGAACTCTTCTTTTTGGCTAAGGCCTCTGGCCTTAAAGGGTGGTATTTCGAACTTATCGAAATAGTCACCCGTCGTCGTTCGATAGAGGTTGAACTCTTCTTTTTTGCGAAGGCCCTTGGCATTAAAGGGTGTTATTTCGAACTTATTAAAATAGTAACCCATCGTCGTTCGATCGAGGTCGAACTCTTCTTTTTGGTGAAGGCCCCTGGCCTTAAAGGGTGTTAATTCGAACTTATCGAAATAGTAACCCGTTGTCGTTCGATCGAGGTCGAACTCTTCTTTTTGGCGAAGGCCCCTGGCCCTAAAGGGTTATATTTCGAATATATCAAAATAGTAAACCGCTGTCGTTAGATCGAGGTTAAACTCTTCTTTTTGGCAAAGGCCCCTGGCCTAAAAGGTTGTTATTCCGAACTTATCAAAATAGTAACCCATCATCGTTCGATCGAGGTCGAACTCTTATTTTTGGCGAAGGCCCTTGGCCTTAAAATGTGTTATTTCAAACTTATCGAAATAGTAACCCATCGTCGTTCGATCGAGGTCAAACTATTCTTTTTGGCGAAGGCCTCTGGCCTTCAAGGGTGTTATTTCGAACTTATCGAAATAGTAAGCCGTCGTCGTTCGATCGAGGTCGAACTCTTCTTTTTGACGAAGGCCCCTGGCCTTACAGGATGTTATTTCAAACTTATCAAAATAGTAACCCGTCGTCGTTCGATAGAGTTCGAAATCTTCGCTTTTGGCGAAGGCCCCTGGACTTAAAGGGTGTTATTTTGAACTTATCGAAATAGTTACCCGTCGTCGTTTGATCGACGTCGAACTCTTCATTTTGGCGAAGGCCCCTCGCCTTAAAGGGTGTTATTTCGAACTTATCAAAATAGTAACCCATCGTCGTTCGATCGAGGTCGAACTCTTCTTTTTGGCGAAGGCCCCTGGCCTTCAAGGGTGTTATTTCGAACTTATCAAAATAGTAACATGTCATCGTTCGATCGAGGTCGAACTCTTCTTTTTGGCGAAGGCCCCTAGCCTTACAGGGTGTTATTTTGAACTTATCGAAATAGTAACCGGTAGTCGTTCGATCGAGGTCGAACTCTTCTTTTTGGCGAAGTCCCTTGGCCTTAAAATGTGTTATTTAAAACTTATCGAAATAGTAACCCGTCGTCGTTCGTTCGAGATCGAACTCTTCTTTTTGGCGAAGGCCCCTAGCCTTCAAGGGTGTTATTTCGAACTTATCAAAATAGTAACCTATAGTCGTTCGATCAAGGTCGAACTCTTCTTTTTGGCGAAGGCCCCTAGCCTTCAAGGGTGTTATTTCGAACTTATCGAAATAGTAATCCGTCGTCGTTCGATCGAGGTCGAACTCATCTGTTTGGCGAAGGCCCCTGGCCTTAAAGGGTGTTATTTCGAATTTATTGAAATAGTAACCCATCGTCGTATGATCGAGGTCGAACTCTTCTTTTTGGCGAAGGCCTCTGGCCGTAAAGGGTGGTATTTTGAACTTATCGAAATAGTCACTCGTCGTCGTTCGATAGAGGTTGAACTCTTCTTTTTTGCGAAGGCCCTTAGCATTAAAGGGTGTTATTTCGAACTTATCAAACTAGTAACCCATCGTCGTTCGATCGAAGTCGAACTCTTCTTTTTGGCGAAGGCCCCTGGCCTTAAAGGGTTATATTTCGAATATATCAAAATAGTAAACAGCTATCGTTAGATCGAGTTAAAGGGTACTATTTCGAGTTTATCGAAATAGTAACCCGTCATCGTTCGATCGAGGTCGAACTCTACTTTTTGGCGAAGTCCCCTGTCCTTAAAGGCTGTTATTTCGAACTTATCGAAATTGTAACCCATTTTCATTCGATCGAGGTCGAACTCTTCTTTTTGGCGAAGGCCCGGGCCTTAAAGGTTGTTACTTTGAACTTATCGAAATAGTAACTTGTCGTCGTTCGTTCGAGGTCAAACTCTTCTTTTTGGCAAAGGACCCTAGCCTTAAAGGGTGTTATTTCGAACTTATCGAAATAGTAACACGTCGTCGTTCGATCGAGGTTGAACTCTTCTTTTTGGCGAAGGCCCCTGGCCTTAATAGGTGTTATTTCGAAATTATCAAAATAATAACCCGTCGTCTTTCGATCGAGGTTGAACTCTTCTTTTAGGTGAAGGCCTATGGCCTTAAAGGGTGTTATTTCGAACTTATCAAAATTGTAACCATCGTCATTCGAACGAGGTCGAACTCTTCTCTTGGCGAAGGCCCTAGGCCTTAAAGGGTGTTATTTCGAACTTAACAAAATAGTAACCCGTCAATGTTTGATCGAAGTCGAACTCTTTTTTTTGACGAAGGCCCCTGGCCTTAATGGGTGTTATTTCGAACTTATCAAAATAGTAACCCGTCATCGTTCGATGGAGGTCAAACACTTCTTTTTGGCGAAGTCCCCTGGTCTTAAAAGGTGTTATTTCGAACTTATCGAAATAGTAACTCGTCGACGTTCGATCGAGATCGAACTCTTCTTTTTGGCGAAGGCCCCTAGCCTTAAAGGGTGTTATTTCAAACTTATCAAAATAGTAATCCATCATCGTTCGATAGAAGTCGAACTCTGCTTTTTGGAGAAGTCCCCTAGCCTTAAAGGGTGTTATTTTGAACTTATCGAAATAGTAACCCGTCATCGTTCGATGGAGGTCGAACATTTCTTTTTGGCGAAGTCCCCTGGCCTTAAAAGGTGTTATTTTGAACTTATCGAAATAGTAACTCGTCGTCGTTTTATCGAGGTCGAACTCTTCTTTTTGGCGAAGGCCTCTGGCCTTAAAGGGTGTTATTTCGAACTTATCAAAATAGTAACCTGTCGTCGTTCGATTGAGGTCGAACTCTTCTTTTTGGCGAAGGCCCCTAGCTTTCAAGGGTGTTATTTCAAACTTATTGAAATAGTAACCCGTCATCGTTCGATCGAGGTCGAAACTCTATTTTTTGGCAAAGTCCCCTGTCCTTAAAGGGTGTTATTTCGAACTTATAGAAATAGTAACCCATTTTCGTTCGATCGAGGTCGAACTCTTCTGTTTGGCCAAGGCCCTTGTCCTTATAGGGTAATAATACGAACTTATCGCAATAGTAACCCGTCGTCGTTCAATCGAGGTTAAACTCTTCTTTTTGGCGAAGGCCCCTAGCCTTCAAGGGTGTTATATCGAACTTATCGAAATAGTAACCCGTAGTCGTTCGATCAAGGTCGAACTCTTCTTTTTGGCGAAGGCCCCTAGCCTTCAAGGGTGTTATTTCGAACTTATCGAAATAGTAACCCGTCGTCGTATGATCGAGGTCGAACTCTTCTTTTTGGCGAAGGCCCCTGGCCTTCAAGGGTGTTATTTCGAACTTATCGAAATAGTAACCCGTCGTCGTACGATCGAGGTCGAACTCTTCTTTTTGGCGAAGGCCCCTAGCCTTCAAGGGTGTTATTTCGGACTTATCAAATTAGTAACCCGTCGTCGTATGATCGAGGTCGAACTCTTCTTTTTGGCGAATGCCTATGGCCTTAAAGGGTGGTATTTCGAACTTATCGAAATAGTCACCCGTCGTCATTCGATAGAGGTTGAACTCTTCTTTTTGGCGAAGGCCCCTAGCCTTAAATTGTGTTATTTCGAACATATCGAAATAGTAACTCATTGTCGTTCGATCGAGGTCGAACTCTTCTTTTTAGCGAAGGCCCCTGGCCTTAAAGGGTTATATTTCGAACATATCAAAATAGTAAACCGTTGTCGTTCGATCGAGGTTAAACTCTTCTTTTTGGCAAAGTCCCCTGGCCTAAAAGGTTGGTATTCCAAACTTATCAAAATAGTAACCCATCGTCTTTCGATCGAGGTCAAACTCTTCTTTTTGGCGAAGGCCCTTGGCCTTAAAATGTGTTATTTCAAACTTATCGAAATAGTAACCCGTCGTCGTTCGTTCGAGATCGAACTCTTCTTTTTGGCGAAGGCCCCTAGCTTTCAAGGGTGTTATTTCGAACTTATGGAAATAGTAACCCGTAGTCGTTCGATCAAGGTCGAACTCTTCTTTTTGGCGAAGGCCCCTAGCCTTCAAGGGTGTTATTTCGAACTTATCGAAATAGTAATCCGTCGTCGTTCGATCGAGGTGGAACTCTTCTTTTTGGTGAAGGCCCCTGGCCTTAAAGGGTGTTAATTCGAACTTATCGAAATAGTAACCCATCGTCGTATGATCGAGGTCGAACTCTTCTTTTTGGCGAAGGCCTCTGGCCTTAAAGGGTGGTATTTCGAACTTATCGGAATAGTCACCCGTCGTTGTTCGATAGAGGTTGAACTCTTCTTTTTTGCGAAGGCCCTTGGCATTAAAGGGTGTTATTTCGAACTTATCAAAATAGTAACCCATCGTCGTTCGATCGAGGTCGAACTCTTCTTTTTGGTGAAGGCCCCTGGCCTTAAAGGGTGTTAATTCGAACTTATCGAAATAGTAACCCGTTGTCGTTCGATCGAGGTCGAACTCTTCTTTTTGGCGAAGGCCCCTGGCCCTAAAGGGTTATATTTCGAATATATCAAAATAGTAAACCGTTGTCGTTAGATCGAGGTTAAACTCTTCTTTTTGGCAAAGGCCCCTGGCCTAAAAGGTTGTTATTCCGAACTTATCAAAATAGTAACCCATCATCGTTCGATCGAGGTCGAACTCTTCTTTTTGGCGAAGGCCCTTGGCCTTAAAATGTGTTATTTCAAACTTATCGAAATAGTAACCCATCGTCGTTCGATCGAGGTCAAACTCTTCTTTTTGGCGAAGGCCTCTGGCCTTCAAGGGTGTTATTTCGAACTTATCGAAATAGTAAGCCGTCGTCGTTCGATCGAGGTCGAACTCTTCTTTTTGGCGAAGGCCCCTGGCCTTATAGGATGTTATTTCAAAGTTATCAAAATAGTAACCCGTCGTCGTTCGATAGAGGTCGAACTCTTCGCTTTGGCGAAGGCCCCTGGCCTTAAAGGGTGTTATTTTGAACTTATCGAAATAGTTACACGTCGTCGTTTGATCGACGTCGAACTCTTCATTTTGGCGAAGGCCCCTCGCCTTAAAGGGTGTTATTTCGAACTTATCAAAATAGTAACCCATCGTCGTTCGATCGAGGTCGAACTCTTCTTTTTGGCGAAGGCCCCTGGCCTTCAAGGGTGTTATTTCGAACTTATCAAAATAGTAACATGTCATCGTTCGATCGAGGTCGAACTCTTCTTTTTGGCGAAGGCCCCTAGCCTTACAGGGTGTTATTTCGAACTTATTGAAATAGTAACCGGTAGTCGTTCGATCGAGGTCGAACTCTTCTTTTTGGCGAAGGCCCTTGGCCTTAAAATGTGTTATTTAAAAGTCATCGAAATAGTAACCCGTCGTCGTTCGTTCGAGATCGAACTCTTCTTTTTGGCGAAGGCCCCTAGCCTTCAAGGGTGTTATTTCGAACTTATCGAAATATTAACCCGTAGTCGTTCGATCAAGGTCGAACTCTTCTTTTTGGCGAAGGCCCCTAGCATTCAAGGGTGTTATTTCGAACTTATCGAAATAGTAATCCGTCGTCGTTTGATCGAGGTCGAACTCTTCTTTTTGGCGAAGTCCCCTAGCCTTAAAGGGTGTTATTTCGAACTTATCGAAATAGTAACCCGTCGTCGTATGATCGAGGTCGAACTCTTCTTTTTGGCGAAGGCCTCTGGCCGTAAAGGGTGGTATTTCGAACTTATCGAAATAGTCACCCGTTGTCGTTCGATAGAGGTTGAACTCTTCTTTTTGCGAAGGCCCTTGGCATTAAAGGGTGTTATTTCGAACTTATCAAACTAGTAACCCATCGTCGTTCGATCGAGGTCGAACTCTTCTTTTTGGCGAAGGCCCCTGGCCTTAAAGGGTTATATTTCGAATATATCAAAATAGTAAACCGCTGTCGTTAGATCGAGTTAAAGGGTACTATTTCGAGATTATCTAAATAGTAACCCGTCATTTTTCGATCGAGGTCGAACTCTACTTTTTGGCGAAGTCCCCTGTCCTTAAAGGGTGTTATTTCGAACTTATCGAAATAGTAACCCATTTTCGTTCGATCGAGGTCGAACTCTTCTTTTTGGCGAAGGCCCGGGCCTTAAAGGTTGTTACTTTGAACTTATCGAAATAGTAACACGTCGTCGTTCGATCGAGGTCGAACTCTTCTTTTCGGCGAAGGCCCCTAGGCTTAATAGGTGTTATTTCGAAATTATCAAAATAATAACCTGTCGTCTTTCGATCGAGGTCGAACTCTTCTTTTAGGCGAAGGCCCCTAGCCTTACAGGGTGTTATTTCGAACTTATCAAAATAGTAATCCATCATCGTTCGATAGAAGTCGAACTCTGCTTTTTGGAGAAGGCCCCTAGACTTAAAGGGTGTTATTTTGAACTTATCGAAATAGTAACCCGTCATCGTTCGATGGAGGTCGAACTTTTCTTTTTGGCGAAGTCCCTTGTCCTTAAAGGGTGTTATTTCGAACTTATAGAAATAGTAACCCATTTTCGTTCGATCGAGGTCGAACTCTTCTGTTTGGCGAAGGCCCTTGTCCTTATAGGGTAATAATACGAACTTATCGCAATAGTAACCCGTCGTCGTTCAATCGAGGTTAAACTCTTCTTTTTGGCGAAGGCCCCTAGCCTTCAAGGGTGTTATATCGAACTTATCGAAATAGTAACCCGTAGTCGTTCGATCAAGGTCGAACTCTTCTTTTTGGCGAAGGCCCCTAGCCTTCAAGGGTGTTATTTCGAACTTATCGAAATAGTAACCCGTCGTCGTATGATCGAGGTCGAACTCTTCTTTTGGCGAAGGCCCCTGGCCTTCAAGGGTGTTATTTCGAACTTATCGAAATAGTAACCCGTCGTCGTACGATCGAGGTCGAACTCTTCTTTTTGGCGAAGGCCCCTAGCCTTCAAGGGTGTTATTTCGGACTTATCAAATTAGTAACCTGTCGTCGTATGATCGAGGTCGAACTCTTCTTTTTGGCGAATGCCTATGGCCTTAAAGGGTGGTATTTCGAACTTATCGAAATAGTCACCCGTCGTCATTCGATAGAGGTTGAACTCTTCTTTTTGGCGAAGGCCCCTAGCCTTAAATTGTGTTATTTCGAACATATCGAAATAGTAACCCATTGTCGTTCGGTCGAGGTCGAACTCTTCTTTTTGGCGAAGGCTCCTGGCCTTAAAGGGTTATATTTCGAACATATCAAAATAGTAAACCGTTGTCGTTCGATCGAGGTTAAACTCTTCTTTTTGGCAAAGTCCCCTGGCCTAAAAGGTTGGTATTCCAAACTTATCAAAATAGTAACCCATCGTCTTTCGATCGAGGTCAAACTCTTCTTTTTGGCGAAGGCCCTTGGCCTTAAAATGTGTTATTTCAAACTTATCGAAATAGTAACTCGTCGTCGTTCGTTCGAGATCGAACTCTTCTTTTTGGCGAAGGCCCCTAGCTTTCAAGGGTGTTATTTCGAACTTATGGAAATAGTAACCCGTAGTCGTTCTATCAAGGTCGAACTCTTCTTTTTGGCGAAGGCCCCTAGCCTTCAAGGGTGTTATTTCGAACTTATCGAAATAGTAATCCGTTGTCGTTCGATCGAGGTGGAACTCTTCTTTTTGGTGAAGGCCCCTGGCCTTAAAGGGTGTTAATTCGAACTTATCGAAATAGTAACCCATCGTCGTATGATCGAGGTCGAACTCTTCTTTTTGGCGAAGGCCTCTGGCCTTAAAGGGTGGTATTTCGAACTTATCGGAATAGTCACCCGTCGTTGTTCGATAGAGGTTGAACTCTTCTTTTTTGCGAAGGCCCTTGGCATTAAAGGGTGTTATTTCGAACTTATCAAAATAGTAACCCATCGTCGTTCGATCGAGGTCGAACTCTTCTTTTTGGTGAAGGCCCCTGGCCTTAAAGGGTGTTAATTCGAACTTATCGAAATAGTAACCCGTTGTCGTTCGATCGAGGTCGAACTCTTCTTTTTGGCGAAGGCCCCTGGCCCTAAAGGGTTATATTTCGAATATATCAAAATAGTAAACCGCTGTCGTTAGATCGACGTTAAACTCTTCTTTTTGGCAAAGGCCCCTGGCCTAAAAGGTTGTTATTCCGAACTTATCAAAATAGTAACCCATCATCGTTCGATCGAGGTCGAACTCTTCTTTTTGGCGAAGGCCCTTGGCCTTAAAATGTGTTATTTCAAACTTATCGAAATAGTAACCCATCGTCGTTCGATCGAGGTCAAACTCTTCTTTTTGGCGAAGGCCTCTGGCCTTCAAGGGTGTTATTTCGAACTTATCGAAATAGTAAGCCGTCGTCGTTCGATCGAGGTCGAACTCTTCTTTTTGGCGAAGGCCCCTGGCCTTATAGGATGTTATGTCAAAGTTATCAAAATAGTAACCCGTCGTCGTTCGATAGAGGTCGAACTCTTCGCTTTGGCGAAGGCCCCTGGCCTTAAAGGGTGTTATTTTGAACTTATCGAAATAGTTACCCGTCGTCGTTTGATCGACGTCGAACTCTTCATTTTGGCGAAGGCCCCTCGCCTTAAAGGGTGTTATTTCGAACTTATCAAAATAGTAACCCATCGTCGTTCGATCGAGGTCGAACTCTTCTTTTTGGCGAAGGCCCCTGGCCTTCAAGGGTGTTATTTCGAACTTATCAAAATAGTAACATGTCATCGTTCGATCGAGGTCGAACTCTTCTTTTTGGCGAAGGCCCCTAGCCTTACAGGGTGTTATTTCGAACTTATCGAAATAGTAACCGGTAGTCGTTCGATCGAGGTCGAACTCTTCTTTTTGGCGAAGGCCCTTGGCCTTAAAATGTGTTATTTAAAAGTTATCGAAATAGTAACCCGTCGTCGTTCGTTCGAGATCGAACTCTTCTTTTTGGCGAAGGCCCCTAGCCTTCAAGGGTGTTATTTCGAACTTATCGAAATATTAACCCGTAGTCGTTCGATCAAGGTCGAACTCTTCTTTTTGGCGAAGGCCCCTAGCCTTCAAGGGTGTTATTTCGAACTTATCGAAATAGTAATCCGTCGTCGTTCGATCGAGGTCGAACTCTTCTTTTTGGCGAAGTCCCCTGGCCTTAAAGGGTGTTATTTCGAACTTATCGAAATAGTAACCCGTCGTCGTATGATCGAGGTCGAACTCTTCTTTTTGGCGAAGGCCTCTGGCCGTAAAGGGTGGTATTTCGAACTTATCGAAATAGTCACCCGTCGTCGTTCGATAGAGGTTGAACTCTTCTTTTTTGCGAAGGCCCTTGGCATTAAAGGGTGTTATTTCGAACTTATCAAACTAGTAACCCATCGTCGTTCGATCGAGGTCGAACTCTTCTTTTTGGCGAAGGCCCCTGGCCTTAAAGGGTTATATTTCGAATATATCAAAATAGTAAACCGTTGTCGTTAGATCGAGTTAAAGGGTACTATTTCGAGATTATCTAAATAGTAACCCGTCATTGTTCGATCGAGGTCGAACTCTACTTTTTGGCGAAGTCCCCTGTCCTTAAAGGGTGTTATTTCGAACTTATCGAAATAGTAACCCATTTTCGTTCGATCGAGGTCGAACTCTTCTTTTTGGCGAAGGCCCGGGCCTTAAAGGTTGTTACTTTGAACTTATTGAAATAGTAACTTGTTGTCGTTCGTTCGAGGTCAAACTCTTCTTTTTGGCGAAGGCCTCTAGCCTTAAAGGGTGTTATTTCGAAATTATCGAAATAGTAACACGTCGTCGTTCGATCGAGGTCGAACTCTTCTTTTCGGCGAAGGCCCCTAGGCTTAATAGGTGTTATTTCGAAATTATCAAAATAATAACCTGTCGTCTTTCGATCGAGGTCGAACTCTTCTTTTAGGCGAAGGCCCCTAGCCTTACAGGGTGTTATTTCGAACTTATCAAAATAGTAATCCATCATCGTTCGATAGAAGTCGAACTCTGCTTTTTGGAGAAGGCCCCTAGACTTAAAGGGTGTTATTTTGAACTTATCGAAATAGTAACCCGTCATCGTTCGATGGAGGTCGAACTTTTCTTTTTGGCGAAGTCCCCTGGCCTTAAAAGGTGTTATTTTGAACTTATCGAAATAGTAACTCGTCGTCGTTTGATCGAGGTCGAACTCTTCTTTTTGGCGAAGGCCTCTGGCCTTAAAGCGTGTTATTTCGAACTTATCAAAATAGTAACCCGTCGTCGTTCGATTGAGGTCGAAATCTTCTTTTTGGCGAAGGCCCCTAGCTTTCAAGGGTGTTATTTCAAACTTATCGAAATAGTAACCCGTCATCGTTCGATCGAGGTCGAAACTCTATTTTTTGGCAAAGTCCCATGTCCTTAAAGGGTGTTATTTCGAACTTATTGAAATAGTAACCCATTTTCGTTCGATCGAGGTCGAACTCTTCTGTTTGGCGAAGGCCCTTGGACTTATAGGGTAATATTACGAACTTATCGCAATAGTAACCCGTCGTCGTTCAATCGAGGTTGAACTTTTTTTTTTCGGCAAAGGTACCTGGCCTTAAAGGATGTTATATTGAACTTATCGAAATAGTAACCCATCGTCGTTCGATCAAAGTCGAACTCTTCTTTTTCGCAAAAGCCCTTGGCCTTAAAGGGTGTTATTTCGAACTTATCGAAATAATAACCTGTCGTAGTTCGATCGAGGTCGTACTTTTCTTTTTGGCGAAGGCCTCTGGCCTTAAAGGGTGTTATTTCGAACTTAACAAAATAGTAACCCGTCAATGTTTGATCGAAGTCGAACTCTTTTTTTTGGCGAAGGCCCTGGCCTTAAAGGGTGTTATTTCGAACTTATCAAAATAGTAATCCATCATCGTTCGATAGAAGTCGAACTCTGCTTTTTGGAGAAGGCCCCTAGCCTTAAAGGGTGTTATTTTGAACTTATCGAAATAGTAACCCGTCATCGTTCGATGGAGGTCGAACTCTTCTTTTTGGCGAAGGCCCCTGGCATTAAAGGGTGTTATTTCGAACTTATCGAAATAGTAACCCGTCATCATTCGATCGAGGTCGAACTCTTCTTTTTGGCGAAGGTCTCTGGCCTTAAAGGGTGTTATTTCGAACTTATCAAAATAGTAACCCGTCGTCATTCGATTGAGGTCGAACTCTTCTTTTTGGCGAAGGCCCCTGGCCTTAAAAGGTGTTATTTCGAACTTATCGAAATAGTAACCCATCGTAGTTCAATCGAGGTCGTACTATTTTTTTGGCGAAGGCCCCTGGCCTTAAAGGGTATTATTTCGAACTTATCGAAATAGTAACCCGTCATCGTTCGATCGAGGTCGAACTCTACTTTTTGGCGAAGTCCCCTGTCCTTAAAGGGTGTTATTTTGAACTTATCGAAATAGTAACCCATTTTTGTTCGATCGAGGTCGAACTCTTCTTTTTGGCGAAGGCCCCTAGCTTTCAAGGGTGTTATTTCGAACTTATCGAAATAGTAACCCGTCATCGTTCGATCGAGGTCGAAACTCTATTTTTTGGCAAAGTCCCCTGTCCTTAAAGGGTGTTATTTCGAACTTATCGAAATAGTAACCCATTTTCGCTCGATCGAGGTCGAACTCTTCTTTTTGGCGAAGGCACCTAGCTATCAAGGGTGTTATTTCGAACTTATCGAAATAGTAACCCGTCATCGTTCTATTGAGTTCGAAACTCTATTTTTTGGCAAAGTCCCCTGGCCTTAAAGGGTGTTATTTCGAACTTATCGAAATAGTAACCCATTTTCGTTCGATCGAGGTCGAACTCTTCTTTTTGGCGAAGGCCCGGGCCTTAAAGGTTGTTACTTTAAACTTATCGAAATAGTTATCTGTCGTCGTTCGTTCGAGGTCAAACTCATCTGTTTGGCAAAGGCCCCTGGCCTTAAAGGGTGTTATTTCGAACTTATCGAAATAGTAACACGTCGTCGTTCGATCGAGGTCGAACTCTTCTTTTTGGCGAAGGCCCCTGGCCTTAATAGGTGTTATTTCGAAATTATCAAAATAGTAACCCGTCGTCCTTTGATCGAGGTCGAACTCTTCTTTTAGTTGAAGGCCCATGGCCTTGAAGGGTGTTATTTCGAACTTATCAAAATAGTAATCGTCATCATTCGAACGAGGTCGAACTCTTTTCTTGGCGAAGGCCCTTGGCCTTAAAGGGTGTTATTTTGAACTTATCGAAATAGTAACCCACCGTCGTTCGATCGAGGTCGAACTCTTCTGTTTGGCGAAGGCCCTTGGCCTTAAAGGGTGATATTTCGAACTTATCGCAATAGTAACCCGTCGTCGTTCTATCGAGGTTGAACTCTTTTTTTTTGGCGAAGGCCCCTGGCCTTAAAGGATGTTATATTGAACTTATCAAAATAGTAACCCGTTGTCGTTCAATCGAAGTCGAACTCTTCTTTTTCGCAAAAGCCCCTGGCCTTAAAGGGTGTTATTTAGAACTTATCGAAATAGTAACCCATCCTCGTTCGATCGAGGTCGAACTTTTCTTTTTGGCGAAGGCCTCTGGCCTTAAAGGGTATTATTTCGAACTTAACAAAATAGTAACCCGTCAATGTTTGATCGAAGTCGAACTCTTTTTTTTGGCGAAGGCCCCTGGCCTTAAAGTGTGTTATTTCAAACTTATCGAAATAGTAACCCTTCTTCGTTCGATCGAGGTCGAACTCTTCATTTTAGTGAAGGCCCCTGGCCTTAAAGGGTGTTATTTTGAACTAATCGAAATAGTAACCTGTCGTCGTTCGATTGAGGTCGAACGCTTCTTTTTGGCGAAGACCCCTGGCATTAAAGGGTGTTATTTCGAACTTATCGAAATAGTAACCCGTCATCATTCGATCGAGGTCGAACTCTTATTTTTGGTGAAGGCCCCTGGCCTTAAAGGGTGTTATTTCGAAATTATCGAAAAAGTAACCCGTCGTCGTTCGATCGAGGTCGAACTCTTCTTTTTGGCGAAAGCCCCTAGCCTTAAAGGGTGTTATTTCCAACGTATCGAAATAGTAACCCGTCGTCGTTCGATCGAAGTCGAAATCTTCATTTTGGCAAAAGCCCCTGGCCTTAAAGGGTGTTATTTCGAACTTATCGAAATATTAAGCCGTCGTCGTTCGATCGAGGTAGAACATTTCTTTTTGGCGAAGGCCTCTGGCCATAAAGGGTATTATTTCGAACTTAATGAAATAGTAACCAGTCAATGTTCGATCGAAGTCGAACTCTTTTTTTAACAAAAGCCCCTGGCCTTAAAGGGTGTTATTTCGAACTTATCGAAATAGTAACCCATCGTCATTCAATCGAGGTCGAACTCTTCTTTTTGGCGAAGGCCCTTGGCCTTAAAAGGTGTTATTTCGAACGTATAGAAATAGTAAACCATCGTCGTTCGATCGAGGTCGAACTCTTCTTTTTGGCGAAGGCCCCTAGCTTTCAAGGGTGTTATTTCGAACTATCGAAATCGTAACCCGTCGTCGTTCGATCGAGGTCGAACTCTTCTTTTTGGCGAAGACCCTTGGCCTTAAAGAGTGTTATTTTGAACTTTTCGAAATAGTAACCCGTCATCGTTTGATGGAGGTCGAACTATTCTTTTTGGCGAAGTCCCCTGGCCTTAAAAGGTGTTATTTTGAACTTATCGAAATAGTAACTCGTCGTCGTTCTATCGAGGTCGAACTCTTCTTTTTGGCGAAGGCCCCTGGCCTTAATAGGTGTTATTTCGAACATATCAAAATAGTAATCCGTCGTCGTTCGATCGAGGTCGAACTCTTCTTTTTGGCGAAGGCCCCTGGTCTTAGAGGTTGTTACTTTAAACTTATCGAAATAGTTATCTGTCGTCGTTCGTTCGAGGTCAAACTCTTCTGTTTGGCAAAGGCCCCTGGCCTTAAAGGGTGTTATTTCGAACTTATCGAAATAGTAACACGTCGTCGTTCGATCGAGGTCGAACTCTTCTTTTTGGCGAAGACCCTTGGCCTTAAAGGGTGTTATTTTGAACTTTTCGAAATAGTAACCCGTCATCGTTCGATGGAGGTCGAACTCTTCTTTTTGGCGGAGGCCCCTGGCCTTTAAGGGTGTTATTTCGATCTTATCGAAATAGTAACCCATCGTCGTGGCGAAGGCCCCTAGCCTTTAAGGATGTTATTTCGAACTTATCAAAATAGTAACCCATCATCGTTCGATCGAGGTCTAACTCTTCTTTTTGGCGGAGGTCCCTGGCCTTAAAGGGTGTTATTTCGAACTTATTGACATAGTAACCCGTTGTCGTATGATCGAGGTCGAACTCTTCTTTTTGGCGAAAGTGTTATTTCGAACTTATCGAAATAGTCACCCGTCGTCGTTCGATAGAGTTTGAACTCTTTTTTTTTTGAGAAGGCCCTTGGCCTTAAAGGATATTATTTCGAACTTATCGAAATAGTAACTCGTCGTCGTTCTATCGAGGTCGAACTCTTCTTTATGGCAAAGGACCCTAGCCTTAAAGGGTGTTATTTCGAACTTATCGAAATAGTAACACATCGTCGTTCGATCGAGGTCGAACTCTTCTTTTCGGCGAAGGCCCTTGGCCTTAATAGGTGTTATTTCGAAATTATCAAAATAGTAACCCGTCGTCCTTCGATCGAGGCCGAACTCTTCTTTTAGGTGAAGGCCCATGGCCTTAAAGGGTGTTATTCCGAACTTATCAAAATAGTAACCGTCGTCATTCGAACGAGGTCGAACTCTTCTCTTGGCGAAGGCCCTAGGCTTTAAAGGGTGTTATTTTTAACTTATCGAAATAGTAACCCGCTGTCGTTCGATCGAGGTCAAACTCTTCTGTTTGGCGAAGTCCCTTGGCCTTAAAGGGTGATATTTCAAACTTATCGCAATAGTAACCTGTCGTCGTTTAATCGAGGTTAAAATATTTTTTTTCGGCAAAGGCCCCTGGCCTTAAAGGATTTTATATTGAACTTATCAAAATAGTAACCCGTCATCGTTCAATAGAAGTCGAACTCTTTTTTTTCGCAAAAGCCCCTGGCCTTAAAGGGTGTTATTTCGAACTTATCGAAATAGTAACCCGTCGTCGTTCGATCGAGGTCGAACTTTTCTTTTTGGCGAAGGCCTCTGGCCTTAAAGGGTGTTATTTCGAACTTAACAAAATAGTAACCCGTCAATGTTTGATCGAGGTCGAACTCTTTTTTTTGGAGAAGGGCCCTAGCTTTCAAGGGTGTTATTTCGAACTTATCGAAATAGTAACCCGTCATCGTTCGATCGAGGTCGAAACTCTATTTTTTGACAAAGTCCCCTGGCCTTAAAGGGTGTTATTTCGAACTTATCGAAATAGCAACCCATTTTCGTTCGATCGAGGTCGAACTCTTCTTTTTGGCGAAGGCCCGGGCCTTAAAGGTTGTTACTTTAAACTTATCGAAATAGTTATTTGTCGTCGTTCGTTCGAGGTCAAACTCTTCTGTTTGGCAAAGGCCCCAAGCCTTAAAGGGTGTTATTTCGAACTTATTGAAATAGTAACACGTCGTCGTTCGATCGAGGTCGAACTCTTCTTTTTGGCGAAGGCCCCTGGCCTTAATAGGTGTTATTTCGAAATTATCAAAATAGTAACCCGTCGTCCTTCGATCGAGGTCGAACTCTTCTTTTAGGTGAAGGCCCATGGCCTTGAAGGGTGTTATTTCGAACTTATCAAAATAGTAACCGTCATCATTCGAACGAGGTCGAACTCTTCTCTTGGCGAAGGCCCTTGGCCTTAAAGGGTGTTATTATGAACTTATCGAAATAGTAACCCACCGTCGTTCGATCGAGGTCGAACTCTTCTGTTTGGCGAAGGCCCTTGGCCTTAAAGGGTGATATTTCGAACTTATCGCAATAGTAACCCGTCGTCGTTCAATCGAGGTTGAACTCTTTTTTTTGGCGAAGGCCCCTGGCCTTAAAGGATGTTATATTGAACTTATCAAAATAGTAACCCGTTGTCGTTCAATCGAAGTCGAACTCTTCTTTTTCGCAAAAGCCCTGGACTTAAAGGGTGTTATTTAGAACTTATCGAAATAGTAACCCGTCGTCGTTCGATCGAGGTCGAACTTTTCTTTTTGGCGAAGGCCTCTGGCCTTAAAGGGTGTTATTTTGAACTTAACAAAATAATAACCCGTCAATGTTTGATCGAAGTCGAACTCTTTTTTTTGGCGAAGGCCCCTGGCCTTAAAGGGTGTTATTTCAAACTTATCGAAATAGTAACCCGTCTTCGTTCGATCGAGGTCGAACTCTTCATTTTAGTGAAGGCCCCTGGCCTTAAAGGGTGTTATTTTGAACTAATCGAAATAGTAACCTGTCATCGTTCAATCGAGGTCGAACGCTTCTTTTTGGCAAAGGTCCCTGGCATTAAAGGGTGTTATTTCGAACTTATCGAAATACTAACCCGTCATCATTCGATCGAGGTCGAACTCTTATTTTTGGTGAAGGCCCCTGGCCTTAAGGGGTGTTATTTCGAAATTATCGAAAAAGTAACCCGTCGTCTTTCGATCGAGGTCGAACTCTTCTTTTTAGCGAAAGCCCCTAGCTTTAAAGGGTGTTATTTCCAACGTGTCGAAATAGTAACCCGTCGTCGTTCGATCGAAGTCGAAATCTTCTTTTTGGCAAAAGCCCCTGGCCTTAAAGGGTGTTATTTCGAACTTATCGAAAAAGTAACCCGTCGTCGTTCGATCGAGGTCGAACTCTTCTTTTTGGCGAAAGCCCCTAGCCTTAAAGGGTGTTATTTCCAACGTATCGAAATAGTAACCCGTCGTCATTCGATCGAAGTCGAAATCTTCATTTTGGCAAAAGCCCCTGGCCTTAAAGGGTGTTATTTCGAAGTTATCGAAATATTAAGCCGTCGTCGTTCGATCGAGGTAGAACTTTTCTTTTTGGCGAAGGCCTCTGGCCATAAAGGGTATTATTTCGAACTTAATGAAATAGTAACCCGTCAATGTTCGATCGAAGTCGAACTCTTTTTTTAACAAAAGCCCCTGGCCTTAAAGGGTGTTATTTCGAACTTATCGAAATAGTAACCCATCGTCGTTCAATCGAGGTCGAACTCTTCTTTTTGGCAAAGGCCCTTGGCCTTAAAAGGTGTTATTTCGAACGTATAGAAATAGTAAACCATCGTCGTTCGATCGAGGTCGAACTCTTCTTTTTGGCGAAGGCCCCTAGCTTTCAAGGGTGTTATTTCGAACTATCGAAATCGTAACCCGTCGTCGTTCGATCGAGGTCGAACTCTTCTTTTTGGCGAAGACCCTTGGCCTTAAAGAGTGTTATTTTGATCTTTTCGAAATAGTAACCCGTCATCGTTCGATGGAGGTCGAACTCTTCTTTTTGGCGAAGTCCCCTGGCCTTAAAAGGTGTTATTTTGAACTTATCGAAATAGTAACTCGTCGTCGTTCTATCGAGGTAGAACTCTTCTTTTTGGCGAAGGCCCCTTACCTTAAAGGGTGTTATTTCGAACATATCAAAATAGTAATCTGTCGTCGTTCGATCGAGGTCGAACTCTTCTTTTTGGCGAAGGCCCCTGGTCTTAAAGGTTGTTACTTTAAACTTATCGAAATAGTTATTTGTCGTCGTTCGTTCGAGGTCAAACTCTTCTGTTTGGCAAAGGCCCCTATCCTTAAAGGGTGTTATTTCGAACTTATCGAAATAGTAACACGTCGTCGTTCGATCTAGGTCGAACTCTTCTTTTTGGCGAAGGCCCCTGGCCTTAATAGGTGTTATTTCGAAATTATCAAAATAGTAACCCGTCGTCCTTCGATCGAGGTTGAACTCTTCTTTTTGGCGAAGGCCCCTGACCTTAAAGGGTGTTATTTCGAACATATCAAAATAGTAATCCGTCGTCGTTCGATCGAGGTCGAACTCTTCTTTTTGGCGAAGGCCCCTGGTCTTTAAGGTTGTTACTTTAAACTTATCGAAATTGTTATTTGTCGTCGTTCGTTCGAGGTCAAACTCTTATGTTTGGCAAAGGCCCCTAGCCTTAAAGGGTGTTATTTCGAACTTATCGAAATAGTAACACATCGTCGTTCGATCGAGGTCGAACTCTTCTTTTCGGCGAAGGCCCTTGGCCTTAATAGGTGTTATTTCGAAATTATCAAAATAGTAACCCGTCGTCCTTCGATCGAGGCCGAACTCTTCTTTTAGGTGAAGGCCCATGGTCTTAAAGGGTGTTATTTCGAACTTATCAAAATAGTAACCGTCGTCATTCGAAAGAGGTCGAACTCTTCTCTTGGCGAAGGCCCTAGGCCTTAAAGGGTGTTATTTTGAACTTATCAAAATAGTAACCCGCTGTCGTTCGATCGAGGTCAAACTCTTCTGTTTGGCGAAGGCCCTTGGCCTTAAAGGGTGATATTTCAAAATTATCGCAATAGTAACTTGTCGTCGTTTAATCGAGGTTAAAATATTTTTTTTCGGCAAAGGCCCCTGGCCTTAAATGATGTTATATTGAACTTATCAAAATAGTAACCCGTCATCGTTCAATAGAAGTCGAACTCTTCTTTTTCGCAAAAGCCCCTGGCCTTAAAGGGTGTTATTTCGAACTTATCGAAATAGTAACCCGTCGTCGTTCGATCGAGGTCGAACTTTTCTTTTTGGCGAAGGCCTCTGGCCTTAAAGGGTGTTATTTTGAACTTATCAAAATAGTAACCGTCGTCATTCGAACGAGGTCGAACTCTTCTCTTGGCGAAGGCCCTAGGCCTTAATGGGTATTATTTTGAACTTATCGAAATAGTAACCCGCTGTCGTTCGATCGAGGTCAAACTCTTCTGTTTGGCGAAGGCCCTTGGCCTTAAAGGGTGATATTTCGAACTTATCGCAATAGTAACCCGTCGTCTTTCAATCCAGGTTGAACTCTTTTTTTTGGCGAAGACCCTGGCCTTAAAGGATGTTATATTGAACTTATCCAAATAGTAACCCGTTGTCGTTCAATCGAAGTCGAACTCTTCTTTTTCGCAAAAGCCCTTGGCCTTAAAGGGTGTTATTTAGAACTTATCGAAATAGTAACCCGTCGTCGTTCGATCGAGGTCGAACTTTTCTTTTTGGCGAAGGCCTCTGGCCTTAAAGGGTGTTATTTCGAACTTAACAAAATAATAACCCGTCAATGTTTGATCGAAGTCGAACTCTTTTTTTTGGCGAAGGCCCCTGGCCTTAAAGGGTGTTATTTCAAACTTATCGAAATAGTAACCCATCTTCGTTCGATCGAGGTCGAACTCTTCATTTTAGTGAAGGCCCCTGGCCTTAAAGGGTGTTATTTTGAACTAATCGAAATAGTAACCTGTCATCGTTCAATCGATGTCGAACGCTTCTTTTTGGCAAAGGCCCCTGGCATTAAAGGGTGTTATTTCGAACTTATCGAAATAGTAACCCGTCATCATTCGATCGAGGTCGAACTCTTATTTTTGGTGAAGGCCCCTGGCCTTAAAGGGTGTTATTTTGAAATTATCGAAAAAGTAACCCGTCGTCTTTCGATCGAGGTCGAACTCTTCTTTTTAGCGAAAGCCCCTAGCCTTAAAGGGTGTTATTTCCAACGTATCGAAATAGTAACCCGTCGTCGTTCGATCGAAGTCGAAGTCTTCTTTTTGGCAAAAGCCCCTGGCCTTAAAGGGTGTTATTTCGAACTTATCGAAAAAGTAACCCGTCGTCGTTCGATCGAGGTCGAACTCTTCTTTTGGTGAAAGCCCCTAGCCTTAAAGGGTGTTATTTCCAACGTATCGAAATAGTAACCCGTCGTCGTTCGATCGAAGTTGAAATCTTCATTTTTTGCAAAAGCCCCTGGCCTTAAAGGGTGTTATTTCGAACTTATCGAAATATTAAGCCGTTGTCGTTCGATCGAGGTAGAACTTTTCTTTTTGGCGAAGGCCTCTGGCCATAAAGGGTATTATTTCGAACTTAATGAAATAGTAACCCGTCAATGTTCGATCGAAGTCGAACTCTTTTTTTAACAAAAGCCCCTGGCCTTAAAGGGTGTTATTTCGAACTTATCGAAATAGTAACCCATCGTCGTTCAATCGAGGTCGAACTCTTCTTTTTGGCGAAGGCCCTTGGCCTTAAAAGGTGTTATTTCGAACGTATAGAAATAGTAAACCATCGTCATTCGATCGAGGTCGAACTCTTCTTTTTGGCGAAGGCCGCTAGCTTTCGAGGGTGTTATTTCGAACTATCGAAATCGTAACCCGTCGTCGTTCGATCGAGGTCGAACTCTTCTTTTTGGCGAAGACCCTTGGCCTTAAAGAGTGTTATTTTGAACTTTTCGAAATAGTAACCCGTCATCGTTCGATGGAGGTCGAACTCTTCTTTTTGGCGAAGTCCCCTGGCCTTAAAAGGTGTTATTTTGAACTTATCGAAATAGTAACTCTTCGTCGTTCTATCGAGGTCGAACTCTTCTTTTTGGCGAAGGCCCCTGGCCTTAAAGGGTGTTATTTCGAACATATCAAAATAGTAATCCGTCATCGTTCGATCGAGGTCGAACTCTTCTTTTTGGCGAAGGCCCCTGGTCTTAAAGGTTGTTACTTTAAACTTATCGAAATAGTTATTTGTCGTCGTTCGTTCGAGGTCGAACTCTTCTTTTTGGCGAAGGCCCCTCGTCTTAAAGGGTGTTATTTCGAACTATCGAAATCGTAACCCGTCGTCGTTCGATCGAGGTCGAACTCTTCTTTTTGGCGAAGACCCTTGGCCTTAAAGAGTGTTATTTTGAACTTTTCGAAATAGTAACCCGTCATCGTTCGATGGAGGTCGAACTCTTCTTTTTGGCGAAGTCCCCTGGCCTTAAAAGGTGTTATTTTGAACTTATCGAAATAGTAACTCGTCGTCGTTCTATCGAGGTCGAACTCTTCTTTATGGCAAAGGCCCCTAGCCTTAAAGGGTGTTATTTCGAACTTATCAAAATAGTAACACATCGTCGTTCGATCGAGGTCGAACTCTTCTTTTCGGCGAAGGCCCTTGGCCTTAATAGGTGTTATTTTGAAATTATCAAAATAGTAACCCGTCGTCCTTCGATCGAGGCCGAACTCTTCTTTTAGGTGAAGGCCCATGGCCTTAAAGGGTGTTATTTCGAACTTATCAAAATAGTAACCGTCGTCATTCGAACGAGGTCGAACTCTTCTCTTGGCGAAGGCCCTAGGCCTTAAAGGGTGTTATTTTGAACTTATCGAAATAGTAACCCGCTGTCGTTCAATCGAGGTCAAACTCTTCTGTTTGGCGAAGGCCCTTGGCCTTAAAGGGTGATATTTCAAACTTATCGCAATAGTAACCTGTCGTCGTTTAATCGAGGTTGAAATATTTTTTTTCGGCAAAGACCCCTGGCCTTAAAGGATGTTATATTGAACTTATCAAAATAGTAACCCGTCATCATTCAATAGAAGTCGAACTCTTCTTTTTCGCAAAAGCCCCTGGCCTTAAAGGGTGTTATTTCGAACTTATCGAAATAGTAACCCGTCGTCGTTCGATCGAGGTCGAACTTTTCTTTTTGGCGAAGGCCTCTGGCCTTAAAGGGTGTTATTTCGAACTTAACAAAATAGTAACCCGTCAATGTTTGATCGAGGTCGAACGCTTTTTTTTGGCGAAGGCCCCTAGCTTTCAAGGGTGTTATTTCGAACTTATCGAAATAGTAACCCGTCATCGTTCGATCAAGGTCGAAACTCTATTTTTTGGCAAAGTCCCCTGGCCTTAAAGGGTGTTATTTCGAACTTATCGAAATAGTAACCCATTTTCGTTCGATCGAGGTCGAACTCTTCTTTTTGGCGAAGGCCCGGGCCTTAAAGGTTGTTACTTTAAACTTATCGAAATAGTTATTTGTCGTCGTTCGTTCGAGGTCAAACTCTTCTCTTTGGCAAAGGCCCATAGCCTTAAAGGGTGTTATTTCGAACTTATCGAAATAGTAACACGTCGTCGCTCGATCGAGGTCGAACTCTTCTTTTTGGCGAAGGCCCTTGGCCTTAATAGGTGTTATTTTGAAATTATCAAAATAGTAACCCGTCGTCCTTCGATCGAGGTCGAACTCTTCTTTTAGGTGAAGGCCCATGGCCTCGAAGGGTGTTATTTCGAACTTATCAAAATAGTAACCGTCATCATTCGAACGAGGTCGAACTCTTCTCTTGGTGAAGGCCCTTGGCCTTAAAGGGTGTTATTATGAACTTATCGAAATAGTAACCCACCGTCGTTCGATCGAGGTCGAACTCTTCTGTTTGGCGAAGGCCCTTGGCCTTAAAGGGTGATATTTCGAACTTATCGAAATAGTAACCCATCGTCGTTCGATCGAGGTCGTACTCTTTTTTTTGGCGAAGTCCCCGGGCCTTAAAGGGTATTATTTTGAACTTATCAAAATAGTAACGCGTCATTGTTCGATCGAGGTCGAACTCTACTTTTTGGCGAAGTCCCCTGTCCTTAAAGGGTGTTATTTCGAACTTATCGAAATAGTAACCCATTTCCGTTCGATCGAGGTCGAACTCTTCTTTTTGGCGAAGGCCCAGGCCTTAAAGGTTGTTACTTTGAACTTATCGTAATAGTAACTCGTCGTCGTTCGTTCGAGGTCAAACTCTTCTTTATGGCAAAGGCCCCTAGCCTTAAAGGGTGTTATTTCGAAATTATCGAAATAGTAACACATCGTCGTTCGATCGAGGTCGAACTCTTCTTTTCGGCGAAGGCCCTTGGCCTTAATAGATGTTATTTGGAAATTACCAAAATAGTAACCCGTCGTCCTTCGATCGAGGTCGAACTCTTCTTTTAGGTGAAGGCCCATGGCCTTAAAGGGTGATATTTCAAACTTATCGCAATAGTAACCCGTCGTCGTTTAATCGAGGTTGAAATATTTTTTTTCGGCGAAGCCCCCTGGCCTTAAAGGATGTTATATTGAACTTATCAAAATAGTAACCCGTCATCGTTCAATAGAAGTCGAACTCTTCTTTTACGCAAAAGCCCCTGCCTTAAAGGGTGTTATATTGAACTTATCAAAATAGTAACCCGTCATCGTTCAATAGAAGTCGAACTCTTCTTTTTCGCAAAAGCCCCTGGCCTTAAAGGGTGTTATTTCGAACTTATCGAAATAGTAACCCGTCGTCGTTCGATCGAGGTCAAACTCTTCTGTTTGGCGAAGGCCCTTGGCCTTAAAGGGTGATATTTCAAACTTATCGCAATAGTAACCTGTCATCGTTTAATCGAGGTTGAAATATTTTTTTTCGGCAAAGGCCCCTGGCCTTAAAGGATGTTATATTGAACTTATCAAAATAGTAACCCGTCATTGTTCAATAGAAGTCGAACTCTTCTTTTTCGCAAAAGCCCCTGCCTTAAAGGGTGTTATTTCGAACTTATCGAAATAGTAACCCGTCGTCGTTCGATCGAGGTCGAACTTTTCTTTTTGGCGAAGGTCTCTGGCCTTAAAGGGTGTTATTTCGAACTTAACAAAATAGTAACCCGTCAATGTTTGATCGAGGTCGAACTCTTTTTTTTGGCGAAGGCCCCTAGCTTTCAAGGGTGTTATTTCGAACTTATCGAAATAGTAACTCGTCATCGTTCGATCGAGGTCGAAACTCTATTTTTTGGCAAAGTCCCCTGGCCTTAAAGGGTGTTATTTCGAACTTATCGAAATAGTAACCCATTTTCGTTCGATCGAGGTCGAACTCTTCTTTTTGGCGAAGGCCCGGGCCTTAAAGGTTGTTACTTTAAACTTATCGAAATAGTTATTTGTCGTCGTTCGTTCGAGGTCAAACTCTTCTCTTTGGCAAAGGCCCCTAGCCTTAAAGGGTGTTATTTCGAACTTATCGAAATAGTAACACGTCGTCGTTCGATCGAGGTCGAACTCTTCTTTTTGGCGAAGGCCCCTGGCCTTAATAGGTGTTATTTTGAAATTATCAAAATAGTAACCCGTCATCCTTCGATCGAGGTCGAACTCTTCTTTTAGGTGAAGGCCCATGGCCTTGAAGGGTGTTATTTCGAACTTATCAAAATAGTAACCGTCATCATTCGAACGAGGTCGAACTCTTCTCTTTGCGAAGGCCCTTGGCCTTAAAGGGTGTTATTATGAACTTATCGAAATAGTAACCCACCGTCGTTCGATCGAGGTCGAACTCTTCTGTTTGGCGAAGGCCCTTGGCCTTAAAGGGTGATATTTCGAACTTATCGCAATAGTAACCCGTCGTCGTTCAATCAAGGTTGAACTCTTTTTTTTGGCGAAGGCCCCTGGCCTTAAAGGATGTTATATTGAACTTATCAAAATAGTAACTCGTTGTCGTTCAATCGAAGTCGAACTCTTCTTTTTCGCAAAAGCCCCTGGCCTTAAACGGTGTTATTTAGAACTTATCGAAATAGTAACCCGTCGTCGTTCGATCGAGGTCGAACTTTTCTTTTTGGCGAAGGCCTCTGGCCTTAAAGGGTGTTATTTCGAACTTAACAAAATAATAACCCGTCAATGTTTGATCTAAGTCGAACTCTTTTTTTTGGCGAAGGCCCCTGGCCTTAAAGGGTGTTATTTCAAACTTATCGAAATAGTAACCCGTATTCGTTCTATCGAGGTCGAACTCTTCATTTTAGTGAAGGCCCCTGGCCTTAAAGGGTGTTATTTTGAACCAATCGAAATAGTAACCTGTCATCGTTCAATCGAGGTCGAACGCTTCTTTTTGGCAAAGGCCCCTGGCATTAAAGGGTGTTATTTCGAACTTATCGAAATAGTAACCCGTCATCATTCGATCGAGGTCGAACTCTTATTTTTGGTGAAGGCCCCTGGCCTTAAAGGGTGTTATTTCGAAATTATCGAAAAAGTAACCCGTCGTCTTTCGATCGAGGTCGAACTCTTCTTTTTAGCGAAAGCCCCTAGCCTTAAAGGGTGTTATTTCCAACGTATCGAAATAGTAACCCGTCGTCGTTCGATCGAAGTCGAAATCTTCTTTTTGGCAAAAGCCCCTGGCCTTAAAGTGTGTTATTTCGAACTTATCGAAATATTAAGCCGTCGTCGTTCGATCGAGGTAGAACTTTTCTTTTTGGCGAAGGCCTCTGGCCATAAAAGGTGTTATTTCGAACGTATAAAAATAGTAAACCATCGTCGTTCGATCGAGGTCGAACTCTTCTTTTTGGCGAAGGCCCCTAGCTTTCAAGGGTGTTATTTCGAACTATCAAAATCGTAACCCGTCGTCGTTCGATCGAGGTCGAACTCTTATTTTTGGCGAAGACCCTTGGCCTTAAAGAGTGTTATTTTGAACTTTTCGAAATAGTAACCCGTCATCGTTCGATGGAGGTCGAACTCTTCTTTTTGGCGAAGGCCCCTGGCCTTAAAGGGTGTTATTTCGAACATATCAAAATAGTAATCCGTTGTCGTTCGATCGAGGTCGAACTCTTCTTTTTGGCGAAGGCCCCTAGTCTTAAAGGGTGTTATTTCGAACTTATCGAAATAGTAACCCATCGTCGTTCGATCGAGGTCGTACTCTTTTTTTTGGCGAAGGCCCCGGGCCTTAAAAGGTATTATTTTGAACTTATCGAAATAGTAACCCGTCATTGTTCGATCGAAGTCGAACTCTTTTTTTAACAAAAGCCCCTGGCCTTAAAGGGTGTTATTTCGAACTTATCGAAATAGTAATCCATCGTCGTTCAATCGAGGTCGAACTCTTCTTTTTAGCGAAGGCCCTTGGCCTTAAAAGGTGTTATTTCTAATGTATAAAAATAGTAAACCATCGTCGTTCGATCGAGGTCGAACTCTTCTTTTTGGAGAAGCCCCTAGCTTTCAAGGGTGTTATTTCGAACTATCGAAATCGTAACCCGTCGTCATTCGATCGAGGTCGAACTCTTCTTTTTGGCGAAGACCCTTGGCCTTAAAGAGTGTTATTTTGAACTTTTCGAAATAGTAACCCGTCATCGTTCGATGGAGGTCGAACTCTTCTTTTTGGCGAAGTCCCCTGGCCTTAAAAGGTGTTATTTTGAACTTATCGAAATAGTAACTCGTCGTCGTTCTATCGAGGTCGAACTCTTCTTTTTGGCGAAGGCCCCTGGCCTTAAAGGGTGTTATTTTGAACATATCAAAATAGTAATCCGTTGTCGTTCGATCGAGGTCGAACTCTTCTTTTTGGCGAAGGCCCCTGGTCTTAAAGGGTGTTATTTCGAACTTATCGAAATAGTAACCCATCGTCGTTCGATCGAGGTCGTACTCTTTTTTTTGGCGAAGGCCCCGGGCCTTAAAGGGTATTATTTTGAACTTATCGAAATAGTAACCCGTCATTGTTCGATCGAGGTCGAACTCTACTTTTTGGCGAAGTCCCCTGTCCTTAAAGGGTGTTATTTCGAACTTATCGAAAAAGTAACCCATTTTCGTTCGATCGAGGTCGAACTCTTCTTTTTGGCGATGGCTCGGGCCTTAAAGGTTGTTACTTTGAACTTATCGTAATAGTAACTCGGCGTCATTTGTTCGAGGTCAAACTCTTCTTTATGGCAAAGGCCCCTAGCCTTAAAGGGTGTTATTTCGAAATTATCGAAATAGTAACACATCGTCGTTCGATCGAGGTCGAACTCTTCTTTTCGGCGAAGGCCCTTGGCCTTAATAGGTGTTATTTCGAAATTATCAAAATAGTAACCCGTCGTCCTTCGATCGAGGTCGAACTCTTCTTTTAGGTGAAGGCCCATGGCCTTAAAGGGTGTTATTTTGAACTTATCAAAATAGTAACCGTTGTCATTCGAACGAGGTCGAACTCTTCTCTTGGCGAAGGCCCTAGGCCTTAAAGGGTATTATTTTGAACTTATCGAAATAGTAACCCGCTGTCGTTCGATCGAGGTCAAACTCTTCTGTTTGGCGAAGGCCCTTGGCCTTAAAGGGTGATATTTCAAACTTATCGCAATAGTAACCCATCGTCGTTTAATCGAGGTTGAAATATTTTTTTTCGGCGAAGGCCCCTGGCCTTAAAGGATGTTATATTGAACTTATCAAAATAGTAACCCGTCATCGTTCAATAGAAGTCGAACTCTTCTTTTTCGCAAAAGCCCCTAGCCTTAAAGTGTGTTATTTTGAACTTATCGAAATAGTAACCCGTCGTCGTTCGATCGAGGTCGAACTTTTCTTTTTGGCGAAGGCCACTGGCCTTAAAGGGTGTTATTTCGAACTTAACAAAATAGTAACCCGTCAATGTTTGATCGAAGTCGAACTCTTTTTTTGGCGAAGGCCCCTGGCCTTAAAGGGTGTTATTTCAAACTTATCGAAATAGTAACCCGTCTTCGCTCGATCTAGGTCGAACTCTTCTTTTTAGTGAAGGCCCCTGGCCTTAAAGGGTGTTATTTTGAACTAATCGAAATAGTAACCTGTCGTCGTTCGATCGAGGTCGAGCTCTTCTTTTTGGCGAAGGTCCCTGGCATTAAAAGGTGTTATTTCGAACATATCCAAATAGTAACCCGTCATCATTCGATCGAGGTCGAACTCTTATTTTTGGTGAAGGCCCCTGGACTTAAAGGGTGTTATTTCGAAATTATCGAAAAAATAACCCGTCGTCGTTCGATCGAGGTCGAACTCTTCTTTTTGGCGAAGGCCCCTAGCCTTAAAGTGTGTTATTTCCAACGTATCAAAATAGTAACCCGTCGTCGTTCGATCGAAGTCGAAATCTTCTTTTTGGCAAAAGCCCCTGGACTTAAAGGGTGTTATTTCGAACTTATCGCAATAGTAAGCCGTCGTCGTTCGATTGAAGTAGTACTTTACTTTTTGGCGAAGACCTCTTGCCTTAAAGGGTATTATTTCGAACTTAATGAAATAGTAACCCGTCAATGTACGATCGAAGTCGAACTCTTTTTTGGGCAAAAGCCCCTGGCATTAAAGGGTGTTATTTCGAACTTATCGAAATAGTAACCCATCGTAGTTCAATCGAGGTTGAACTCTTCTTTTTGGCGAAGGCCCTTAGCCTTAAAAGGTGTTATTTCGAACGTATAGAAATAGTAAACCATCGTCGTTTGATCGAGGTCGAACTCTTCTTTTTGGCGAAGGCCCCTAGCTTTCAAGGGTGTTATTTAGAACTATCGAAATAGTAACCCGTCGTTGTTCGGTCGAGGTCGAACAATTCTTTTTGGCGAAGACCCTTGGCCTTAAAGAATGTTATTTTGAACTTATCGAAATAGTAACCCGTCATCGTTCGATAGAGGTCGAACTCTTCTTTTTGGCGAAGTCCCCTTGGCTTAAAAGGAGTTATTTTGAACTTATCGAAATAGTAACTCGCCGTCGTTCTATCGAGGTCGAACTCTTCTTTTTGGCGAAGGCCTCTAGCCTTAAAGGGTGTTATTTCGAACTTATCAAAATAGTAACCCGTCGTCGTTCGATCTAGGTCGAACTCTTCTTTTTGGCGAAGGCCCCTGGTCTTAAAGGGTGTTATTTCGAACTAATCGAAATAGTAACCCGTCATCGTTCGATCGAGGTCGAACTCTACTTTTTGACGAAGTCCCCTGTCCTTAAACGGTGTTATTTCGAACTTATCGAAATAGTAACCCATTTTCGTTCGATCGAGGTTGAACTCTTCTTTTTGGCGAAGGCCCCTAGCTTTCAAGGGTGTTATTTCGAACCTATCAAAATAGTAACCCGTCATCGTTCGATCGAGGTTGAACTCTATTTTTTGGCGAATTCCCCTGTCCTTAAAGGGTGTTATTTCGAACTTATCGAAATAGTAACCCATTTTCGTTCGATCGAGGTCGAACTCTTCTTTTTGGCGAAGGCCTCTGGCCTTAAAGGGTGTTAATTCGAACATATCAAAATAGTAACCCGTCGTCGTTCGATCGAGGTCGAACTCTTCTTTTTGGCGAAGGCCCCTGATCTTAAAGGGTGTTATTTCGAACTTATCAAAATAGTAACCCGTCATCGTTCAATAGAAGTCGAACTCTTCTTTTTCGCAAAAGCCCCTGGCCTTAAAGGGTGTTATTTCGAACTTATCGAAATAGTAACCCGTCGTCGTTCGATCTAGGTCGAACTCTTCTTTTTGGCGAAGGCCCCTGGTCTTAAAGGGTGTTATTTCGAACTTATCGAAATAGTAACCCGTCATCGTTCGATCGAGGTCGAACTCTACTTTTTGACGAAGTCCCCTGTCCTTAAACGGTGTTATTTCGAACTTATCGAAATAGTAACCCATTTTCGTTCGATCGAGGTTGAACTCTTCTTTTTGGCGAAGGCCCCTAGCTTTCAAGGGTGTTATTTCGAACCTATCAAAATAGTAACCCGTCATCGTTCGATCGAGGTTGAACTCTATTTTTTGGCGAATTCCCCTGTCCTTAAAGGGTGTTATTTCGAACTTATCGAAATAGTAACCCATTTTCGTTCGATCGAGGTCGAACTCTTCTTTTTGGCGAAGGCCTCTGGCCTTAAAGGGTGTTATTTCGAACATATCAAAATAGTAACCCGTCGTCGTTCGATCGAGGTCGAACTCTTCTTTTTGGCAAAGGCCCCTGATCTTAAAGGGTGTTATTTCGAACTTATCAAAATAGTAACCCGTCATCGTTCAATAGAAGTCGAACTCTTCTTTTTCGCAAAAGCCCCTGGCCTTAAAGGGTGTTATTTCGAACTTATCGAAATAGTAACCCGTCGTCGTTCGATCGAGGTCGAACTTTTCTTTTTGGCGAAGGCCTCTGGCCTTAAAGGGTGTTATTTCGAACTTAACAAAATAGTAACCCGTCAATGTTTGATCGAAGTCGAACTCTTTTTTTTGGCGAAGGCCCCTGGCCTTAAAGGGTGTTATTTCAAACTTATCGAAATAGTAACCCGTCTTCGCTCGATCTAGGTCGAACTCTTCTTTTTAGTGAAGGCCCCTGGCCTTAAAGGGTGTTATTTTGAACTAATCGAAATAGTAACCTGTCGTCGTTCGATCGAAGTCGAACTCTTCTTTTTGGCGAAGGCCCCTGATATTAAAAGGTGTTATTTCGAACATATCGAAATAGTAACCCGTCATCATTCGATCGAGGTCGAACTCTTATTTTTGGTGAAGGCCCCTGGACTTAAAGGGTGTTATTTCGAAATTATCGAAAAAGTAACCCGTCGTCGTTCGATCGAGGTCGAACTCTTCTTTTTGGCGAAGGCCCCTAGCCTTAAAGTGTGTTATTTCCAACGTATCAAAATAGTAACCCGTCGTCGTTCGATCGAAGTCGAAATCTTCTTTTTGGCAAAAGCCCCTGGACTTAAAGGGTGTTATTTCGAACTTATCGCAATAGTAAGTCGTCGTCGTTCGATTGAAGTAGTACTTTACTTTTTGGCGAAGACCTCTTGCCTTAAAGGGTATTATTTCGAACTTAATGAAATAGTAACCCGTCAATGTACGATCGAAGTCGAACTCTTTTTTTGGCAAAAGCCCCTGGCATTAAAGGGTGTTATTTCGAACTTATCGAAATAGTAACCCATCGTCGTTCAATCGAGGTCGAACTCTTCTTTTTGGCGAAGGCCCTTGGCCTTAAAAGGTGTTATTTCGAACGTATAGAAATAGTAAACCATCGTCGTTCGATCGAGGTCGAACTCTTCTTTTTGGCGAAGGCCCCTAGCTTTCAAGGGTGTTATTTAGAACTATCGAAAGAGTAACCCGTCGTTGTTCGGTCGAGGTCGAACTATTCTTTTTGGCGAAGACCCTTGGCCTTAAAGAATGTTATTTTGAACTTATCGAAATAGTAACCCGTCATCGTTCAATAGAGGTCGAACTCTTCTTTTTGGCGAAGTCCCCTGGGCTTAAAAGGTGTTATTTTGAACTTATCGAAATAGTAACTCGCCGTCGTTCTATCGAGGTCGAACTCTTCTTTTTGGCGAAGGCCTCTAGCCTTAAAGGGTGTTATTTCGAACATATCAAAATAGTAACCCGTCGTCGTTCGATCTAGGTCGAACTCTTATTTTTGGCGAAGGCCCCTGGTCTTAAAGGGTGTTATTTCGAACTTATCGAAATAGTAACCCGTCATCGTTCGATCGAGGTCGAACTCTACTTTTTGACGAAGTCCCCTGTCCTTAAACGGTGTTATTTCGAACTTATCGAAATAGTAACCCATTTTCGTTCGATCGAGGTCGAACTCTTCTTTTTGGCGAAGGCCCCTATCTTTCAAGGGTGTTATTTCGAACCTATCAAAATAGTAACCCGTCATCGTTCGATCGAGGTTGAACTCTATTTTTTGGCGAATTCCCCTGTCCTTAAAGGGTGTTATTTCAAACTTATCGAAATAGTAACCCATTTTCGTTCGATCGAGGTCGAACTCTTCTTTTTGGCGAAGGCCTCTGGCCTTAAAGGGTGTTATTTCGAACATATCAAAATAGTAACCCGTCGTCGTTCGATCGAGGTCGAACTCTTCTTTTTGGCGAAGGCCCCTGGTCTTAAAGGGTGTTATTTCGAACTTATCAAAATAGTAACCCGTCGTCGTTCGATTGAGGTCGTACTCTTTTTTTTTGGCGAAGGCCCCTGGCCTTAAAGGGTATTATTTCGATCTTATCAAAATAGTAACCTGTCATCGTTCGATGGAGGTCGAACTCTTCTTTTTGGCGAAGTCCCCTGGTCTTAAAAGGTGTTATTTTGAACTTATCAAAATAGTAACTCGTCGTCGTTCGATCGAGGTCGAACTCTTCTTTTTGGCGAAGGCCCCTAGCCTTAAAGGGTGTTATTTCGAACTTATCAAAATAGTAATCCATCATCGTTCGATAGAAGTCGAACTCTGCTTTTTGGAGAAGGCCCCTAGCCTTAAAGGGTGTTATTTTGAACTTATCGAAATAGTAACCCGTCATCGTTCGATGGAAGTCGAACTCTTCTTTTTGGCGAAGTCCCCTGGCCTTAAACGGTGTTATTTTGAACTTATCGAAATAGTAACTTGTCGTCGTTTGATCGAGGTCGAACTCTTCTTTTTGGCGAAGGCCCCTGGCCTTAAAGGGTGTTATTTCGAACTTATCAAAATAGTAACCCGTCGTCGTTCGATCGAGGTCGAACTCTTCTTTTTGGCGAAGGCCCCTGGTCTTAAAGGGTGTTATTTCGAACTTATCTAAATAGTAACCCATTATCGTTCGATCGCGGTCGTACTTTTTTTTTTTTTGGCGAAGGCCCCTGGCCTTAAAGGGTATTATTTCGAACTTATCGAAATAGTAACCCCTTATCGTTCGATCGAGGTCGAACTCTACTTTTTGGCGAAGTCCCTGTCCTTAAAGGGTGTTATTTCGAACTTATCGAAATAGTAACCCATTTTCGTTCGATCGAGGTCGAACTCTTCTTTTTGGCGAAGGCCCCTAGCTTTCAAGGGTGTTATTTCGAACTTATCGAAATAGTAACCCGTCATCGTTCGATCGAGTTCGAACTCTATTTTTTTGGCGATGTCCCCTGTACTTATAGGGTGTTATTTTGAACTTATCGAAATAGTAACCCATTTTCGTTCGATCGAGGTCGAACTCTTCTTTTTGGCGAAGGCCCGGACCTTAAAGGTTGGTACTTTAAATTTATCGAAATAGTAACCTGTCGTCGTTCGTTCGAGGTCAAACTCTTCTTTTTTGCAAAGGCCCCTAGCCTTAAAGGGTGTTATTTCGAACTTATCGAAATAGTAACACGTCGTCGTTCGATCGAGGTCGAACTCTTCTTTTTGGCGAAGGCCTCTGGCCTTAATAGGTGTTATTTCGAAATTATCAAAATAGTAACCCGTCGTCCTTCAATCGAGGTCGAACTCTTCTTTTAAGTGAAGGGCCATGGCCTTGAAGGGTGTTATTTCGAACTTATCAAAATAGTAACCGTCATCATTCAAACGAGGTCGAATTCTTCTCTTGGCGAAGGCCCCTGGCCTTAAAGGGTGTTATTTTGAACTTATCGAAATAGTAACCCACCATCGTTCGATCGAGGTCGAACTCTTCTGTTTGGCGAAGGCCCTTGGCCTTAAAGGGTGATATTTCGAACTTATCGCAATAGTAACCCGTCGTCGTTCAATCGAGGTTGAACTCTTTTTTTTGGCGAAGGCCCCTGGCCTTAAAGGATGTTATATTGAACTTATCAAAATAGTAACCCGTTGTCGTTCAATCGAAGTCGAACTCTTCTTTTTCGCAAAAGCCCCTGGCCTTAAAGGGTGTTATTTCGAACTTATCGAAATAGTAACCCGTTGTCGTTCGATCGAGGTCGAACTTTTCTTTTTGGCGAAGGCCTCTGGCGTTAAAGGGTGTTATTTCGAACTTAACAAAATAGTAACCCGTCAATGTTTGATCGAAGTCAAACTCTTTTTTTTGGTGAAGGCCCCTGGCCTTAAAGGTTGTTATTTCAAACTTATCGAAATAGTAACCCGTCTTCGTTCGATCGAGGTCGAACTCTTCATTTTAGTGAAGGCCCCTGGCCTTAAAGGGTGTTATTTTGAACTAATCGAAATAGTAACCTGTCGTCGTTCGATCGAGGTCGAACGCTTCTTTTTAGCGAAGGCCCTGGCATTAAAGGGTGTTATTTCGAACTTATCGAAATAGTAACCCGTCATCATTCGATCGATGTCGAACTCTTATTTTTGGTGAAGGCCCCTGGCCTTAAAGTGTGTAATTTCGAAATTATTGAAAAAGTAACCCGTCGTCGTTCGATCGAGGTCGAACTCGTCTTTTTGGTGAAGGCCCCTAGCCTTAAAGGGTGTTATTTCCAACGTATCGAAATAGTAACCCCTCGTCGTTCGAACGAAGTCTAAATCTTCTTTTTGGCAAAAGCCCTTGGCATGAAAGGGTGTTATTTCGAACTTATCGAAATATTAAGTCGCCGTCGTTCGATCGAGGTAGAACTTTTCTTTTTGGCGAAGGCCTCTGGCCTTAAAGGGTATTATTTCGAACTTAATAAAATAGTAACCCGTCAATGTTCGATCGAAGTCGAACTCTTTTTTTAACAAAATCCCCTAGCCTTAAAGGGTGTTATTTCGAACTTATCGAAATAGTAACCCATCGTCATTCGATCGAGGTGGAACTCTTCTTTATGGAGAAGGCCCCTAGCTTTCAAGGGTGTTATTTCGAACTATCAAAATAGTAACCCGTCGTCGTTCGATCGAGGTCGAACTCTTCTTTTTGGCGAAGACCCTTGGCCTTAAAGAGTGTTATTTTGAACATATCGAAATAGTAACCCGTCATCGTTGGATGGAGGTCGAACTCTTCTTTTTGGCGAAGTCCCCTGGCCTTAAAAGGCGTGATTTCGAACTGATCGAAATAGTAACACGTCGTCGTTCGATCGAGGTCGAACTCTTCTTTTTGGCGAAGGCCCTTGGCCTTAAAAGGTATTATTTCGAAATTATCAAAATAGTAACCTGTCGTCCTTCGATCGAGGTCGAACACTTCTTTTAGATGAAGGCCCATGGCCTTAAAGGGTGTTATTTCGAAATTATCAAAACAGTAACCGTCGTCATTAGAACGAGGTCGGACTCTTCTCTTGGCGAAGGCCCTTGGCCTTAAAGGGTGTTATTTTGAACTTATTGAAATAGTAACCCGCCGTCGTTCGATCGAGGTCGAACTCTTCTGTTTGGCGAGGGCCCTTGGCCTTAAAGGGTGATATTTAAAACTTATCGCAATAGTAATCCTTCGTCGTTCGATCGAGGTAGAACTTTTCTTTTTGGCGAAGGCCTCTGGCCTTAAAGGGTATTATTTCGAACTTAATGAAATAGTAACCCATCAATGTTCGATCGAAGTCGAACTCTTTTTTTGGCAAAAGCCCCTGGCCTTAAAGGGTGTTATTTCGAACTTTTCGAAATAGTAACCCATCGTCGTTCAATCAAGGTCGAACTCTTGTTTTTGGCGAAGGCCCTTGGCCTTAAAAGGTTTTATTTAGAACGTATAGAAATAGTAAACCATCGTCGTTCGATCGAGGTTGAACTCTTTTTTTTGCGAAGGCCCCTAGCTTTCAAGGGTGTTATTTCAAACTATCGAAATAGTAACCCGTCGTCGTTCGATCGAGGTCGAACTCTTCTTTTTGGCGAAGACCCTTGGCCTTAAAGAGTGTTATTTTGAACTTATCGAAATAGTAACCCGTCATCGTTCGATGGACGTCGAACTCTTCTTTTTGGTGAAGTCCCCTGGCCTTGAAAGGTGTTATTTCGAACTTGTCGAAATAGTAACTCGTCATCGTTCGATCGAGGTCGAACTCTTCTTTTTGGTGAAGGCCCCTGGCCTTAAAGGGTGTTATTTCGAACATATCAAAATAGTAACCTGTCGTCGTTCGATCGAGGTCGAACTCTTCTTTTTGGCGAAGACCCCTGATCTTAAAGGGTGTTATTTTGAACTTATCGAAATAGTAACCCGTCGTCGTTCGATTTAGGTCGTACTTTTTTTTGGCGAAGGCCCATGGCCTTAAAGGGTATTATTTCGAACTTATCGAAATAGTAACCCGTCATCGTTCGATCGAGGTCGAACTCTACTTTTTGGCGAAGTCCCCTATCCTTAAAGGGTGTTATTTCGAACTTATCTAAATAGTAACCCATTTTCGTTCGATCGAGGTCAAACTCTTCTTTTTGGTTAAGCCCCTGGCCTTAAAGGGTGTTATTTCGAAATTATCGAAAAAGTATCCCGTCGTCGTTCGATCGAGGTCGAACTCTTCTTTTTGGCTAAGGCCCTTAGCCTTAAAGGGTGTTATTTCCAACGTATCGAAATAGTAACCCGTCGTCGTTCGATCGAAGTCGAAATCTTCTTTTTGGCAAAAGCCCCTGGCCTTAAAGGGTGTTATTTCGAACTTATCGAAATAGTAAGCCGTCGTCGTTCGATCGAGGTAGAACTTTTCTTTTTGGCGAAGGCCTCTGGCCTTAAAGGGTATTTTTTCGAACTTAATGAAATAGTAACCCGTCAATGTTCGATCGAAGTCGAATTTTTTTTTTAACAAAATCCCCTGGACTTAAAGGGTGTTATTTCGAACTTATCGAAATAGTAACCCATCGTCGTTCGATCGAGGTCGAACTCTTCTTTTTGGCGAAGGCCCCTAGCTTTCAAGGGTGTTATTTCGAACTATCAAAATAGTAACCCGTCGTCGTTCGATCGAGGTCGAACTCTTCTTTTTGGCGAAGACCCTTGGCCTTAAAAGGTTTTATTTCGAACGTATAGAAATAGTAAACCATCGTCGTTCGATCTAGGTCGAACTCTTTTTTTTGCGAAGGCCCCTAGCTTTCAAGGGTGTTATTTTAAACTATCGAAATAGTAACCCGTGTCGTTCGATCGAGGTCGAACTCTTCGTTTTGGCGAAGACCCTTGGCCTTAAAGAGTGTTATTTTGAACTTATCGAAATAGTAACCTGTCATCGTTCGATGGACGTCGAACTCTTCTTTTTGGTTAAGTCCCCTGGCTTTAAAAGGTGTTATTTCGAACTTATCGAAATAGTAACTCGTCGTCGTTCGATCGAGGTCGAACTCTTCTTTTTGGTGAAGGCCCCTGGCCTTAAAGGGTGTTATTTCGAACATATCAAAATAGTAACCTGTCGTCGTTCGATCGAGGTCGAACTCTTCTTTTTGGCGAAGACCCCTGATCTTAAAGGGTGTTATTTTGAACTTATCGAAATAGTAACCCGTCGTCGTTCGATTTAGGTCGTACTTTTTTTTGGCGAAGGCCCCTGGCCTTAAAGGGTATTATTTCGAACTTATCGAAATAGTAACCCGTCATCGTTAGATCGAGGTCGAACTCTACTTTTTGGCGAAGTCCCTATCCTTAAAGGGTGTTATTTCGAACTTATCTAAATAGTAACCCATTTTCGTTCGATCGAGGTCAAACTCTTCTTTTTGGTGAAGCCCCTGGCCTTAAAGGGTGTTATTTCGAAATTATCGAAAAAGTATCCCGTCGTCGTTCGATCGAGGTCGAACTCTTCTTTTTGGCTAAGGCCCTTAGCCTTAAAGGGTGTTATTTCCAACGTATCGAAATAGTAACCCGTCGTCGTTCGATCGAAGTCGAAATCTTCTTTTTGGCAAAAGCCCCTGGCCTTAAAGGGTGTTATTTCGAACTTATCGAAATAGTAAGACGTCGTCGTTCGATCGAGGTAGAACTTTTCTTTTTGGCGAAGGCCTCTGGCCTTAAAGGGTATTTTTTCGAACTTAATGAAATAGTAACCCGTCAATGTTCGATCGAAGTCGAACTTTTTTTTTAACAAAATCCCCTGGACTTAAAGGGTGTTATTTCGAACTTATCGAAATAGTAACCCATCGTCGTTCGATCGAGGTCGAACTCTTCTTTTTGGCGAAGGCCCCTAGCTTTCAAGGTTGTTATTTCGAACTATCAAAATAGTAACCCGTCGTCGTTCGATCGAGGTCGAACTCTTCTTTTTGGCGAAGACCCTTGGCCTTAAAGAATGTTATTTTGAACTTATCGAAATAGTAACCCGTCATCATTCGATGGAGGTCGAACTCTTCTTTTTGGCGAAGTCCCCTGGCATTAAAAGTTGTTATTTTGAACTTATTGAAATAGTAACTCGTCATCGTTCTATCGAGGTCCAACTCTTCTTTTTGGCGATGGCCCCTAGCCTTAAAGGGTGTTATTTCGAACATATCAAAATAGTAATCCGTCGTCGTTCGATCGAGGTCTAACTCTTATTTTTGGCGAAGGCCCCTGGTCTTAAAGGGTGTTATTTCGAACTTTTCCAAATAGTAACCCGTCGTCGTTCGATTGAGGTCGTACTCTTTTTTTTGGAGAAGGCCCCTGACCTTAAAGGGTATTATTTCGAACTTATCGAAATAGTAACCGTTGTCGTTCGATCGAGGTCGAACTCTACTTTTTGGCGAAGTCCCCTGTCCTTAAAGGGTGTTATTTCGAACTTATCGAAATAGTAACCCATTTTCTTTCGATTGAGGTCGAACTCTTCTTTTTGGCGAAGGCCCGGGCCTTAAAGGGTGTTACTTCGAACTTATCGAAATAGTAACCCGTCGTCATTCGTTCGAGGTCGAACTTTTCTTTTTTGTGAAGGCCTCTGGCCTTAAAGGGTGTTATTTCGAACTTATCGAAATAGTAACACGTCGATCTTCGATCGAGGTCGAACTCTTCTTTTTCGCGAAGGCCCCTGGCCTTAAAAGGTATTATTTCGAAATTATCAAAATAGTAACTCGTCATCGTTCGATAGAAGTCGAACTCTGCTTTTTGGAGATGGCCCCTGGCCTTAAAGGGTGTTATTTTGAACTTATCGAAATAGTAACCCGTCATCGTTTGATGGAGGTCGAACTCTTCTTTTTGGCGAAGTCCCCTGGCCTTAAAAGGTGTTATTTTGAACTTATCGAAATAGTAACTCGTCGTCGTTTGATCGAGGTCGAACTCTTCTTTTTGGCGTAGGCCCCTGGCCTTAAAGGGTGTTATTTCGAACTTATCAAAATAGTAACCCGTCGTCGTTCGATCGAGGTCAAACTCTTCTTTTTGGCGAAGGCCCCTGGTCTTAAAGGGTGTTATTTCGAACTTATCGAAATAGTAACCCATCGTCGTTCGATCGAAGTCGTACTCTTTTTTTTGGCGAAGGCCCCTGGCCTTAAAGGGTATTATTTCGAACTTATCGAAATAGTAACCCGTCATCGTTCGATCGAGGTCGAATTCTACTTTTTGGCGAAGTCCCCTGTCCTTAAAGGGTGTTATTTCGAACTTATCGAAATAGTAACCTATTTTCGTTCGATCGAGGTTGAACTCTTCTTTTTGGCGAAGGCCCGGGCCTTAAAGGGTGTTACTTCGAACTTATCGAAATAGTAACCTGTCGTAGTTCGTTTGAGGTCAAACTCTTCTTTTTAGCTAAGGCCCCTAGCCTTAAATGGTGTTATTTCGAACTTATCGAAATAGTAACACGTCGATCTTCGATCGAGGTCGAACTCTTCTTTTTCGCGAAGGCCCCTGGCCTTAAAAGGTATTATTTCGAAATTATCAAAATAGTAACCCGTGGTCCTTCGATCGAGGTCGAACTCTTCTTTTAGGTAAAGGCCCATGGCCTTAAAGGGTGTTATTTCGAACTTATCAAAACAGTAACCGTCGTCATTCGAACGAGGTCGAACTCTTCTCTTGGCGAAGGCCCTTGGCCTTAAAGGGTGTTATTTTGAACTTATCGAAATAGTAACCCGCCGTCATTCGATCGAGGTCGAACTCTTCTGTTTGACGAAGGCCCTTGTCTTTAAAGGGTGATATTTCGAACTTATCGCAATAGTAACCCGTCGTCGTTCAATCGAGGTTGAACTCTTTTTTTCGGCGAAGGCCCCTGGACTTAAAGGATGTTATATTGAACTTATCGAAATAGTAAACCTTCGTCGTTCGATCGAGGTCGGACTTTTCTTTTTGGCGAAGGCCTCTGGCCTTAAAGGGTGTTATTTAGAACTTAACAAAATAGTAACCCGTCAATGTTTGATCGAAGTCGAACTCTTTTTTTGGCGAAGGCCCCTGGCCTTTAAGGGTATTATTTCAAACTTATCGAAATAGTAACCCGTCTTCGTTCGATCGAGGTCGAACTCTTCATTTTAGCGAAGGCCCCTGGTCTTAAAGTGTGTTATTTGGAACTAATTGAAATAGTAACCTGTCGTCATTCGATTGAGGTCGAACTCTTCTTTTTGGCGAAGGCCCCTGGCATTAAAGGGTTTTATTTCGAACTTATCGAAATAGTAACCCGTCATCATACGATCGAGGTCGAACTCTTATTTTTGCTGAAGGCCCCTGGCCTTAAAGGGTGTTATTTCGAAATTATCGAAAAAATAACCCGTCGTCGTTCGATAGAGGTCGAACTATTCTTTTTGGCGAAGGCCCCTAGCCTTAAAGGGTGTTATTTCCAACGTATCGAAATAGTAACCCGTCGTCGTTCGATCGAAGTCGAAATCTTCTTTTTGGCTAAAGCCCCTGGCCTTAAAGGGTGTTATTTCGAACTTATCGAAATAGTAAGCCGTCGTCGTTCGATCGAGTTAGAACTTTTCTTTTTGGCGAAGGCCTCTGGCCTTAAAGGGTATTATTTCGAACTTAATGAAATAGTAACCCATCAATGTTCGATCGAAGTCGAACTCTTTTTTTAACAAAAGTCCCTGGCCTTAAAGGGTGTTATTTCGAACTTATCGAAATAGTAACCCATCGTCGTTCAATCGAGGTCGAACTCTTCTTTTTGGCGAAGGCCCTTGGCATTAAAAGGTGTTATTTCGAACGTATAGAAATAGTAAACCAACGTCTTTCAATCGAGGTCGAACTCTACTTTTTGGCGAAGGCCCCTAGCTTTCAAGAGTGTTATTTCGAACTATCAAAATAGTAACCCGTCGTCGTTCGATCGAGGTCGAACTCTTCTTTTTGGCGAAGGCCCCTGGTCTTAAAGGGTGTTATTTCGAACTTATCAAAATAGTAACCCGTCGTCGTTCGATTGAGGTCGTACTTCTTTTTTGCGAAGGCCCCTGGCCTTAAAGGGTATTATTTCGAACTTATCGAAATAGTAACTCGTCATCGTTCGATCGAGGTCGAACTCTACTTTTTGTCGAAGTCCGCTGTCCTTAAAGGGTGTTATTTAGAACTTATCGAAATAGTAACCCATTTTCCTTCGATTGAGGTCGAACTCTTCTTTTTGGCGAAGGCCCGGGCCTTAAAAGGTGTTACTTCGAACTTATCGAAATAGTAACCCGTCGTCATTCAATCGAGGTCGAACTCTTCTTTTTGGCGAAGGCCCCTAGCCTTAAAGGGTGTTATTTCGAACTTATCGAAATAGTAACACGTCCTCGTTCGATCGAGGTCGAACTCTTCTTTTTGGTGAAGGCCCCTGGCCTTAAAGGGTGTTATTTCGAACTTATCGAAATAGTAACCCGTCATCGTTCGATGGAGGTCGAACTCTTATTTTTGGCGAAGTCCCCTGGCCTTAAAGGGTGTTATTTCGAACTCATCGAAATAGTAACACGTCGTCGTTCGATCGAGGTCGAGCTCTTCTTTTTGGCGAAGGCCCCTGGCCTTAAAAGGTATTATTTCGAAATTATCAAAATAGTAACCCGTCGTCCTTCGATCGAGGTCAAACTCTTCTTTTAGGTGAAGGCCCATGGCCTTAAAGGGTGTTATTTCGAACTTATCAAAACAGTAACCGTCGTCATTCGAACGAGGTCGAACTCTTCTCTTGGCGAAGGCCCTTGGCCTTAAAGGGTGTTATTTTGAACTTATCGAAATAGTAACCCGCCTTCGTTCGATCGAGGGCGAACTCTTCTGTTTGGCGAAGGCCCTTGGCCTTAAAGGGTGATATATCGAACTTATCGCAATAGTAACCCGTCGTCGTTCAATCGAGGTTGAACTCATTTTTTCGGCGAAGGCCCCTGGCCTTTAAGGATGTTATATTGAACTTATTGAAATAGTAACCCGTCGTCGTTCGATCGAGGTCGAACTTTTCTTTTTGGCGAAGGCCTCTGGCCTTAAAGGGTGTTATTTCAAACTTATCAAAATAGTAACTTATCATCGTTCGATAGAAGTCGAACTTTGCTTTTTGGAGAAGGCTCCTAGCCTTAAAGGGTGTTATTTTGAACTTATCGAAATAGTAACCCGTCATCCTTCGATGGAGGTCGAACTCTTATTTTTGGCGAAGTCCCCTGGCCTTAAAATGTGTTATTTTGAACTTATCGAAATAGTAAACCGTCGTCGTTCGATCGAGGTCGGACTTTTCTTTTTGGCGAAGGCCTCTGGCCTTAAAGGGTGTTATTTAGAACGTAACAAAATAGTAACCCGTCAATGTTTGATCGAAGTCGAACTCTTTTTTTTGGCGAAGGCCCCTGGCCTTAAAGGGTATTATTTCAAACTTATCGAAATAGTAACCCGTCTTCGTTCGATCGAGGTCGAACTCTTCATTTTAGCGAAGGCCCCTGGCCTTAAAGTGTGTTATTTGGAACTAATTGAAATAGTAACCTGTCGTCATTCGATCGAGGTCGAACTCTTCTTTTTGGCGAAGGCCCCTGGCATTAAAGGGTTTTATTTCGAACTTATCGAAATAGTAACCCATCATCATACGATCGAGGTCGAACTCTTATTTTTGGTGAAGGCCCCTGGCCTTAAAGGGTGTTATTTCGAAATTATCGAAAAAGTAACCCGTCGTCGTTCGATCGAGGTCGAACTCTTCTTTTTGGCGAAGGCCCCTAGCCTTAAAGGGTGTTATTTCCAACGTATCGAAATAGTAACCCGTCGTCGTTCGATCGAAGTCGAAATCTTCTCTTTGGCTAAAGCCCCTGGCCTTAAAGGGTGTTATTTCGAACTTATCGAAATATTAACCCGTAGTCGTTCGATCAAGGTCGAACTCTTCTTTTTGGCGAAGGCCCCTAGCCTTCAAGGGTGTTATTTCGAACTTATCGAAATAGTAATCCGTCGTCGTTCGATCGAGGTCGAACTCTTCTTTTTGGCGAAGTCCCCTGGCCTTAAAGGGTGTTATTTCGAACTTATCGAAATAGTAAGCCGTCGTCGTTCGATCGAGGTAGAACTTTTCTTTTTGGCGAAGGCCTCTGGCCTTAAAGGGTATTATTTCAAACTTAATGAAATAGTAACCCATCAATGTTCGATCGAAGTCGAACTCTTTTTTTAACAAAAGTCCCTGGCCTTAAAGGGTGTTATTTCGAACTTATCGAAATAGTATCCCATCGTCGTTCAATCGAGGTCGAACTCTTCTTTTTGGCGAAGGCCCTTGGCATTAAAAGGTGTTATTTCAAACGTATAGAAATAGTAAACCAACGTCTTTCGATCGAGGTCGAACTCTTCTTTTTGGCGAAGGCCCCTAGCTTTCAAGAGTGTTATTTCGAACTATCAAAATAGTAACCCGTCGTCGTTCGATCGAGGTCGAACTCTTCTTTTTGACGAAGACCCTTGGCCTTAAAGAGTGTTATTTTGAACTTATCGAAATAGTAACCCGCCGTCATTCGATCGAGGTCGAACTCTTCTGTTTGACGAAGGCCCTTGTCTTTAAAGGGTGATATTTCGAACTTATCGCAATAGTAACCCGTCGTCGTTCAATCGAGGTTGAACTCTTTTTTTCGGCGATGGCCCCTGGACTTAAAGGATGTTATATTGAACTTATCGAAATAGTAAACCTTCGTCGTTCGATCGAGGTCGGACTTTTCTTTTTGGCGAAGGCCTCTGGCCTTAAAGGGTGTTATTTAGAACTTAACAAAATAGTAACCCGTCAATGATTGATCGAAGTCGAACTCTTTTTTTGGCGAAGGCCCCTGGCCTTTAAGGGTATTATTTCAAACTTATCGAAATAGTAACCCGTCTTCGTTCGATCGAGGTCGAACTCTTCATTTTAGCGAAGGCCCCTGGCCTTAAAGTGTGTTATTTGGAACTAATTGAAATAGTAACCTGTCGTCATTCGATTGAGGTCGAACTCTTCTTTTTGGCGAAGGCCCCTGGCATTAAAGGGTTTTATTTCGAACTTATCGAAATAGTAACCCGTCATCATACGATCGAGGTCGAACTCTTATTTTTGGTGAAGGCCCCTGGCCTTAAAGGGTGTTATTTCGAAATTATCGAAAAAATAACCCGTCGTCGTTCGATAGAGGTCGAACTATTCTTTTTGGCGAAGGCCCCTAGCCTTAAAGGGTGTTATTTCCAACGTATCGAAATAGTAACCCGTCGTCGTTCGATCGAAGTCGAAATCTTCTTTTTGGCTAAAGCCCCTGGCCTTAAAGGGTGTTATTTCGAACTTATCGAAATAGTAAGCCGTCGTCGTTCGATCGAGTTAGAACTTTTCTTTTTGGCGAAGGCCTCTGGCCTTAAAGGGTATTATTTCGAACTTAATGAAATAGTAACCCATCAATGTTCGATCGAAGTCGAACTCTTTTTTTAACAAAAGTCCCTGGCCTTAAAGGGTGTTATTTCGAACTTATCGAAATAGTAACCCATCGTCGTTCAATCGAGGTCGAACTCTTCTTTTTGGCGAAGGCCCTTGGCATTAAAAGGTGTTATTTCGAACGTATAGAAATAGTAAACCAACGTCTTTCAATCGAGGTCGAACTCTACTTTTTGGCGAAGGCCCCTAGCTTTCAAGAGTGTTATTTCGAACTATCAAAATAGTAACCCGTCGTCGTTCGATCGAGGTCGAACTCTTCTTTTTGGCGAAGGCCCCTGGTCTTAAAGGGTGTTATTTCGAACTTATCAAAATAGTAACCCGTCGTCGTTCGATTGAGGTCGTACTTCTTTTTTGCGAAGGCCCCTGGCCTTAAAGGGTATTATTTCGAACTTATCGAAATAGTAACTCGTCATCGTTCGATCGAGGTCGAACTCTACTTTTTGTCGAAGTCCCCTGTCCTTAAAGGGTGTTATTTAGAACTTATCGAAATAGTAACCCATTTTCCTTCGATTGAGGTCGAACTCTTCTTTTTGGCGAAGGCCCGGGCCTTAAAAGGTGTTACTTCGAACTTATCGAAATAGTAACCCGTCGTCATTCATTCGAGGTCGAACTCTTCTTTTTGGCGAAGGCCCCTAGCCTTAAAGGGTGTTATTTCGAACTTATCGAAATAGTAACACGTCCTCGTTCGATCGAGGTCGAACTCTTCTTTTTGGTGAAGGCCCCTGGCCTTAAAGGGTGTTATTTCGAACTTATCGAAATAGTAACCCGTCATCGTTCGATGGAGGTCGAACTCTTATTTTTGGCGAAGTCCCCTGGCCTTAAAGGGTGTTATTTCGAACTCATCGAAATAGTAACACGTCGTCGTTCGATCGAGGTCGAGCTCTTCTTTTTGGCGAAGGCCCCTGGCCTTAAAAGGTATTATTTCGAAATTATCAAAATAGTAACCCGTCGTCCTTCGATCGAGGTCAAACTCTTCTTTTAGGTGAAGGCCCATGGCCTTAAAGGGTGTTATTTCGAACTTATCAAAACAGTAACCGTCGTCATTCGAACGAGGTCGAACTCTTCTCTTGGCGAAGGCCCTTGGCCTTAAAGGGTGTTATTTTGAACTTATCGAAATAGTAACCCGCCTTCGTTCGATCGAGGGCGAACTCTTCTGTTTGGCGAAGGCCCTTGGCCTTAAAGGGTGATATATCGAACTTATCGCAATAGTAACCCGTCGTCGTTCAATCGAGGTTGAACTCATTTTTTCGGCGAAGGCCCCTGGCCTTAAAGGATGTTATATTGAACTTATTGAAATAGTAACCAGTCGTCGTTCGATCGAGGTCGAACTTTTCTTTTTGGCGAAGGCCTCTGGCCTTAAAGGGTGTTATTTCAAACTTATCAAAATAGTAACTTATCATCGTTCGATAGAAGTCGAACTTTGCTTTTTGGAGAAGGCTCCTAGCCTTAAAGGGTGTTATTTTGAACTTATCGAAATAGTAACCCGTCATCCTTCGATGGAGGTCGAACTCTTATTTTTGGCGAAGTCCCCTGGCCTTAAAATGTGTTATTTTGAACTTATCGAAATAGTAAACCGTCGTCGTTCGATCGAGGTCGGACTTTTCTTTTTGGCGAAGGCCTCTGGCCTTAAAGGGTGTTATTTAGAACGTAACAAAATAGTAACCCGTCAATGTTTGATCGAAGTCGAACTCTTTTTTTTGGCGAAGGCCCCTGGCCTTAAAGGGTATTATTTCAAACTTATCGAAATAGTAACCCGTCTTCGTTCGATCGAGGTCGAACTCTTCATTTTAGCGAAGGCCCCTGGCCTTAAAGTGTGTTATTTGGAACTAATTGAAATAGTAACCTGTCGTCATTCGATCGAGGTCGAACTCTTCTCTTTGGCGAAGGCCCCTGGCATTAAAGGGTTTTATTTCGAACTTATCGAAATAGTAACCCATCATCATACGATCGAGGTCGAACTCTTATTTTTGGTGAAGGCCCCTGGCCTTAAAGGGTGTTATTTCGAAATTATCGAAAAAGTAACCCGTCGTCGTTCGATCGAGGTCGAACTCTTCTTTTTGGCGAAGGCCCCTAGCCTTAAAGGGTGTTATTTCCAACGTATCGAAATAGTAACCCGTCGTCGTTCGATCGAAGTCGAAATCTTCTCTTTGGCTAAAGCCCCTGGCCTTAAAGGGTGTTATTTCGAACTTATCGAAATATTAACCCGTAGTCGTTCGATCAAGGTCGAACTCTTCTTTTTGGCGAAGGCCCCTAGCCTTCAAGGGTGTTATTTCGAACTTATCGAAATAGTAATCCGTCGTCGTTCGATCGAGGTCGAACTCTTCTTTTTGGCGAAGTCCCCTGGCCTTAAAGGGTGTTATTTCGAACTTATCGAAATAGTAAGCCGTCGTCGTTCGATCGAGGTAGAACTTTTCTTTTTGGCGAAGGCCTCTGGCCTTAAAGGGTATTATTTCAAACTTAATGAAATAGTAACCCATCAATGTTCGATCGAAGTCGAACTCTTTTTTTAACAAAAGTCCCTGGCCTTAAAGGGTGTTATTTCGAACTTATCGAAATAGTATCCCATCGTCGTTCAATCGAGGTCGAACTCTTCTTTTTGGCGAAGGCCCTTGGCATTAAAAGGTGTTATTTCAAACGTATAGAAATAGTAAACCAACGTCTTTCGATCGAGGTCGAAATCTTCTTTTTGGCGAAGGCCCCTAGCTTTCAAGAGTGTTATTTCGAACTATCAAAATAGTAACCCGTCGTCGTTCGATCGAGGTCGAACTCTTCTTTTTGACGAAGACCCTTGGCCTTAAAGAGTGTTATTTTGAACTTATCGAAATAGTAACCCGCCGTCATTCGATCGAGGTCGAACTCTTCTGTTTGACGAAGGCCCTTGTCTTTAAAGGGTGATATTTCGAACTTATCGCAATAGTAACCCGTCGTCGTTCAATCGAGGTTGAACTCTTTTTTTCGGCGAAGGCCCCTGGACTTAAAGGATGTTATATTGAACTTATCGAAATAGTAAACCTTCGTCGTTCGATCGAGGTCGGACTTTTCTTTTTGGCGAAGGCCTCTGGCCTTAAAGGGTGTTATTTAGAACTTAACAAAATAGTAACCCGTCAATGATTGATCGAAGTCGAACTCTTTTTTTGGCGAAGGCCCCTGGCCTTTAAGGGTATTATTTCAAACTTATCGAAATAGTAACCCGTCTTCGTTCGATCGAGGTCGAACTCTTCATTTTAGCGAAGGCCCCTGGCCTTAAAGTGTGTTATTTGGAACTAATTGAAATAGTAACCTGTCGTCATTCGATTGAGGTCGAACTCTTCTTTTTGGCGAAGGCCCCTGGCATTAAAGGGTTTTATTTCGAACTTATCGAAATAGTAACCCGTCATCATACGATCGAGGTCGAACTCTTATTTTTGGTGAAGGCCCCTGGCCTTAAAGGGTGTTATTTCGAAATTATCGAAAAAATAACCCGTCGTCGTTCGATAGAGGTCGAACTATTCTTTTTGGCGAAGGCCCCTAGCCTTAAAGGGTGTTATTTCCAACGTATCGAAATAGTAACCCGTCGTCGTTCGATCGAAGTCGAAATCTTCTTTTTGGCTAAAGCCCCTGGCCTTAAAGGGTGTTATTTCGAACTTATCGAAATAGTAAGCCGTCGTCGTTCGATCGAGTTAGAACTTTTCTTTTTGGCGAAGGCCTCTGGCCTTAAAGGGTATTATTTCGAACTTAATGAAATAGTAACCCATCAATGTTCGATCGAAGTCGAACTCTTTTTTTAACAAAAGTCCCTGGCCTTAAAGGGTGTTATTTCGAACTTATCGAAATAGTAACCCATCGTCGTTCAATCGAGGTCGAACTCTTCTTTTTGGCGAAGGCCCTTGGCATTAAAAGGTGTTATTTCGAACGTATAGAAATAGTAAACCAACGTCTTTCAATCGAGGTCGAACTCTACTTTTTGGCGAAGGCCCCTAGCTTTCAAGAGTGTTATTTCGAACTATCAAAATAGTAACCCGTCGTCGTTCGATCGAGGTCGAACTCTTCTCTTGGCGAAGGCCCTTGGCCTTAAAGGGTGTTATTTTGAACTTATCGAAATAGTAACCCGCCGTCGTTCGATCGAGGGCGAACTCTTCTGTTTGGCGAAGGCCCTTGGCCTTAAAGGGTGATATATCGAACTTATCGCAATAATAACCCGTCGTCGTTCGATGGAGGTCGAACTCTACTTTTTGGCAAAGTCCCCTAGCCTTAAAAGGTGTTATTTTGAACTTATCGAAATAGTAACTCGTCATCGTTCTATCGAGGTCGAACTCTTCTTTTTGGCGATGGCCCCTGGACTTAAAGGGTGTTATTTCGAACATATCAAAATAGTAATCCGTCGTCGTTCGATCGAGGTCGAACTCTTCTTTTTGGCGAAGGCCCCTGGTCTTAAAGGGTGTTATTTCGAACTTATCAAAATAGTAACCCGTCATCGTTCGATTGAGGTCGTACTCTTTTTTTTTGCGAAGGCCCCTGGCCTTAAAGGGTATTATTTTGAACTTATCGAAATAGTAACTCGTCATCGTTCGATCGAGGTCGAACTCTACTTTTTGTCGAAGTCCCCTGTCCTTAAAGGGTGTTATTTCGAACTTATCGAAATAGTAACACATCGTTGTTCGATCGAGGTCAAACTATTCTTTTTGACGAAGGCCCCTACCCTTAAAGAGTTATATTCCGAACTTATCGAAACAGTAACCCGTCGTCGTTCGATCGAAGTCGAAATCTTCTTTTTGGCTAAAGCCCCTGGCCTTAAAGGGTGTTATTTCGAACTTATCGAAATAGTAAGCCGTCGTCGTTCGATCGAGGTAGAACTTTTCTTTTTGGTGAAGGCCCCTGGCCTTAAAGGGTGTTATTTCGAACTTATCGAAATAGTAACCCGTCATCGTTCGATGGAGGTCGAACTCTTATTTTTGGCGAAGTCCCCTGGCCTTAAAATGTTTTATTTTGAACTTATTGAAATAGTAACTCGTCGTCGTTCCATCGAGGTTGAACTCTTCTTTTTGGCGAAGGCCCCTGGCCTTAAAGGGTGTTATTTCGAACTTATCAAAATAGTAACCAATCATCGTTCGCTAGAAGTCGAACTTTGCTTTTTGGAGAAGGCCCCTAGCCTTAAAGGGTGTTATTTTGAACTTATCTAAATAGTAACCCATCATCGTTTGATGGAGGTCGAACTCTTCTTTTTGGCGAAGTCCCCTGGCCTTAAAAGGTGTTATTTTGAACTTATCGAAATAGTAACTCGTCGTCGTTTGATCGAGGTCGAACTCTTCTTTTGGCGAAGGCCCCTGGCCTTAAAGGGTGTTATTTCGAACTTATCAAAATAGTAACTCGTCATCATTCGATCGAGGTCGAACTCTTCTTTTTGGCGAAGGCCCCTGGTCTTAAAGGGTGTTATTTCGAACTTATCGAAATAGTAACCCATCTTCGTTCGATCGAGGTCGTACTCATTTTTTTGGCGAAGGCCACTGGCCTTAAAGGGTATTATTTCGAACTTATCGAAATAGTAACCCGTCATCGTTCGATCGAGGTCGAACTCTACTTTTTGGCGAAGTCCCCTGTCCTTAAAGGGTGTTATTTCGAACCTATCGAAATAGTAACCCATTTTCGTTCGATCGAGGTCGAACTCTTCTTTTTGGCGAAGGCCCGGGACTTAAAGGGTGTTACTTCGAACTTATCGAAATAGTAACCTGTCGTCGTTCGTTTGAGGTCAAACACTTCTTTTTAGCAAAGGCACCTAGCCTTAAAGGGTGTTATTTCGAACTCATCGAAATAGTAACACGTCGTCGTTCGATCGAGGTCGAACTATTCTTTTTGGCAAAGGCCCCTGGCCTTAAAAGGTATTATTTCGAAATTATCAAAATAGTAACCCGTCGTCCTTCGATCGAGGTCAAACTCTTCTTTTAGGTGAAGGCCCATGGCCTTAAAGGGTGTTATTTCGAACTTATCAAAACAGTAACCGTCGTCATTCGAACGAGGTCGAACTCTTCTCTTGGCGAAGGCCCTTGGCCTTAAAGGGTGTTATTTTGAACTTATCGAAATAGTAACCCGCCGTCGTTCGATCGAGGGCGAACTCTTCTGTTTGGCGAAGGCCCTTGGCCTTAAAGGGTGATATATCGAACTTATCGCAATAATAACCCGTCGTCGTTCAATCGAGGTTGAACTCTTTTTTTCGGCGAAGGCCCCTGGCCTTAAAGGATGTTATATTGAACTTATCGAAATAGTAACCCGTCGTCGTTCGATCGAGGTCGAACTTTTCTTTTTGGCGAAGGCCTCTGGCCTTAAAGGGTGTTATTTCAAACTTATCAAAATAGTAACTTATCATCGTTCGATAGAAGTCGAACTTTGCTTTTTGGAGAAGGCCCCTAGCCTTAAAGGGTGTTATTTTGAACTTATCGAAATAGTAACTCGTCATCGTTCTATCGAGGTCGAACTCTTCTTTTTGGCGATGGCCCCTGGACTTAAAGGGTGTTATTTCGAACATATCAAAATAGTAATCCGTCGTCGTTCCATCGAGGTCGAACTCTTCTTTTTTGGCGAAGGCCCCTGGTCTTAAATGGTGTTATTTCGAACTTATCAAAATAGTAACCCGTCGTCGTTTGATCGAGGTCGAACTCTTCTTTTTGGAGAAGGCCCCTAGCCTTAAAGGGTGTTATTTCGAACTTATCGAAATAGTAACACATCATCGTTCGATCGAGGTCGAACTCTACTTTTTGGCGAAGGCCCCTAGCCTTAAAGGGTGTTATTTCGAACTTATCGAAATAGTAACCCGTCGTCGTTCGATCGAGGTCGAACTCTTCTTTTTGGCGAAGGCCCCTGGCCTTAAAGGGTTTTATTTCGAACTTATCGAAATAGTAACCCGTCGTCGTTTGATCGAGGTCGAAGTCTTCTTTTTGGCGAAGGCGCCTGGCCTTAAAGGGTGTTATTTCGAACTTATCGAAATAGTAACACATCGTTGTTCGATCGAGGTCAAACTATTCTTTTTGACGAAGGCCCCTACCCTTAAAGAGTTATATTTCGAACTTATCGAAACAGTAACCCGTCGTCGTTCGATCGAAGTCGAAATCTTCTTTTTGGCTAAAGCCCCTGGCCTTAAAGGGTGTTATTTCGAACTTATCGAAATAGTAAGCCGTCGTCGTTCGATCGAGGTAGAACTTTTCTTTTTGGCGAAGGCCTCTGGCCTTAAAGGGTATTATTTCGAACTTAATGAAATAGTAACCCATCAATGTTCGATCGAAGTCGAACTCTTTTTTTAACAAAAGTCCCTGGCCTTAAAGGGTGTTATTTCGAACTTATCGAAATAGTAACCCATCGTCGTTCAATCGAGGTCGAACTCTTCTTTTTGGCGAAGGCCCTTGGCATTAAAAGGTGTTATTTCAAACGTATAGAAATAGTAAACCAACGTCTTTCGATCGAGGTCGAACTCTTCTTTTTGGCGAAGGCCCCTAGCTTTCAAGAGTGTTATTTCGAACTATCGAAATAGTAACCCGTCGTCGTTCGATCGAGGTCGAACTCTTCTTTTTGACGAAGACCCTTGGCCTTAAAGAGTGTTATTTTGAACTTATCGAAATAGTAACCCGTCATCGTTCGATGGAGGTCGAACTCTACTTTTTGGCGAAGTCCCCTAGCCTTAAAATGTGTTATTTTGAACTTATCGAAATAGTAACTCGTCATCGTTCTATCGAGGTCGAACTCTTCTTTTTGGCGATGGCCCCTGGACTTAAAGGGTGTTATTTCGAACATATCAAAATAGTAATCCGTCGTCGTTCGATCGAGGTCGAACTCTTCTTTTTGGCGAAGGCCCCTGGTCTTAAAGGGTGTTATTTCGAACTTATCAAAATAGTAACCCGTCGTCGTTCGATTGAGGTCGTACTCTTTTTTTTGCGAAGGCCCTGGCCTTAAAGGGTATTATTTTGAACTTATCGAAATAGTAACTCGTCATCGTTCGATCGAGGTCGAACTCTACTTTTTGTCGAAGCCCCCTGTCCTTAAAGGTTGTTATTTCGAACTTATCGAAATAGTAACCCATTTTCCTTCGATTGAGGTCGAACTCTTCTTTTTGGCGAAGGCCCGGGCCTTAAAAGGTGTTACTTCGAACTTATCAAAATAGTAACCCGTCGTCATTCATTCGAGGTCGAACTCTTCTTTTTGGCGAAGGCCCCTAGCCTTAAACGGTGTTATTTCGAACTTATCGAAATAGTAACACGTCCTCGTTCGATCGAGGTCGAACTCTTCTTTTTGGTGAAGGCCCCTGGCCTTAAAGGGTGTTATTTCAAACTTATCGAAATAGTAACCCGTCATCGTTCGATGGAGGTCGAACTCTTATTTTTGGCGAAGTCCCCTGGCCTTAAAATGTTTTATTTTGAACTTATTGAAATAGTAACTCGTCGTCGTTCCATCGAGGTTGAACTCTTCTTTTTGGCGAAGGCCCCTGGCCTTAAAGGGTGTTATTTCGAACTTATCAAAATAGTAACCCATCATCGTTCGCTAGAAGTCGAACTTTGCTTTTTGGAGAAGGCCCTTAGCCTTAAAGGGTGTTATTTTGAACTTATCGAAATAGTAACCCATCATCGTTTGATGGAGGTCGAACTCTTCTTTTTGGCGAAGTCCCCTGGCCTTAAAAGGTGTTATTTTGAACTTATCGAAATAGTAACTCGTCGTCGTTTGATAGAGGTCGAACTCTTCTTTTTGGCGAAGGCCCCTGGCCTTAAAGGGTGTTATTTCGAGCTTATCAAAATAGTAACTCGTCATCATTCGATCAAGGTCGAACTCTTCTTTTTGGCGAAGGCCCCTGGTCTTAAAGGGTGTTATTTCGAACTTATCGAAATAGTAACCCATCTTCGTTCGATCGAGGTCGTACTCATTTTTTTGGCGAAGGCCACTGGCCTTAAAGGGTATTATTTCGAACTTATCGAAATAGTAACCCGTCATCGTTCGATCGAGGTCGAACTCTACTTTTTGGCGAAGTCCCCTGTCCTTAAAAGGTGTTATTTCGAACTTATCGAAATAGTAACCCATTTTCGTTCGATCGAGGTCGAACTCTTCTTTTTGGCGAAGGCCCGGGACTTAAAGGGTGTTACTTCGAACTTATCGAAATAGTAACCTGTCGTCGTTCGTTTGAGGTCAAACACTTCTTTTTAGCAAAGGCCCCTAGCCTTAAAGGGTGTTATTTCGAACTCATCGAAATAGTAACACGTCGTCGTTCGATCGAGGTCGAACTCTTCTTTTTGGCGAAGGCCCCTGGCCTTAAAAGGTATTATTTCGAAATTATCAAAATAGTAACCCGTCGTCCTTCGATCGAGGTCAAACTCTTCTTTTAGGTGAAGGCCTATGGCCTTAAAGGGTGTTATTTCGAACTTATCAAAACAGTAACCGTCGTCATTCGAACGAGGTCGAACTCTTCTCTTGGCGAAGGCCCTTGGCCTTAAAGGGTGTTATTTTGAACTTATCGAAATAGTAACCCGCCGTCGTTCGATCGAGGTCGAACTCTTCTGTTTGGCGAAGGCCCTTGGCCTTAAAGGGTGATATATCGAACTTATCGCAATAATAACCCGTCGTCGTTCAATCGAGGTTGAAATCTTTTTTTCGGCGAAGGCCCCTGGCCTTAAAGGATGTTATATTGAACTTATCGAAATAGTAACCCGTCGTTGTTCGATCGAGGTCGAACTTTTCTTTTTGGCGAAGGCCTCTGGCCTTAAAGGGTGTTATTTCAAACTTATCAAAATAGTAACTTATCATCGTTCGATAGAAGTCGAACTTTGCTTTTTGGAGAAGGCCCCTAGCCTTAAAGGGTGTTATTTTGAACTTATCGAAATAGTAACTCGTCATCGTTCTATCGAGGTCGAACTCTTCTTTTTGGCGATGGCCCCTGGACTTAAAGGGTGTTATTTCGAACATATCAAAATAGTAATCCGTCGTCGTTCCATCGAGGTCGAACTCTTCTTTTTGGCGAAGGCCCCTGGTCTTAAAGGGTGTTATTTCGAACTTATCAAAATAGTAACCCGTCGTCGTTTGATCGAGGTCGAACTCTTCTTTTTGGAGAAGGCCCCTAGCCTTAAAGGGTGTTATTTCGAACTTATCGAAATAGTAACATATCATCGTTCGATCGAGGTCGAACTCTACTTTTTGGCGAAGGCCCCTAGCCTTAAAGGGTGTTATTTCGAACTTATCGAAATAGTAACCCGTCGTCGTTCGATCGAGGTCGAACTCTTCTTTTTGGCGAAGGCCCCTGGCCTTAACGGGTTTTATTTCGAACTTATCGAAATAGTAACCCGTCGTCGTTTGATCGAGGTCGAACTCTTCTTTTTGGCGAAGACGCCTGGCCTTAAAGGGTGTTATTTCGAACATATCGAAATAGTAACACATCGTTGTTCGATCGAGGTAAAACTATTCTTTTTGACGAAGGCCCCTACCCTTAAAGAGTTATATTTCGAACTTATCGAAACAGTAACCCGTCGTCGTTCGATCGAAGTCGAAATCTTCTTTTTGGCTAAAGCCCCTGGCCTTAAAGGGTGTTATTTCGAACTTATCGAAATAGTAAGCCGTCGTCGTTCGATCGAGGTAGAACTTTTCTTTTTGGCGAAGGCCTTTGGCCTTAAAGGGTATTATTTCGAAATTAATGAAATAGTAACCCATCAATGTTCGATCGAAGTCGAACTCTTTTTTTAACAAAAGTCCCTGGCCTTAAAGGGTGTTATTTCGAACTTATCGAAATAGTAACCCATCGTCGTTCAATCGAGGTCGAACTCTTCTTTTTGGCGAAGGCCCTTGGCATTAAAAGGTGTTATTTCAAACGTATAGAAATAGAAAACCAACGTCTTTCGATCGAGGTCGAACTCTTCTTTTTGGCGAAGGCCCCTAGCTTTCAAGAGTGTTATTTCGAACTATCGAAATAGTAACCCGTCGTCGTTCGATCGAGGTCGAACTCTTCTTTTTGACGAAGACCCTTGGCCTTAAAGAGTGTTATTTTGAACTTATCGAAATAGTAACCCGTCATCGTTCGATGGAGGTCGAACTCTACTTTTTGGCGAAGTCCCCTAGCCTTAAAAGGTGTTATTTTGAACTTATCGAAATAGTAACTCATCATCGTTCTATCGAGGTCGAACTCTTCTTTTTAGCGATGGCCCCTGGACTTAAAGGGTGTTATTTCGAACATATCAAAATAGTAATTCGTCGTCGTTCGATCGAGGTCGAACTCTTCTTTTTGGCGAAGGCCCCTGGTCTTAAAGGGTGTTATTTCGAACTTATCAAAATAGTAACCCGTCGTCGTTCGATTGAGGTCGTACTCTTTTTTTTCTCGAAGGCCCCTGGCCTTAAAGGGTATTATTTCGAACTTATCGAAATAGTAACTCATCATCGTTCGATCGAGGTCGAACTCTACTTTTTGTCGAAGTCCCCTGTCCTTAAAGGGTGTTATTTCGAACTTATCAAAATAGTAACCCATTTTCCTTCGATTGAGGTCGAACTCTTCTTTTTGGCGAAGGCCCGAGCCTTAAAAGGTGTTACTTCGAACTTATCGAAATAGTAACCCGTCGTCATTCATTCGAGGTCGAACTCTTCTTTTTGGCGAAGGCCCCTAGCCTTAAAGGGTGTTATTTCGAACTTATCGAAATAGTAACACGTCCTCGTTCGATCGAGGTCGAACTCTTCTTTTTGGTGAAGGCCCCTGGCCTTAAAGGGTGTTATTTCGAACTTATCGAAATAGTAACCCGTCATCGTTCGATGGAGGTCGAACTCTTATTTTTGGCGAAGTCCCCTGGCCTTAAAATGTTTTATTTTGAAATTATTGAAATAGTAACTCGTCGTCGTTCCATCGAGGTTGAACTCTTCTTTTTGGCGAAGGCCCCTGGTCTTAAAGGGTGTTATTTCGAACTTATCAAAATAGTAACCCATCATCGTTCGCTAGAAGTCGAACTTTGCTTTTTGGAGAAGGCCCCTAGCCTTAAAGGGTGTTATTTTGAACTTATCGAAATAGTAACCCATCATCGTTTGATGGAGGTCGAACTCTTCTTTTTGGCGAAGTCCCCTGGCCTTAAAAGGTGTTATTTTGAACTTATCGAAATAGTAACTCGTCGTCGTTTGATCGAGGTCAAACTCTTCTTTTTGGCGAAGGCCCCTGGCCTTAAAGGGTGTTATTTCGAACTTATCAAAATAGTAACTCGTCATCATTCGATCGAGGTCGAACTCTTCTTTTTGGCGAAGGCCCCTGGTCTTAAAGGGTGTTATTTCGAACTTATCGAAATAGTAACCCATCTTCGTTCGATCGAGGTCGTACTCATTTTTTTGGCGAAGGCCACTGGCCTTAAAGGGTATTATTTCGAACTTATCGGAATAGTAACCCGTCATCGTTCGATGGAGGTCGAACTCTTCTTTTTGGCGAAGTCCCCTGGCCTTAAAAGGTGTTATTTCGAACTTATCGAAATAGTAACCCGTTGACGTTCGATCGAGGTCGAACTCTTCTTTTTGGCAAAGGCCCCTGGCCTTAATGGGTGGTATTTCGAACTTATCGAAATAGTAACCCGTCGTCGTTTGATCGAGGTCGAACTCTTCTTTTTGGCGAAGGCGCCTGGCCTTAAAGGGTGTTATTTCGAACTTATCGAAATAGTAACACATCGTTGTTCGATCGAGGTAAAACTCTTATTTTTGACGAAGGCACATAACCTTAAAGGGTGTTATTTCGAACTTATCGAAATACTAACCGTCGTCGTTCGATCGAGGTCGAACTCTTCTTTTTGGCGAAGGCCCTTGGCCGTAAAGGGTGTTATTTCGAACTTAACGAAATAGAAACCCGTTGTCGTTCGATCCAGGTCGAACTCTTCTTTTGGCGAAGGCCTATGCCTTAAAGGGTGTTATTTCGAACTTATCGAAATAGTAACCTTCCGACGTTCGATCGAGGTCGAACTCTTCTGTTTGGCGAAGGCCCTTGGCCTTAAAGGGTGATATGTCAAACTTATCGCAATAGTAACCCGTCGTCGTTCAATCGAGGCCGAACTCTTTTTTTTCGGCGAAGGCCCCTGGCCTTAAAAGGTATTATTTCGAAATTATCAAAATAGTAACCCGTCGTCCTTCGATCGAGGTCAAACTCTTCTTTTAGGTGAAGGCCCATGGCCTTAAAGGGTGTTATTTCGAACTTATCAAAACAGTAACCGTCGTCATTTGAACGAGGTCGAACTCTTCTCTTGGCGAAGGCCCTTGGCCTTAAAGGGTGTTATTTTGAACTTATCGAAATAGTAACCCGCCGTCATTCGATCGAGGGCGAACTCTTCTGTTTGGCGAAGGCCCTTGGCCTTAAAGGGTGATATATCGAACTTATCGCAATAATAACCCGTCGTCGTTCAATCGAGGTTGAACTCTTTTTTTCGGCGAAGGCCCCTGGCCTTAAAGGATGTTATATTGAACTTATCGAAATAGTAACCCGTCGTCGTTCGATCGAGGTCGAACTTTTCTTTTTGGCGAAGGCCTCTGGCCTTAAAGGGTGTTATTTCGAACTTATCAAAATAGTAACTTATCATCGTTCGATAGAGGTCGAACTTTGCTTTTTGGAGAAGGCCCCTAGCCTTAAAGGGTGTTATTTTGAACTTATCGAAATAGTAACTCGTCATCGTTCTATCGAGGTCGAACTCTTCTTTTTGGCGATGACCCCTGGACTTAAAGGGTGTTATTTCGAACATATTAAAATAGTAATCCGTCGTCGTTCCATCGAGGTCGAACTCTTCTTTTTGGCGAAGGCCCCTGGTCTTAAAGGGTGTTATTTCGAACTTATCAAAATAGTAACCCGTCGTCGTTTGATCGAGGTCGAACTCTTCTTTTTGGAGAAGGCCCCTAGCCTTAAAGGGTGTTATTTCGAACTTATCGAAATAGTAACACATCATCGTTCGATCGAGGTCGAACTCTACTTTTTGGCGAAGGCCCCTAGCCTTAAAGGGTGTTATTTCGAACTTATCGAATTAGTAACCCGTCGTCGTTCGATCGAGGTCGAACTCTTCTTTTTGGCGAAGGCCCCTGGCCTTAAAGGGTTTTATTTCGAACTTATCGAAATAGTAACCCGTCGTCGTTTGATCGAGGTCGAACTCTTCTTTTTGGCGAAGGCGCCTGGCCTTAAAGGGTGTTATTTCGAACTTATCGAAATAGTAACACATCGTTGTTCGATCGAGGTCAAACTATTCTTTTTGACGAAGGCCCCTACCCTTAAAGAGTTATATTTCGAACTTATCGAAACAGTAACCCGTCGTCGTTCGATCGAGGTCGAACTCTTCTTTTGGCGAAGTCCCCTGGCCTTAAAGGGTGTTATTTCGAACTTATCGAAATAGTAACCCGTTGACGTTCGATCGAGGTCGAACTCTTCTTTTTGGCAAAGGCCCCTGGCCTTAATGGGTGGTATTTCGAACTTATCGAAATAGTAACCCGTCGTCGTTTGATCGAGGTCGAACTCTTCTTTTTGGCGAAGGCGCCTGGCCTTAAAGGGTGTTATTTCGAACTTATCGAAATAGTAACACATCGTTGTTCGATCGAGGTCAAACTCTTATTTTTGACGAAGGCCCATAACCTTAAAGGGTGTTATTTCGAACTTATCGAAATACTAACCGTCGTCGTTCGATCGAGGTCGAACTCTTCTTTTTGGCGAAGGCCCTTGGCCGTAAAGGGTGTTATTTCGAACTTAACGAAATAGAAACCCGTTGTCGTTCGATCTAGGTCGAACTCTTCTTTTGGCGAAGGCCTATGCCTTAAAGGGTGTTATTTCGAACTTATCGAAATAGTAACCCTCCGACGTTCGATCGAGGTCGAACTCTTCTGTTTGGCGAAGGCCCTTGGCCTTAAAGGGTGATATGTCAAACTTATCGCAATAGTAACCCGTCGTCGTTCAATCGAGGCCGAACTCTTTTTTTTCGGCGAAGGCCCCTGGCCTTAAAAGGTATTATTTCGAAATTATCAAAATAGTAACCCGTCGTCCTTCGATCGAGGTCAAACTCTTCTTTTAGGTGAAGGCCCATGGCCTTAAAGGGTGTTATTTCGAACTTATCAAAACAGTAACCGTCGTCATTCGAACGAGGTCGAACTCTTCTCTTGGCGAAGGCCCTTGGCCTTAAAGGGTGTTATTTTGAACTTATCGAAATAGTAACCCGCCGTCGTTCGATCGAGGGCGAACTCTTCTGTTTGGCGAAGGCCCTTGGCCTTAAAGGGTGATATATCGAACTTATCGCAATAATAACCCGTCGTCGTTCAATCGAGGTTGAACTCTTTTTTTCGGCGAAGGCCCCTGGCCTTAAAGGATGTTATATTGAACTTATCGAAATAGTAACCCGTCGTCGTTCGATCGAGGTCGAACTTTTCTTTTTGGCGAAGGCCTCTGGCCTTAAAGGGTGTTATTTCAAACTTATCAAAATAGTAACTTATCATCGTTCGATAGAAGTCGAACTTTGCTTTTTGGAGAAGGCCCCTAGCCTTAAAGGGTGTTATTTTGAACTTATCGAAATAGTAACTCGTCATCGTTCTATCGAGGTCGAACTCTTCTTTTTGGCGATGGCCCCTGGACTTAAAGGGTGTTATTTCGAACATATCAAAATAGTAATCCGTCGTCGTTCCATCGAGGTCGAACTCTTCTTTTTGGCGAAGGCCCCTGGTCTTAAAGGGTGTTATTTCGAACTTATCAAAATAGTAACCCGTCGTCGTTTGATCGAGGTCGAACTCTTCTTTTTGGAGAAGGCCCCTAGCCTTAAAGGGTGTTATTTCGAACTTATCGAAATAGCAACACATCATCGTTCGATCGAGGTCGAACTCTACTTTTTGGCGAAGGCCCCTAGCCTTAAAGGGTGTTATTTCGAACTTATCGAAATAGTAACCCGTCGTCGTTCGATCGAGGTCGAACTCTTCTTTTTGGCGAAGGCCCCTGGCCTTAAAGGGTTTTATTTCGAACTTATCGAAATAGTAACCCGTCGTCGTTTGATCGAGGTCGAACTCTTCTTTTTGGCGAAGGCGCCTGGCCTTAAAGGGTGTTATTTCGAACTTATCGAAATAGTAACACATCGTTGTTCGATCGAGGTCAAACTCTTATTTTTGACGAAGGCCCATAACCTTAAAGGGTGTTATTTCGAACTTATCGAAATAGTAATCGTCGTCGTTCGATCGAGGTCGAACTCTTCTTTTTGGCGAAGGCCCTTGGCCGTAAAGGGTGTTATTTCGAACTTAACGAAATAGAAACCCGTTGTCGTTCGATCCAGGTCGAACTCTTCTTTTGGCGAAGGCCTATGCCTTAAAGGGTGTTATTTCGAACTTATCGAAATAGTAACCCTCCGACGTTCGATCGAGGTCGAACTCATCTGTTTGGCGAAGGACCTTGGCCTTCAAGGGTGATATGTCAAACTTATCGCAATAGTAACCCGTCGTCGTTCAATCGAGGCCGAACTCTTTTTTTCGGCGAAGGCCCCTGGCCTTAAAGGGAGTTATATCGAACTTATCGAAATAGTAACCCATCGTAGTTTGATCGAGGCCGAACTCTTTTTTTTTGGTGAAGGCCCCTGGACTTAAAGGGTTATATTTCGAACTTATCGAAATAGTAACTGTCCTCGTTCAATCGAGGTTGAACTATTCTTTTTAGCGAAGTCCCCTGGCCTTAAAGGGTGTTATTTCGAACTTATCGAAATAGTAACCCGTCGTCGTTCGATTGAGGTCGAACTCTACTTTTTGGCGAAGGCCCCTGGCCTTAAAGGGTGTTATTTCGAACTTATCGAAATAGTAATCCATCATTGTTCGATCGAGGTCGAACTCTTCTTTTTGGCGAAGTCCCCTGGCCTTAAAGGGTGTTATTTCGAACTTATCGAAATAGTAACCCGTTGTCGTTCGATCGAGGTCGAACTCTTCTTTTGGCAAAGGCCCCTGGACTTAAAGGGTGTTATTTCGAATTTATTGAAATAGTAACCCGTCGTCGTTTGATCAAGATCGAACTCTTCTTTTTGGCGAAGGCCCCTGGCCTTAAATGTTGTTATTTTGAACTTATCGAAATAGTAACCCGTCGTCATTGTATCGAGGTCGAACTCTTCTCTTTTGTGAAGGCCCCTGGACTTCAAGGGTGTTATTTAGAACTTATCGAAATAGTAACCCATCGTCGTTCGATCGAGGTCGAACTCTTCTTTTTGGCGAAGGCCCGGGCCTTAAAGGGTGTTACTTCGAACTTATCGAAATTGTAACCTGTCGTCGTTCGTTCGAGGTTGAACTCTTCTTTATGGCGAAGGCCCCTAGCCTTAAAGGGTGTTATTTCGAACTTATCGAAATAGTAACACGTCATCGTTCGATCAGTCGAACTCTTCTTTTTGACGAAGGCCCATAACCTTAAAGGGTGTTATTTCGAACTTATCGAAATACTAACCGTCGTCGTTCGATCGAGGTCGAACTCTTCTTTTTGGCGAAGTCCCTTGGCCGTAAAGGGTGTTATTTCAAACTTATCGAAATAGAAACCCGTTGTCGTTCGATCGAGGTCAAACTCTTCTCTTGGTGAAGGCCTATGCCTTAAAGGGTGTTATTTCGAACTTATCGAAATTGTAACCCGCCGTTGTTCGATCGAAGTCGAACTCTTCTATCTGGCGAAGGCCCTTGGCCTTAAAGGGTGATATTTCGAACTTATCGCAATAGTAACCCGTCGTCATTCAATCGAGGTCGAACTCTTTTTTTCCGGCGAAGGCCCCTGGCCTTAAAAGTTGTTATATTGAACTTATCGAAATAGTAACCCATTGTCGTTTGATCGAGGTCGAACTCTTTTTTTTTGGTGAAGGCCCCTGGCCTTAAAGGGTTATATTTCGAACTTATCCAAATAGTTACCGTCCTCGTTCGATCGAGGTTGAATTCTTCTTTTTAGCGAAGGCCCCTAGCCTTAAACGGTGTTATTTTGAACTTATCAAAATTGTAATCCGTCGTCGTTTAATTGAGGTCGAACTCTACTTTTTGGCAAAGGCCCCTGGCCTTAATAGGTGTTATTTCGAACTTATCGAAATAGTAACCCGTCTAGGTTTGATCGAGGTCGAACTCTTCTTTTTGGCAAAGTCCCCTGGCCTTAAAGGGTGTTATTTCGAACTTATCGAAATAGTAACCCGTTGTCGTTCGATCGAGGTTGAACTATTCTTTTTGGCGAAGGCCCCTGGCCTTAAAGGGTGTTATTTCGAACTTATCAAAATAGTAACCCATCGTCGTTTGATCGAGATCGAACTCTTCTTTTTGGCGAAGGCGCCTGGCCTTAAAGGGTTTTATTTCGAACTTATCAAAATAGTAACACATCGTTGTTCGATCGAGGTCAAACTATTCTTTTTGGCAAAGGCCCCTGGCCTTAAAGAGTTATATTTCGAACTTATCGAAATAGTAACCTATCGTCGTTCGATCGAGGTCGAACTCTGCTTTTTGGCGAAGGCCCTTGGCCTTAAAGAGTGTTATTTCGAACTTATCAAAATAGTAACCCGTCGTCGTTTGATCGAGGTCGAACTATTCTTTTTGGCGAAGGCCCCTGGTCTTAAAGGTTGTTATTTCGAACTTATCGAAATAGTAACCCATCGTCCTTCGATCGAGGTCGAACTCTTCATTTTGGCGAAGGCCCCTTACCTTAAAAGTGTTATTTCACACTTATTAAAATAGTAACCCGTCATACTTCGATCTAGGTCAAACTCTTATTTTTGACGAAGGCCCATGGCCTTAAAGGGTGTTATTTGAACTTATCGAAATACTAACCATCGTCGTTCGATTGAGGTCGAACTCTTCTTTTTGGCGAAGGCCCCTGGCCGTAAAGGGTGTTATTTCGAACTTATCAAAATAGAAACTCGTCGTCGTTCGATCGAGGTCGAACTCTTTTTTTTCGGCGAAGGTCCCTGGCCTTAAAGGGTGTTATTTCGAACTTATGGAAATACTAACCCATTTTCGTTCGATCAATGTCGAACTCTTCTTTTTGGCGAAGGCCCGGGCCTTAAAGGGTGTTACTTCGAACTTATCGAAATAGTAACCCGTTGTCGTTTGTTCGAGGTCGAACTCTTCTTTTTGGCGAAGGCCATTGGCCCTAAAGGGTGTTATTTTGAACTTATGGAAATAGTAACCCATTTTTGTTTGATCGATGTCGAACTCTTCTTTTTGGCGAAGGCCCGGGCCTTAAAGGTTGTTACTTCGAACTTATCGAAATAGGAACCCGTTGTCGTTTGTTCGAGGTCGAACTCTTCTTTTTGGCGAAGGCCCTTGGCCTTAAAGGGTGTTATTTCGAACTTATCGAAATACTAACCGTCGTCGTTCGATCGAGGTCGAACTCTTCTTTTTGGCGAAGGCCCTTGGCCGTAAAGGGTGTTATTTCGAACTTAACGAAATAGAAACCCATTGTCGTTTGATCCAGGTCGAACTCTTCTTTTGGCGAAGGCCTATGCCTTAAAGGGTGTTATTTCGAACTTATCGAAATAGTAACCCTCCGACGTTCGATCGATGTCGAACTCTTCTGTTTGGCGAAGGCCCTTGGCCTTAAAGGGTGATATTTCAAACATATCGCAATAGTAACCCGTCGTCGTTCAATCGAGGCCGAACTCCTTTTTTTCGGCGAAGGCCCCTGGCCTTAAAGGGAGTTATATCGAACTTATCGAAATAGTAACCCATCGTAGTTTGATCGAGGCCGAACTCTTTTTTTTTGGTGAAGGCCCCTGGACTTAAAGGGTTATATTTCGAACTTATCGAAATAGTAACTGTCCTCGTTCAATCGAGGTTGAAGTATTCTTTTTAGCGAAGCCCCCTGGCCTTAAAGGGTGTTATTTCGAACTTATCGAAATAGTAACCCGTCGTCGTTCTATTGAGGTCGAACTCTACTTTTTGGCGAAGGCCCCTGGCCTTAAAGGTTGTTATTTCGAACTTATCGAAATAGTAACCCGTCATTGTTCGATCAAGGTCGAACTCTTCTTTTTGGCGAAGTCCCCTGGCCTTAAAGGGTGTTATTTTGAACTTATCGAAATAGTAACCCGTTGTCGTTCGATATAGGTCGAACTCTTCTTTTTGGTAAAGGCCCCTGGCCTTAAATGGTGTTATTTCGAATTTATTGAAATAGTAACCCGTCGTCGTTTGATCAAGATCGAACTCTTCTTTTTGGCGAAGGCCCCTGGCCTTAAATGTTGTTATTTTGAACTTATCGAAATAGTAACCCGTCGTCATTGTATCGAGGTCGAACTCTTCTCTTTTGCGAAGGCCTCTGGACTTCAAGGGTGTTATTTAGAACTTATCGAAATAGTAACCCATCGTCGTTCGATCGAGGTCGAACTCTTCTTTTTGGCGAAGGCCCGGGCCTTAAAGGGTGTTACTTTGAACTTATCGAAATTGTAACCCGTCGTCGTTCGTTCGAGGTTGAACTCTTCTTTATGGCGAAGGCCCCTAGCCTTAAAGGGTGTTATTTCGAACTTATCGAAATAGTAACACGTCGTCGTTCGATCAGTCGAACTCTTCTTTTTGACGAAGGCCCATAACCTTAAAGGGTGTTATTTCGAACTTATCGAAATACTAACCGTAGTCGTTCGATCGAGGTCGAACTCTTCTTTTTGGCGAAGTCCCTTGGCCGTAAAGGGTGTTATTTCGAACTTATCGAAATAGAAACCCGTTGTCGTTCGATCGAGGTCGAACTCTTCTCTTTGCGAAGGCCTATGCCTTAAAGGGTGTTATTTCGAACTTATCGAAATTGTAACCCGCCGTTGTTCGATCGAAGTCGAACTCTTCTATCTGGCGAAGGCCCTTGGCCTTAAAGGGTGATATTTCGAACTTATCACAATAGTAACCCGTCGTCATTCAATCGAGCTCGAACTCTTTTTTTCCGGCGAAGGCCCCTGGCCTTAAAAGTTGTTATATTGAACTTATCGAAATAGTAACCCATTGTCGTTTGATCGAGGTCGAACTCTTTTTTTTTGGTGAAGGCCCCTGGCCTTAAAGGGTTATATTTCGAACTTATCCAAATAGTTACCGTCCTCGTTCGATCGAGGTTGAATTCTTCTTTTTAGCGAAGGCCCCTAGCCTTAAAGGGTGTTATTTTGAACTTATCAAAATTGTAATCCGTCATCGTTCAATTTAGGTCGAACTCTACTTTTTGGTGAAGGCCCCTGGCCTTAATGGGTGTTATTTCAAACTTATCGAAATAGTAACCCGTCTAGGTTTGATCGAGGTCGAACTCTTCTTTTTGGCAAAGTCCCCTGGCCTTAAAGGGTGTTATTTCGAACTTATCGAAATAGTAACCCGTTGTCGTTCGATCGAGGTCGAACTATTCTTTTTGGCGAAGGCCCCTGGCCTTAAAGGGTGTTATTTCGAAATTATCAAAATAGTAACCCGTCGTCGTTTGATCGAGATCGAACTCTTCTTTTTGGCGAAGGCGCCTGGCCTTAAAGGGTGTTATTTCGAACTTATCAAAATAGTAACACATCGTTGTTCGATCGAGGTCAAACTATTCTTTTTGGCGAAGGCCCCTGGCCTTAAAGAGTTATATTTCGAACTTATCGAAATAGTAACCTGTCGTCGTTCGATCGAGGTCGAACTCTGCTTTTTGGCGAAGGCCCTTGGCCTTAAAGAGTGTTATTTCGAACTTATCAAAATAGTAACCCGTCGTCGTTTGATCGAGGTCGAACTATTCTTTTTGGCGAAGGCCCCTGGTCTTAAAGGTTGTTATTTCGAACTTATCGAAATAGTAACCCATCGTCCTTCGATCGAGGTCGAACTCTTCATTTTGGCGAAGGCCCCTTACCTTAAAAGTGTTATTTCACACTTATTAAAATAGTAACCCGTCATACTTCGATCGAGGTCAAACTCTTATTTTTGACGAAGGCCCATGGCATTAAAGGGTGTTATTTGAACTTATCAAAATACTAACCATCGTCGTTCGATTGAGGTCGAACTCTTCTTTTTGGCGAAGGCCCCTGGCCGTAAAGAGTGTTATTTCGAACTTATCGAAATAGAAACCCGTCGTCGTTCGATCGAGGTCGAACTCTTTTTTTTCGGCGAAGGTCCCTGGCCTTAAAGGGTGTTATTTCGAACTTATGGAAATACTAACCCATTTTCGTTCGATCGATGTCGAACTCTTCTTTTTGGCGAAGGCCCGGGCCTTAAAGGGTGTTACTTCGAACTTATCAAAATAGTAACCCGTTGTCGTTTGTTCGAGGTCGAACTCTTCTTTTTGGCGAAGGCCATTGGCCCTAAAGGGTGTTATTTCGAACTTATGGAAATAGTAACCCATTTTTGTTTGATCGATGTCGAACTCTTCTATTTGGCGAAGGCCCGGGCCTTAAAGGTTGTTACTTCGAACTTATCGTAATAGGAACCCGTTGTCGTTTGTTCGAGGTCGAACTCTTCTTTTTGGCGAAGGCCCTTCGCCTTAAAGGGTGTTATTTCGAACTTATCGAAATACTAACCGTCGTCGTTCGATCGAGGTCGAACTCTTCTTTTTGGCGAAGGCCCTTGGCCGTAAAGGGTGTTATTTCGAACTTATCGAAATAAATACCCGTTGTCGTACGATCGAGGTCGAACTCTTCTCTTGGCGAAGGCCTATGCCTTAAAGGGTGTTATTTCGAACATATCGAAATAGTAACCCTACGTTGTTCGATCGAGGTCGAACTCTTCTGTTTGGCGAAGGCCCTTGGCCTTAAAGGGTGTTATTTCAGACTTATCGCAATAGTAACCCGTCGTCGTTCAATCGAGGTCGATCTCTTTTTTTTCGGCGAAGACCCCTGGCCTTAAAGGGTGTTATATCGAACTTATCAAAATAGTAAGCCATCGTCGTTTGATCGAGGTTGAACTCTTTTTTTTTTTTGTGAAGGCCCCTGGCCTTAAAGGTTTATATTTCGAACTTATCGAAATAGTAACTGTCCTCGTTCAATCGAGGTTGAACTATTCTTTTTAGCGAAGGCCCCTGGCCTTAAAGGGTGTTATTTCGAACTTATCGAAATAGTAACCCGTCGTCGTTTGATTGAGGTCGAACTCTACTGTTTGGCGAAGGCCTCTGGCCTTAAAGGGTGTTATTTTGAACTTATCGAAATAGTAACACGTCATCGTTCAATCGAGGTCGAACTCTTCTTTTTGGTGAATGCCCCTGGCCTTAAAGGGTGTTATTTCGAACATATCAAAATAGTAACCCGTCGACGTTCGATCGAGGTCGAACTCTTCTTTTTGGCGAAGGCCCCTGTCCTTAAAGGGTGTTATTTCGAACTTATCGAAATAGTAACCCGTCATCGTTTGATCGAGGTCGAACTCTTCTTTTTGGCGAAGGCCCCTGGCCGTAAAGGGTGTTATTTCGAACTTATCGAAATAGAAACCCGTCGTCGTTCGATCGAGGTCGAACTCTTTTTTTTCGGCGAAGGTCCCTGGCCTTAAAGGGTGTTATTTCGAACTTATGGAAATACTAACCCATTTTCGTTCGATCGATGTCGAACTCTTCTTTTTGGCGAAGGCCCGGGCCTTAAAGGGTGTTACTTCGAACTTATCAAAATAGTAACCCGTTGTCGTTTGTTCGAGGTCGAACTCTTCTTTTTGGCGAAGGCCATTGGCCCTAAAGGGTGTTATTTCGAACTTATGGAAATAGTAACCCATTTTTGTTTGATCGATGTCGAACTCTTCTATTTGGCGAAGGCCCGGGCCTTAAAGGTTGTTACTTCGAACTTATCGTAATAGGAACCCGTTGTCGTTTGTTCGAGGTCGAACTCTTCTTTTTGGCGAAGGCCCTTGGCCTTAAAGGGTGTTATTTCGAACTTATCGAAATACTAACCGTCGTCGTTCGATCGAGGTCGAACTCTTCTTTTTGGCGAAGGCCCTTGGCCGTAAAGGGTGTTATTTCGAACTTATCGAAATAAATACCCGTTGTCGTACGATCGAGGTCGAACTCTTCTCTTGGCGAAGGCCTATGCCTTAAAGGGTGTTATTTCGAACATATCGAAATAGTAACCCTACGTTGTTCGATCGAGGTCGAACTCTTCTGTTTGGCGAAGGCCCTTGGCCTTAAAGGGTGTTATTTCAGACTTATCGCAATAGTAACCCGTCGTCGTTCAATCGAGGTCGAACTCTTTTTTTTCGGCGAAGACCCCTGGCCTTAAAGGGTGTTATATCGAACTTATCAAAATAGTAAGCCATCGTCGTTTGATCGAGGTTGAACTCTTTTTTTTTTTTGTGAAGGCCCCTGGCCTTAAAGGTTTATATTTCGAACTTATCGAAATAGTAACTGTCCTCGTTCAATCGAGGTTGAACTATTCTTTTTAGCGAAGGCCCCTGGCCTTAAAGGGTGTTATTTCGAACTTATCGAAATAGTAACCCGTCGTCGTTTGATTGAGGTCGAACTCTACTGTTTGGCGAAGGCCTCTGGCCTTAAAGGGTGTTATTTTGAACTTATCGAAATAGTAACACGTCATCGTTCAATCGAGGTCGAACTCTTCTTTTTGGCGAATGCCCCTGGCCTTAAAGGGTGTTATTTCGAAAATATTAAAATAGTAACCCGTCGACGTTCGATCGAGGTCAAACTCTTCTTTTTGGCGAAGGCCCCTGTCCTTAAAGGGTGTTATTTCGAACTTATCGAAATAGTAACCCGTCATCATTTGATCGAGGTCGAACTCTTCTTTTTGGCGAAGGCCCCTGGCCGTAAAGGGTGTTATTTCGAACTTATCGAAATAGAAACCCGTCGTCGTTCGATCGAGGTCGAACTCTTTTTTTTCGGCGAAGGTCCCTGGCCTTAAAGGGTGTTATTTCGAACTTATGGAAATACTAACCCATTTTCGTTCGATCGATGTCGAACTCTTCTTTTTGGCGAAGGCCCGGGCCTTAAAGGGTGTTACTTCGAACTTATCAAAATAGTAACCCGTTGTCGTTTGTTCGAGGTCGAACTCTTCTTTTTGGCGAAGGCCATTGGCCCTAAAGGGTGTTATTTCGAACTTATGGAAATAGTAACCCATTTTTGTTTGATCGATGTCGAACTCTTCTATTTGGCGAAGGCCCGGGCCTTAAAGGTTGTTACTTCGAACTTATCGTAATAGGAACCCGTTGTCGTTTGTTCGAGGTCGAACTCTTCTTTTTGGCGAAGGCCCTTCGCCTTAAAGGGTGTTATTTCGAACTTATCGAAATACTAACCGTCGTCGTTCGATCGAGGTCGAACTCTTCTTTTTGGCGAAGGCCCTTGGCCGTAAAGGGTGTTATTTCGAACTTATCGAAATAAATACCCGTTGTCGTACGATCGAGGTCGAACTCTTCTCTTGGCGAAGGCCTATGCCTTAAAGGGTGTTATTTCGAACATATCGAAATAGTAACCCTACGTTGTTCGATCGAGGTCGAACTCTTCTGTTTGGCGAAGGCCCTTGGCCTTAAAGGGTGTTATTTCAGACTTATCGCAATAGTAACCCGTCGTCGTTCAATCGAGGTCGAACTCTTTTTTTTCGGCGAAGACCCCTGGCCTTAAAGGGTGTTATATCGAACTTATCAAAATAGTAAGCCATCGTCGTTTGATCGAGGTTGAACTCTTTTTTTTTTTTGTGAAGGCCCCTGGCCTTAAAGGTTTATATTTCGAACTTATCGAAATAGTAACTGTCCTCGTTCAATCGAGGTTGAACTATTCTTTTTAGCGAAGGCCCCTGGCCTTAAAGGGTGTTATTTCGAACTTATCGAAATAGTAACCCGTCGTCGTTTGATTGAGGTCGAACTCTACTGTTTGGCGAAGGCCCCTGGCCTTAAAGGGTGTTATTTTGAACTTATCGAAATAGTAACCCGTCATCGTTCAATCGAGGTCGAACTCTTCTTTTTGGCGAATGCCCCTGGCCTTAAAGGGTGTTATTTCGAACATATCAAAATAGTAACCCGTCGACGTTCGATCGAGGTCGAACTCTTCTTTTTGGCGAAGGCCCCTGTCCTTAAAGGGTGTTATTTCGAACTTATCGAAATAGTAACCCGTCGTCGTTTGATCGAGGTCGAACTCTTCTTTTTGGCGAAGGCCCCTGTCCTTAAAGGGTGTTATTTCGAACTTATCGAAATAGTAACCCGTCGTCGTTTGATCGAGGTCGAACTTTTCTTTTTGGCGAATGCGCCTGGCCTTAAAGGGTGTTATTTCGAACTTATCGAAATAGTAACACATCCTTGTTCGATCGAGGTCAAACTATTCTTTTTGGCGAAGGCGCCTGGCCTTAAAGAGTTATATTTCGAACTTATCAAAATAGTAACCCGTCGTCGTTCGATCGAGGTCGAACTCTTCTTTTTGGCGAAGTCCCCTGGCATTAAAGGGTGTTATTTCGAACTTATCGAAATAGTAACTCGTTGTCGTTCGATCGAGGTCGAACTCTTCTTTTTGGCGAAGGCACCTGGCCTTAAAGGGTGTTATTTCGAACTTATCGAAATAGTAACCCGTCGTCGTTTGATCGAGGTCGAACTCTTCTTTTTGGCGAAGGCGGCTGGCCTTAAAGGGTGTTATTTTGAACTGATCGAAATAGTAACACATCGTTGTTCGATCAAGGTCAATCTATTCTTTTTGGCAAAGGCCCCTGGACTTAAAGAGTTATATTTCGAACTTATCGAAATAGTAACCCGTCATCCTTCGATCGAGGTCAAACTCTTATTTTTGACGAAGGCCCATAACCTTAAAGGGTGTTATTTAGAACTTATCGAAATACTAACCGTCGTCGTTTGATCGAGGTCGAACTCTTTTTTTTGGCGAAGGCCCTTGGCCGTAAAGGGTGTTATTTCAAACTTATCGAAATAGAAACCTGTTGTCATTCGATCGAGGTCGAACTCTTCTCTTGGCGAAGGCCTATGCCTTAAAGGGTGTTATTTCGAACTTATCGAAATAGTAACCCTCCGACGTTCGATCGAGGTCGAACTTTTCTGTTTGGCGAAGGCCCTTGGCCTTAAAGGGTGATATTTCAAACTTATCGCAATAGTAACCAGTCGTCGTTCAATCGAGGTCGAACCCTTTTTTTTCGGCGAAGGCCCCTGGCCTTAAAGGGAGTTATATCGAACTTATCGAAATAGTAACCCATCGTCGTTTGATCGAGGTCGAACTCTTTTTTTTTGGGTGAAGGCCCCTGTCCTTAAAGGGTTATATTTCGAACTTATCGAAATAGTAACTGTCCTCGTTCAACCGAGGTTGAACTATTCTTTTTAGCGAAGTCCCATGGCCTTAAAGGGTGTTATTTCGAACTTATCGAAATAGTAACCCGTCGTCGTTCAATTGAGGTCGAACTCTACTTTTTGGCTAAGGCCCCTGGCCTTAAAGGGTGTTATTTCGAACTTATCGAAATAGTAACCCGTCATTGTTTGATCGAGGTCGAACTCTTCTTTTTGGCGAAGTCCCCTGGCCTTAAAGGGTGTTATTTCGAACTTATCGAAATAGTAACCCGTTGTCGTTCGATCGAGGTCGAACTCTTCTTTTTGGCGAAGGCCCCTGGCCTTAAAGGGTATTATTTCGAATTTATTGAAATAGTAACCCGTCGTCGTTTGATCAAGATCGAACTCTTCTTTTTGGCGAAGGCCCTGGCCTTAAAGGGTGTTATTTCAAACTTATCGAAATAGTAACCCGTTGTCGATCGATCGAGGTCGAACTATTCTGTTTGGCGAAGGCCCCTGGCCTTAAAAGGTGTTATTTCGAACTTATCAAAATAGTAACCCGTCGTCGTTTGATCGAGGTCGAACTTTTCTTTTTGGCGAAGGTCCCTGGCCTTAAAGGATGTTATTTCGAACTTATCAAAATAGTAACCTGTCTTCCTTCGATCGAGGTCGAACTTTTCTTTTTGGCAAAGGCCCTTGGCCTTAAAGGGTTATATTTCAAACTTATCGAAATAGTAAACCGTCATCGTTCGATCGAGGTCGAACCTTTCTTTTTGGCGAAGGCCCCTTGTCTTAAAGGGTGCTATTCTGAACTTATCGAAATAGTAACCCGTCATTAGTTCCTATTTTTTGAGAGCCATATATCTTGCGGGAAAGTCCCAGTCCATTGGCAGTGCTCGCAATGGAGGGTGCAACGTTGGAGAATATGGAAGGTTGCTGTTTCGCTTCGGTTCACTCTGTGCGCGAATTGATGTTCCCTTGTCTGGCGTCTTTCTTCCAGCTCGGAGGTATCGCTGGTGGGAGGTATCATAATTGTTTTGTAGTGGTTTTTTCTTCTTTAATTGAGGTGTTTCTTTATTCGTTTACCTACGCGGCCGTTGTGTTCTTACATGAGCAGCGATTAGGAGGCGAGTTAGAATGAAACTTTTCTTGCCCCCGTTCGGTGGTCCGATAGGAGAGAACTGTTTGGTAACATCGTTCGCCTTGTTTGGCGTATTGATGGTAGATGGGGAGAAGGTTTCTCAGCTTGATAATTTCGCTCGGTGCTCCTTCCCCTGTTGTGCTGCTCCTTTGCCTCATGTGGGTTGGATTTTCCCTTCGCGCTCGTTCTGGTGAGTGATTGTGTTTCTTGTCTTTGATCTGGGAGATACTAGGAAATTTCA